>NC_090813.1:74055433-74372558 GCF_000390325.3 Nicotiana tomentosiformis
CACCATTTTCGGATTTTGGAGCTCGGTTTGGGCCATTTTGGAGAGGAAGTTTTCCACACAACTTTGGATAATTGTTCTTGACTCCCTTGTGATTATATTCCATGAATTAATCCTCATTTTCAGCGTTAGAATATTGATTTTTTGAGAGAAATCAGAGGAATTTTCTACAATTTCATAAAATGAACTTTCGAGATTTGAATATCGATTTGGAGTCGAATTTGAGTGAAATTAGTATGGTTGAACTTATAATTGGATGGGTTGTCGGATTTTATGAGTTTCGTCGGATTCCGAGCAGTTTTTGGAGTGTAATTTTGGATTTTGTGGACAACATTAGAATTTTGATATGGAATTAATTCCTATAAATTGTGTGGACTGAATCAAATTTATTGTGGCTAGATTCGAGTCGTTCAGGAGTTGATACGCACAGAATGGGATTTCTAGAGCATTGTTTAGCTTGCTCGGCATTGGATCCGTCTTGTTCGAGCTAAGTAACTCTTCTAATCTTGGAGCTGGTATGAACCCTAATTTTACGTGTTATGTATTTGGTATTGAGGTGACGCACATGCTAGGTGAAGGGCGTGTGGGCGTGCACCATGTGAATAAGGACTCTGTTGTTTCCATGGCATTGTATAGTGGTCCTACTTTGTTGATGTCCGTGTTTTCACCATGTGATAAAGTAATTGAGCTGTCAATCATGCTAGATATCATGTTTAGGCTTTATGACGATACTTCTAGGACCAATAGTGGTCATTTTTTGATGTCATTTCACTGATTACATTGATATTTCATACTCAGACATATTCATGCATTCATATCATATCTCAGTCTCAGTTGTTATTTTTTGATACATCATATCATTGTTGTCGGGCTAGTTTCTTGACATTATGAGCCCGTGAGTGAAACTGGAGAGATTTTTGACTGAGTAAGGCCGAGGGCCTGATTGTGAGATATTATACTATAGCACGTGAGTTTTCCGTGCAACACGTGAGTTGTCCGTGCGGATCCAGATATTATACTATAGCACGTGAGTTGTCCGTGCAGTACGTGAGTTGTTCGTGCGGATCCAGATATTGATACTATAGCATGTGAGTTGTCTGTGCGGATTATAGCGCTTGCGCTGTAGGAGCCCCTCGGAGTCTGTACACACCCTCAGTGAGCGCAGGTACCTACTGAGTGCGACTGCCAAGCGATTGGGAGGATTAAGTGACTGTGAGGACTTAGTGACTGGGAGGATTGAGTGACTGTGAGGACTGAGTGATGGGGAGGACTGAGTGAATCGATACTCTGAGAGTATGCATATGGTTTTATCACTGAGATACATTGCATTGACATGCACACATGATTTATTGGCATATGGGCATAGTGATGCATTTTTCCACTGGCTATCTGGAAAGGAAATGAAATATCTTATTTATTGTTGAAAGGATTTTTGGAAAAATTACTGTTTTCAAACTTACTCATATTTTTGGCAACTTCGGTAAACGACTTGGGTTTTTCTTTGATATACTTGAAAGGCAAAACTATTTTTAGAAATCATGATTTAGCTGAGCATTTTATCTCTGAGTTACTTCTTTTATTACTTGGTTTACGTTGTTATGGACTGTTATTGGCTATTGGTGTTGGACCCGACCTTTGTTCCTGCTCGTCACTACTTTCAATCTAAGGTTAGGTTTGTTACTTATTGAATACATGGGGTCGGTTGTACTCATACTACACTTCTGCATCTTGCATGCAGATATTATATGTTGATGTTGCTGTACTCGATGGGAGCTGGAATTGAAGACGCACCTGCGTTCCGGTTATAGCTACCTCTTGTTTATGGTAGCCTTAGATTTATCAGAATCTGTTTATGTATATTTCGAACAGATGGTGTATTTATTTTATACCAGCTTTGTATACTCTATTCTTAGAAGCTCATGATTTGTACTACCAGTTCTTGGGGAATGTATAAGATTAGGATCTTTATTTACTTAAATTGCTTTAATAATTGTTATTGGAATTAGATAATTGAAAGTTGGATTACCTAATGGGTTGTGTTATGTGCCATCACGACTAGTTGGATTTTGGGTCGTGACAACAACGCTCTTCTTTGCATCTAACAAAATTGAACTTTTCAATTGTCTTGTTAAAGCAAATATTCCAACTTCGAGAAGCTTGCTTTAGTCCATAAATGGATCTTTGTAGCTTGCAAATCTTATTATGATCAGGCGGAGAAGTGAAACCTTCAGGTTGTGTCATGTACACATCCTCTTCTAGCTCACCATAAAGGAAAGTTTTTTTCACATCCATTTTCCATATTTCATTGCCAGAACCTTGTGTCGCCTCTTCATAGGTCTTAGGGTCATCATCATTATGATCAACCTCATTTGATATGTCATCTTGTACCATTATATTTAATCTAGTTGGTACATGACGTTCTCATGTAAACCTTCTAAGAGGTTCTTGTACAACTTGCTCACCTTGTGTTGGATTTAGTTGTTGTTCAATTTGGATTTGGAACTAGTTCATTAACCTATTCTTGAACTACATTTAGTTCTTGAACTTCAACCATTGAAGATGGAAACTTCCTTGTTAACTTCAAAACATCCAATAAAGGTTCTTCAACTTGTGTCTCATTTTGTGTTGATTCATTAGTTTCTTAAACTTCATCAAGTTCTATTTCTCCATTATAATTTCTTTCCAAAAGAAATTTTCTTTCCAAAAGGGTTGCTCCTCTAGCCACAAACACTTTATGGTCAGAAGAATGAGGGAAATAATATCCCATTATTTCTTTTGGATACCCAATGAACCTACACTTATCAGATCTTGAGTCAAGTTTATCAGACTGCAGTCTCTTAACATAAGTTGGACAACCCGAAACTTTAATATGTTTAAGGTTAGGCTTACGTCCTTTCCATATCTCATATAGTATTGTAGAGACTGACTTAGTGGAAACTTTATTAAGTAAGTATGTTGTTGCTTCCAAAGCATATCCCCATAAATTTATTGGAAGATTAGTGAACCCCATCATAGATCTCACCATATCTAATACGGCGTATCTAATAAGGTTCGATTTCTCCTTCCAGACACACCATTGTGTTGTGGTGTTCCTGGAGTTGTCCACTGTGAGAGAATCCTATTCTCTTTGAGATACCTAGTAAAACTTTTCTTAAGATATTCTCCACCTCTATCAGACCTTAGTGCTTTAATACTTTTACCAGTCTGTTTTTCAACTTCACTACGAAACCTTTTGAATATTTCAAAAGATTTAGATTTGTGTTTCATATGATACACAAATCTATATCTTGACATATTATCAGTAAAGGTGATAAAGTAAGAATATTCACCTCTAGCTTGAATTTTTATGGGCCAACAAACATCTGTATGAATTAGTCCCAATAATTCAGAAGCTCTTTCTCCACTTCCAGTAAATGGAGATTTGGTCATTTTTCCTTTGACACAAGATTCACAAGTTGGATATGATTCAGAATCATACTTGTCAAGATACCCTTCCTTGTACAACTTGTTAATTCTTTTCTCTCCAATATGACCAAGCCTACAATGCCAAAGGTATGTATGATTTGCTTGATCATCTCTTTTCCTCTTAAGACTAGAAATATGCATAATCGAATTTTCATTCATATTAGGTAAGAGATAAACATCATGTTGGAAATAGTCATTCACATATAAATCATTACGATAATGAATAGAGCAAATAACATTGCCTGTGTTAATGCGAAATCCACGTTTGTCCAACATAGAAGCTGAAATTATGTTCGAAACAAATTTAGAAACATAATTACAATCATCCAGCATAAGTACTTTGCTCGAAGGCATTATTAAAGAAATAGATCCTACAGTTATGGTTGCAACTTTTGTACCATGTCCAACTTGTAGATTAACTTCTTCTTTCTTTAGTCTCCTACCTATCTTGAACCCTTGCAACATATTGTAGATGGTATAACCACTGTCAGCATCTAATACCCACAGTGAAGAATTAGTAGTAGCTAAAGAAATATTGAAAATATTTTTCATTAATGTTTTACCTTGTTTCTTATCCTTTAGAGTTGCAAGATACTCCTTGCAATTTCTCTTCCAATGCCCTTTTCTTCTTACAGTGAAAACATTCAACATCATATACTGATCAAATCTTTAGAAAGTTCTTTACCAAGCTTGTACCCCAACTTCTCAAGTTCTTCGATAAGATCAATCACATGATTGAGATGGGGTCCAACTAGAGAATTTCCAATGTCCAACTCTATATCAACCATCTTCTTAAGATGTTCAATTATTGTAGTTGGATCCACATTCTGATGCTTCCTCTGGAGTTTAGAACTCATAGAAGCGAGAATGATGCATTTAATAGCAAGGCATTCTTCCAGGTATTTCTGATAAACCTTGGTGCCTTCAACATCATTCTCTGGTGGGACTAGCTTTGCAGGCTTATCGATCATATCAATGAGCTTTTCATGCATGAGAACAATTCTCAAATTTCTATACCAGTCATCAAAGTTTGGTCCTACCAACTTGTTGGTCTCAAGTATTTCACGCAATGATATAACAGACATATTGAGAAATCTAAAATGCAATAATATAAGAATATATTTGTATATATCATAAAGATATGGACTTTTATCTAAATGATATTTTCACTAATTATTTTAAACTATTTACCCTCATTATAGTTTAAGAAATCTTTATTTCTGTTAGTGGAGTAAAGGAATCCTTTAACAATCTATATGAGCCCCTTGGAAGTCAAGTCGTTTCTCACATATATTTTTAAAGGTATGTACTCTTACCAATTGTATCTCCATACAATTTCCTTAAATAGCTCTATGTCAAATAGTCCCTTGATAGTCAGGTCGATCCTATTGGCATAGTTGAGTTCAACCATCATAATAGCAAAGATCTTATTAAATTTTATACTCCCCAGGTAGTCCAGACGTCTAGTGTAAAAATTAAATAATTCTTTCAATCCACGCATCTAATACAATAAATAATTTTAACATATTCTCGAAATATAAGTCTTATGGTTGTCACGCCGCTCCTTATAAACAATAAATAAAATTATTTATTTTGATGGATAGCTTTATAATAAAATATCTTATATTTTATTATTTAAGAACTCAAGTTTTAGTAAGAGGGAATTGTTATTAAGAACAACTTTTAATAATATAATGATCAAATATTTTATAGAACATGAATTTAGTTCAAATTATCTACACGCTTAATCCTAAATTAATTTACATCACATGCAATAAATAATTCAAAATTATCTAACGGACAAGCATGTGACATGCAAACGAAATTCAACATTCTTCTAACATGTTTATCTTGTATATCACATATATCACATATAAATAATTCATGCTAGAGTATTATTATTAATTAATATCTCATGAACTAATAACAATTAAAATAATAGTAGAATCCAATAACCAATTATAGATTACCGTCGTATCTAAACTATCTCAGTAGTTTAACTTATATGTATACATATTTTATTCATAATAAAATAATATCAATCTAATATGCAATCAAACAATTTGACTATTGAACAATACACAAGTAGTATGGTTTGAACTCTTCAAATATAATCTTAAAATATTTCGTAAATAAATTTTAGACACGAGAAGACAATAACAATCCTAGGCAGATCTTTTTGTGTTTAAAATTTATTTACATGACAAAGATCTGATCTAAAACGTACCTGGTGAAGAGAGTCTCGTTTCAAAAAAATTTTCGATAGTGCGAAAACTATATGTGTATCCACACTAAGACTGATCCTTGCTATCAACTCTTTGATCAATGAAACCCATACACAAATTGAAGGAAACATTATGTTTAAATTTTTCTCAAAAATCTCAACTCAAAGATAGAAGAACAAGAAACACTTTTCTTGTAATTGTATTTTCTCTCTTGGCTTTTGTTGCACTCTCACTTTCACTTTCTCCATCACCTTTTATATATCATCACGTATAAACTCTTTTCCTGTTTGGTTAGGTGATGATTTATTTAGGGTAAAAATTTATTCAAAAAATAAACTTTGTAAAACTTTTCCATTGAAAGATATTAGTTCGGCCGATGGCCGTGGCTAGTCCTTTTCACGGACTCTCCAATTCTAATACAATTCAAAATTGAATTCAACTTATCAATATTTTCCTATTAAAAAATTTAACTCCCATATCAAATGGGTTGAAAATTGCCGACAAGTCCATATGGACTTTCCACGTTAATTAATCCAATTCAAAATTGGATTTACTAACAAGACTTTATTAATATTTTATATAACATCTCTTATATAAAATAAGTGTTAATTATATATATCATATATATATTTTAACCAAGAGATATAATTTAATTTTCTATTCCAAATAGCAAACTTCAATTTGTTCACAATATTAGTTATAATCTCTGTGCTAGCAAAAAATATAATAATATTTTATTTGAACAAATAACTAAGTTTATTTGACTAATTAAATTCTTTAATTTAGTTATCAAATAATAAAATGATTAATCCTTTAGAAAAGATCAGAACACTCGTTAGTGTGCGACCCCATAGGTTCAATACTAAGCCGGTAGTAAATTGATCACATCAATATACTAATCAAGGGTGGCGTCTAGCAACACTCCTTAACGACCGGATAAAATAAAATATACAATTTACTCTCAAGAACCAGTAGAAAAATAATGTAGTATTTCTTTCTGCCCTTATAGCTCTAGGTCACCCTAGGATATGGTTCAACTGTCAAATCCTAATAGGCGACCAACTATGTGTTCATGTCAAATATAATCGACCATTGGATGACCTAAGAAACTCTTTTCTTCTTTCATTCAATTGCCCTGGCTAAGGTCTTAATTTGGTCTTTTATAATTCACATTACCAAGAGTTGACAGATTCCATCTTGATCAATCACTAATTCTACAAGTATTCAATCATACCCAATATCCTTTCATCTATCGCCTTGGGGACATAGGTGTCTAGTATCAAAGCAATAGAAATAACTTGTCAATTACTATGACGATCTGAGGTCAAAGAAAAGTCTTACATCACATTCTTTAAGAGAATATCCTATTGACAGTTTATGGTAATTCTAACCACTAGGAATTATCCAATGAGTCAGTTCAATGATCATATCTCTATATGCATCATCTATCTATGTAATTTAGTTAATAATATCAACTAATCTTTATCCAATAAATATGATCACATAAATATTGATCTAACCAGATTATTAATGTCCAAATTAATAATCCTACTATCAAGAACAGAATTTAGATCAAATTCTTAAGTAACTTTACTCTCATGATCATAATCTCCATCATGATGTCAAGTCTCAAAATTTAATCAAGGACCTTATCAAATTAATCAAGCAATTGATAATAAATATGATAAAAGAATATCAAATGCCATATATTTTTATATCAAATAATGTTCACAAAAATATGTTCAAATCATCACATATGAGATTGGATCTAGGGTATATCTACTATATCCCTAACACTGGATTATCGAAGGACCTGGTTCTTCTATGTTATCCTTACACTACAGCTGCGGAATAAATAATGCAGAAAGTAAAGAACACAAGGAGTTTTACGTGAAAAACACCCGGCTCAAAAAGTGAAAAAACCACGACCTACTATCCAATAGGATTTTTCTCAAACACTTCACTACAACTCTGAGCCAACAACAAAGTTTACAAACTCTTGCAAACCTAAGGATTACCTCTAACCCTTGTAGCAAGAGGTCACAGGTAGTTGTGACTGCTTCAAGTTGACTCTAACTTGAACAATACAACTAGAGTTTACAACCTCATGAAAAGCTAAGGATTAACTCTAACCCTTATAGCAACATGCAACATCTTGTTGCGACTACTTCAAGTTAACTCTAACTTGAAAGATACAACTCAGGTACCTAGTACAATTTGCTTCTTAGAAAGATGAAATGTACAACCCAAAACGCCTACTACATTTTGAACTAGAAATAAAAAAAGACACATAAAACTCTTTATGGAGCTGGTTCTTCAATATGGTTAGTGTAGCTTCAGGATCGCACTCTTAAATCTCACTGGAATTGCTCATAAAATGCCTTGCTATTTTGCTCTCAATTCGTGCTTAACTTTAGTATGTGTGCATCACCTGTAAAAGAGAACAAAACTAATATTTATAAAGTTAGTAGAATAAGGATTAACTAGAAGTCTAATGCTTTACTCTTCCTTGGTGGAAAAGTTCTAGTTATCTTTAACTCCTAACTCTTTCCTTATCTTCGATAGAGTTCTCTTCAAGTAAGGGCACCCACTCCTTATCAAATATGCAATATTTTCGTTCAGGGATTATCAAAAATAACCACTTATACTTATCTCTTTCACGTACATGCCTTTTGCTTGATTCTGCCCGTTACCTATGTGCATTGTCCATAGACCTAGTTCATGCATGTATTCCTTTGTCAATCATCAAAACCAAAACCGCTCAGGTCAATATCCATGTACTATATTTGGCTGCTCCCCTTCACTTGGACCTGCAAAACGAAATCAGGGGTTAGTCTTAGGAACTCAAACTAGTTTGGGTCCCTTTCTATAGGGAAAAGGATAAATCTCATTCTTTTTAGCCCAACTTGGCAGCCTATTTTTCCCTAGAACAAATCTTTTGTTCTTTTGACTTGCCTTCTCTTTTGCAGTGCATTCACTTTTATAGTGATTAGTGTTACCACATTGCGTGCAAATCTTGTTCTCAGTGAGTGTGCGGTACTTGCTTTTGGGATCCCATTTAGGTGCAGTGTTCCGAAAGCCAAGTCCTCTTCTGTTGCTACTATGATGTTCTTCTAGCCATGAAAGTGCATCAGAGGACTTGTTCTATTTACTAGTTCTGTCTAGCTCATGCTTGACCTTGTTCAGATCCTCCGTTAGGACTCTTACCTGTTCATCCCTCTTATATAGCTCATGTTTTACCTTTCCTAAAGATTTTTGTAGTGTGAGTTGTGTGACACTAGCTATTTCTTTACATGTTCCAAACTTCAATTTCAGATTTTAGATATAAGTTTTAAGATAGTTGTGTCAAGTGCATGAACCTGATTCTTCAAAACAATATTTTCTTTTCCAGTTTCACAAGCCCTAATTTTCAGGTTTTTGCACTTTGCTGTTAAAAAGTTACACTCTTTTGACAGCTGTTCTTTTTCAGAACTTATATTCTTAGATTTATCAATTAAAGTTAACAATAGTTCTGATAGTCTATCTTTAGAAAGGAATTTAATTTTATCATTTAGGTCCAGAAGAATTATCTCAGATTCTTCATCGGGTTCATCTTCAGATTCTTGAATTGCTACAAGAGCTCGTTCAGTATCATCATCTGCATCATTAATGTCCTCATCTGAACATTCTTCCCAGGAAGCAACCATTGCTTTGGATGGCCCTTTGTTGTATTTCTTCTTATCATGAACATGTTCCTTCTTTCTATTTCTTCTTTTAGATCTCCCATTCCATAAGCAATAGTAGTGATCATTGGATAGTAGTGGCCTAGTGGTGGATTGCTCAGTATAATTTTCAGGTAATGCACTCATCTTGATATATTCCTAAGGTATTAGCCTCTTCAAGGATAACCTGCTCTGATACCAATTGTTGTTTTATACTTCAATACCACATAAGAGGGGGTTGATTTGTATGGGGCCCAATTTTCGCGTAAACTGGATTATCAAAGGACCCGGTTCTTCTATGCGTTCCTTACAGTACAGTTGCGGAATAAATAATGCAGAAAGTAAAAAATACAAGAATTTTTATGTGAAATACACCCGTCTCAAAAGGTTAAAAACCACGACCTACTATCTAGGAAGATTTTCCCCAAACACTTCACTACAACTCTGAGCCAACAACAAAGTTTACAAACTCTTGCAAACCTAAGGATTACCTATAACTCTTGTAGCAACCAGCCACGGGCTGTTGCGATTGCTTCAAGTTAACTCTAACTTGAACAATACAACTAGAGTTTACAACCTCTTGCAAACCTAAGGATTAAATCTAACCCTTATAGCAACACGCCACAGGTTGTTGCGACTACTTCAAGTTAAGTCTAACTTGAAAGATACAACTCGAGTACGTAGTACAATTTGCTTCTTAGAAAGCTGAAAGGTACAACTCAAAATGCCTACTACACTTTCAACTAGAAACAAAGAAAGACACATAAAACTCATTATGGAGCTGGTTCTTCAAGATGGTTCGTGTAGCTTCAGGATCGCACTCTTAAATCTCACAGGAATTGCTCACAAAATGCCTTGCTATTTTGCTCTCAATTCGTGCTTAACTTTAGTATGTGTGCATCACCTGTAAAAGAGAACAAAACTAATATTTATAAAGTTAGTAGAATAAGGATTAACTAGAAGTCTAATGCTTTACTCTTCCTTGGTGGAAAAGTTCTAGTTATCTTTAACTCCTAACTCTTTCCTTATCTTCGATAGAGTTCTCTTCAAGTAAGGGCACCCACTCCTTATCAAATATGCAATATTTTCGTTCAGGGATTATCAAAAATAACCACTTATACTTATCTCTTTCACGTACATGCCTTTTGCTTGATTCTGCCCGTTACCTATGTGCATTGTCCATAGACCTAGTTCATGCATGTATTCCTTTGTCAATCATCAAAACCAAAACCGCTCAGGTCAATATCCATGTACTATATTTGGCTGCTCCCCTTCACTTGGACCTGCAAAACGAAATCAGGGGTTAGTCTTAGGAACTCAAACTAGTTTGGGTCCCTTTCTATAGGGAAAAGGATAAATCTCATTCTTTTTAGCCCAACTTGGCAGCCTATTTTTCCCTAGAACAAATCTTTTGTTCTTTTGACTTGCCTTCTCTTTTGCAGTGCATTCACTTTTATAGTGATTAGTGTTACCACATTGCGTGCAAATCTTGTTCTCAGTGAGTGTGCGGTACTTGCTTTTGGGATCCCATTTAGGTGCAGTGTTCCGAAAGCCAAGTCCTCTTCTGTTGCTACTATGATGTTCTTCTAGCCATGAAAGTGCATCAGAGGACTTGTTCTATTTACTAGTTCTGTCTAGCTCATGCTTGACCTTGTTCAGATCCTCCGTTAGGACTCTTACCTGTTCATCCCTCTTATATAGCTCATGTTTTACCTTTCCTAAAGATTTTTGTAGTGTGAGTTGTGTGACACTAGCTATTTCTTTACATGTTCCAAACTTCAATTTTAGATTTTAGATATAAGTTTTAAGATAGTTGTGTCAAGTGCATGAACCTGATTCTTCAAAACAATATTTTCTTTTCCAGTTTCACAAGCCCTAATTTTCAGGTTTTTGCACTTTGCTGTTAAAAAGTTACACTCTTTTGACAGCTGTTCTTTTTCAGAACTTATATTCTTAGATTTATCAATTAAAGTTAACAATAGTTCTGATAGTCTATCTTTAGAAAGGAATTTAATTTTATCATTTAGGTCCAGAAGAATTATCTCAGATTCTTCATCGGGTTCATCTTCAGATTCTTGAATTGCTACAAGAGCTCGTTCAGTATCATCATCTGCATCATTAATGTCCTCATCTGAACATTCTTCCCAGGAAGCAACCATTGCTTTGGATGGCCCTTTGTTGTATTTCTTCTTATCATGAACATGTTCCTTCTTTCTATTTCTTCTTTTAGATCTCCCATTCCATAAGCAATAGTAGTGATCATTGGATAGTAGTGGCCTAGTGGTGGATTGCTCAGTATAATTTTCAGGTAATGCACTCATCTTGATATATTCCTAAGGTATTAGCCTCTTCAAGGATAACCTGCTCTGATACCAATTGTTGTTTTATACTTCAATACCACATAAGAGGGGGTTGATTTGTATGGGGCCCAATTTTCGCGTAAACTGGATTATCAAAGGACCCGGTTCTTCTATGCGTTCCTTACAGTACAGTTGCGGAATAAATAATGCAGAAAGTAAAAAATACAAGAATTTTTATGTGAAATACACCCGTCTCAAAAGGTTAAAAACCACGACCTACTATCTAGGAAGATTTTCCCCAAACACTTCACTACAACTCTGAGCCAACAACAAAGTTTACAAACTCTTGCAAACCTAAGGATTACCTATAACTCTTGTAGCAACCAGCCACGGGCTGTTGCGATTGCTTCAAGTTAACTCTAACTTGAACAATACAACTAGAGTTTACAACCTCTTGCAAACCTAAGGATTAAATCTAACCCTTATAGCAACACGCCACAGGTTGTTGCGACTACTTCAAGTTAAGTCTAACTTGAAAGATACAACTCGAGTACGTAGTACAATTTGCTTCTTAGAAAGCTGAAAGGTACAACTCAAAATTCCTACTACACTTTCAACTAGAAACAAAGAAAGACACATAAAACTCATTATGGAGCTGGTTCTTCAAGATGGTTCGTGTAGCTTCAGGATCGCACTCTTAAATCTCACAGGAATTGCTCACAAAATGCCTTGCTATTTTGCTCTCAATTCGTGCTTAACTTCAGTATGTGTGCATCACCTGTAAAAGAGAACAAAACTAATATTTATAAAGTTAGTAGAATAAGGATTAACTAGAAGTCTAATGCTTTACTCTTCCTTGGTGGAAAAGTTCTAGTTATCTTTAACTCCTAACTCTTTCCTTATCTTTGATAGAGTTCTCTTCAAGTAAGGGCACCCACTCCTTGTCAAATATGCAACATTATCGTTCAGGGATTATCAAAAATAACCACTTATACTTATCCCTTTCACGTGCATGCCTTTTGCTTGATTCTGCCCGCCACCTGTGTACACTGTCCATGGACCTGGTTCATGCATGTGTTCCTTTGTCAATCATCAAAACCAAAACCGCTCAGGTCAACAAATTCCTCCTTTTCAATGATGACAAACTCAGTGCTTTTCATAAGCATGAAACATGTTTCAACTCAGCTCAACATCAACACAATGTTAGAACACTTTTCATTTAAAGTCACAAATCATCAAGGACCAGGTTCATTTGGTTGTAAACATCACAGTCCAAAGCAAAACAACACCTTATCTTCCCCCTTTTGGCATCATCAAAAAGTTAAACAATTAAGGTAAGTAACCATATTTTAACAAATATCACTCATGGCCACTGAGGCTACTTCAAATGCCATCATGAATTCAATTTTCTCTTTTCAATCTAAGGATATTATCCATCTAAGAAATATCAACAAACAATTAGAGCAAAAGCCTCGGCATCAGCCTCTGTTTCTCGAGAATTCTTGTCACGACCCAATTTCCCCTCAGTGTGACCCCGTGACGGCACCTAGTCTCTACAACTAGGTAAGCCTAACATTTTGCGAAATATTGAAATAAAAATATAAGTTTAACTAATTATTCAAAAATACACAACAAATTCTGAAACCTGGAACATCATGAATCACAAACTACAGAAGGAAAAATCTAATGTCTCTATACATTAGAATCTAATAAGGAAAAATACAGAAGATAATGGACATGAGAAAGAGTAGAAGGGGACTTCGAGGTCTGCAGACACGACAGATATACCTTGAAGTCTCCAAAGCTGTCCTGGCTCACTGATAGTGCCGTTGATAAGTTACACCTGGATCTGCACACGAAAAACATGTGCAGAGAGTAGCATGAGTACACCACAATTGGTACCCAGTAAGTGCCAAGCCTAACCTCGATCGAGTAGTGACGAGGTCAAGTCAAGGCCCTACTAGTAAATATATAATAAAACAATATAGAGTGTAATACCGCAATAAAATAAAGGCTGAAATTTAACAACAATGAAATCATAGAAGGTAACAGCTTAGTACACAGAAACACAACAGGGGATCTCCCGAGATACCGTCTCGTAGTCCCAAACGTAAATGTGTAGGGGGATCTCCCGGAATACCGTTCCGTAGTCCCAAAGTAAATGTGTAGGGGGATCTCCCGGAATACCATTCCGTAGTCCCAAAGTAAATGTACAGGGCAGGGGGATCTCCCGGAATACCGTTCCGCAGTCCCAAAGTAAATATGCAGTACAGGGGGATCTCCCGAAATACCATTCTGTAGTCCCAAAGTAAATATGTAGCGCGAATGATAGCAATATAACTACATCATGAAATTCTTACAGTTTAGACTAAGTATCAGTCAGGGAAGAAGAAGGAAATTCACTAAACATGATGCACATAATTCACATAAACAATTAAGACACGTAGACATGTTGTATTAGACTAAACATGATAGCTACACATATTGGAATAACTCAATTAAGAATGAAAATAGATTAGTACTCATTAAAATGGTATAACGCAAAATAACAGGAAAACATGTTGCTGCTCAGTAAGAAAAAAATTGGGTTTTACCACAACTAGCCCGTGGATGTACTCGTCACCTCACGTACACGGCGCTCACATATCACAATAGTTCCAAATCTTAAAGGGACTTCTTCCACACAAAGTTAGGCAAGCCACTTACCTCGAACCAAGCTCAATCAATCGATCACAATGCCTTTCCTATGAATATCCGGCTCCGAATGGCCCAAATCTAGCCAAAAGCAATTACATATCATAAATACAACAATAATAGACTCATCTAACTAATGAAATCAACACGTTAACAAAAATCCCAAAGCTAACTCAAAAGTTGTCCATGGGGCCCACGTCTCGAAATCGGGTAAAAGTTACAAAATAGGAACGCCCATTCCACCACAAGTCTAACCATACCAAAGTTACTAAATTCCGATACCAAATGGTCCTCCAAATCCACAAATCAAACTTCCAAATCCCTAGCCTCCAACTTCCAATTTCCACCTTAAATACACATTAACTAGGTGGAAAAATACATGGCGAAGCAAGATTATTGATCAAAAATAAGCACAAGGGACTTACCTCAAGAAATGCCTCGAAAATGCTCTCAAAAATCGCCCCAATCAGAGTTTGCAAAGTCAAAAATGACAAAATATCACAAAGCCCTTCGATTTTAACCACTGCCCAGGTATTTCCGCACCTGCAGAACCTGGGCTCGCACCTGCGGGTGCGCTTGTGTGAAAATTGTGTGCATCTGCGCAATTCACTTGCCCCCTCTGCCTTCGCACCTGCGATGAAATGGCCGTATCTGCGCGTGCGCGCCTGCAGAATCCCCTTCCGCTTCTGCGGAGCTTGTGCACCTGCGAAGACCCCTAACGCATCTGCGGGCATCGCAGATGCGGAAAACACGTCGTACCTGCGACACCTGGCACTCCTCCACTTTCTCGCTTCTGCTCCAATTTGCTCGCACCTGCTGGCAGCCTTGCGCAGGTGCGATTACAGCAGAACCAGTAAAAGCACCAGATTTTCCTAAGTCCAATTTCATTTCGTTAAGCATCCGAAACACACCCAAGGACCCCAGGACCTCAACCAAACCTACCAACAAATCCTATAACACCATATGAACTTAGTCGAGCCTTCAAACCATATCTACCAACACCAAAAATCATGAATTAAGCACAGATTCAAGCCTAAGAACTTTAGAAATTTCCAAATTCTACAAACGATGCCGAACCACGTCAAATCTAGTCTGAATTACCTCAAATTTTATACACAGGTCACAAATGACACTATGAACCTACAACCACTTTTGGAAATCCATTCCGAGCTCGATATCAAAATTTCCACTCTCGGCCGAAATCGCCGAAAAAGCTAACTTTGGCCAATTCAAGCCTAAATCTACTACAGACCTCCAAAACACATTCCGGACACGCTCCAAAGCTCAAAATCACTCAACAGACCTAACGGAATCGACGGAATTCCATTCCGGATCCATCTTCACATAGTTCCGACTACTGTCAAATTTTTAAGGCTTAAACTCACAACTAGGGAGTAAGTGTCCCAAAACTCCCCGAATTCCATAACCAATCACTCCGGAAATTTCCAAAAGTAGAAACAAATGTGGGGAAAGCAGATATTAGGGGATCGGGGCTCTAATTCACAAAAAGACCGACCGGGCCATTACATCATCCCCCTGTTAAAAAATCATTCGTCCTCGAACGAGTACAAACACATACCTGAAACTATGAAAAGATGCGCATATCCTGCTCGGCCTCCCAAGTTGCCTCCTCGACCGGTTGTCCCCTACATTGAACCTTCACGGAAGAAATGTTCTTTGACCTTAGCCTTCTGACCTGCCTGTCAAAAATAGCCACTGGCTCCTCAACATAGGATAGATCCTTTTCCAGTTGAACTGAGCTGAAATCCAACAAATGGGACGGATCTCCGTGATACTTTCGGAGCATAGAAACATGGAATACCGGATGAACTCCTGCTAGACTGGGAGGCAAGGCAAGCTCATAAGCAACCTCCCCAACTCGACGCAACACCTCAAATGGACCAATGAACCTTGGGCTCAGCTTGCCCTTCTTTCCAAACCTCATAATGCCCTTCATAGGCGAAACCCAGAACAAGACTCGCTCTCCAACCATGAATGCCACATCGCGAACCTTCCGGTCTGCATAACTCTTCTGTCTGGACTGGGCTGTGCGAAGTCTATCCTGAATCACCTTCACTTTTTCTAAGGCATCCTAAACCAAGTCTGTACCCAATAATCCGGCCTCACCGGGTTCGAACCAACCCATTGGGGACTGACACCGCCTACCGTACAGAGCCTCATACGGTGCCATTTGAATGCTAGACTGATAACTGTTATTGTAAGAAAACTCCGCAAGTGGCAAGAACTGGTCCCAGGCACCCCTAAAATCTATCACACACGCATGGAGCATATCCTCTAATATCTGAATAGTGCGCTCGGATTGCCCGTCCGTCTGAGGGTGAAATGTTGTGCTCAACTCAACCCTCGTACCCAACTCATGTTGTACAGCTCTCTAGAACTGTGATGTAAACTGCGTACCTTGGTCAGAGATAATAGATATCGGTATGCCATGAAGCCTGACGATCTCACGGATGTAGATTCGAGCTAGCTGCCCGAAAGAATAGGTAGTCATCACAGGAATGAAATAAGCTGACTTGGCCTACCTATCCACAATCACCCAAACTGTATCAAACTTCCGTTGAGTCTGTGGGAGACTAACAACAAAGTCCATAGTGATCCACTCCCATTTCCACTCTGGAATCTCTATCTTCTGAAGCAACCCACCCTATTGTTGATGCTCATACTTTACCTGCTGGCAATTTAGACATCTAGCCAAATACTCTACTATGTCTTTCTTCATCCTCCTCCACCAATAATGTTTCCTCAGGTCCTGATACATTTTTGCGGCACCCGGATGAATGGAGTACCATGAGCTGTGAGCCTCCTGAAGAATCAACTCACACAAACCATCTACATTGGGCACACATAGCCTGCCCTGCATCCTTAATGCACCATTATCTCCAATAGTAACCTCCTTAGCATCACCGTGCTGGACCGTGTCCTTAAGGACAAGCAGATGAGGGTCATCATGCTGACGCTCCCTGATACGATCATAAAGAGAAGACCGATAGACCACACAAGCCAATACTCGACTCGGCTCAGAAATATCCAATCTCACAAACTGGCTGGCTAAGGCCTGAACATCCAATGCCAATGGCCTCTCTGCTGCTGGTAGATATGCTAAACTCCCCAAACTCTCTGCCCTGCGACTCAAAGCATCGGCCACCATATTGGCCTTCCCAAGGTGGTACAAAATAGTGATATCATAATCCTTAAGTAGCTCCAACCACCTCCGCTGACGTAAGTTAAGATCTTTCTGCTTAAACAGATGCTGCAAACTCCGATGACCGACGTAAATCTCACAAGGAACATCGTACAAATAATGCCGCCATAACTTCAAGGCATGAACAATAGCTGCTAACTCAAGATCGTGGACAAGATAGTTCTTTTCATGCACCTTTAGCTGTCTAGACGCGTAGGCAATCACCCTACCGTCCTGCATCAACATCGCGCCGAGACCAATCCGCGATGCATCATAATATATATTATAAGACCCCGAACCTGCAGGTAATACCAATACTGGGGCTGTAGTCAAAGTTGTCTTGAGCTTCTGAAAGCTCTCCTCACATTCCTCTGTCCACCTGAACGGAGCACCCTTTTGGGTTAGCCTGGTCATAGGTGCCGCAATATATGAGAATCCCTCTACAAAGCGACGGTAATACCCCGCCAAACCAAGAAAACTTTGGATATATGTAGCTGAGGACGGCCTGGGCCAACTCTGCACTGCTTCAATATTCTTCGGATCCACTTGGATTCCCGCACTCGATATTATATGACCCAGGAATGCCACTGAGTCTAACCAACACTCACACTTTGAAAACTTTGCATATAACTTCTTTTCTCTCAAGGTCTGAAGTGCAGTCCTCATGTACTGCTCATGATCCTCCCGACTTTGGGAGTATACCAAAATGTCGTCAATAAACACAATAACGAATGAGTCAAGATAAGGCCGGAACACACTGTGCATCAAGTGCATGAAAGCTGCTGGGGCATTGGTCAGCCCAAAAGACATAACAAGAAACTCACAATGACCATATCTGGTCCTGAAAGCAGTCTTCAGGATATCCGGCTCCCGAATCTTCAACTGATTATAACCTGAATGTAAGTAAATCTTGGAAAACACTCTGTCGCCCTGTAACTGATCAAATAAGTCATCAATACGAGGCAATAGGTACATGTTCTTCACTATGACTTTGTTCAACTGGCGGTAATCAATACACATCTGCATAGAACCATCCTTCTTCTTCACAAATAAGACAGGAGCACCCCTAAGGTGACACACTAGGCCGAATGAAGCCTTTATCAAGCAATTCTTATAACTACTCTTTCAACTCCTTCAATTCAGGAGGAGCCAAATGATATGGAGGAATAGAGATGGGCTGAGTGCCCGGCAACAAATCAATGCAAAATCAATATCTCTGTCGGGCGGCATGCCTGGAAGATCAGCTAGAAACACATCTGGAAAGTCCCTCACTACTGGAACTGACTCCACTGTAGGGGTATCAATACTGACGTCTCTCACATAAGCTAGATACGCGTCACACCCCTTCTTAACCATTCGTTGAGCTTTAAGAAATGAAATAACTCTGGTGGGAGTATACTCTAAGGTACCTCTCCACTCTAACCGTAGTAAACCTGGCATAGCCAGTGTCATGATTTTTGCGTGACAATCAAGAATAGCATAATGGGGTGACAACCAGTCCATGCCCAAAATAATAACAAAGTCCACCATGCTGAGCAATAATAAATCAGCTCTGGTCTCAAAACCACTAAGAGCAATCAAACACGGACGATACACGTGGTCCACAACAAGAGAATCTTCCACATGAGTAGATATATAAATAGGGGAACTCAAATAATCCCGAGGTACGCCCAAATACGGAGCAAAATAAGAGGACACATAAGAATATGTAGATCCTGGGTCAAATAATACCGACGCATCTCTATGACAGATCGGAACAATACCTGTAATGACAGAATCAGAAGCAACTACCTCTGTACGAGTAGGAAGTGCATAATATCTGGCCTGGCCTCCCCCTCTAAGGCGACCTCTACCTCCCCACCTCCACCTCGAGCTGGTTGAGCAGGTGGGGTGGTAGCTGGTGCTGTAATCATAGCCTGAGGACCCAGTGGGGCACGCTGTGGCTGAAAAGTCTATAAAGGTACACCCCTCCTAATCCTGGGGTAATCCCTCACCAAGTGGCGAGTGTTGCCACACTCAAAACAAGCTCTGGGCGGGCGTGGCTGCCGTGACTGGCTCGGGCCAAGTCTATTAGACTGGTCGCTAGGAACACCCCGTGCAGGAGGCACACTAGATAGTGGTGGTGCATAATAAGGCTCCTGGGGTCTAGAAGGAGCTGGAACACCGCTGGAGGCTGGAAGAGCTGAATGAACGGGGCGGCTCACATAACCCCTACCATGGCGAGCTGCTGGGGCACGAGCTCCCGAATAATAACCAGCCTTTCGAGACCTCTTGGCCTCCCTCTCCTCTCTATCCCGGGCAAACATGCCCTCGAATCTCCTGGCAATACCCACAACCTGCTGATAAGAAATATTCATCTCCAATTCCCTGGCCATACTACTCCGGATGCTTGGATGGAGACCCTCAATAAACGGTCGAACCCTCTCTCGAACTGTGGCAACTAAGGCTGGTGCATGTCAGACCAAATCACTGAAGCGAACTGCATACTCTGACACAATCATAACACCCTGGCGCAGCTACTCAAACTTCGCGCGCCATGAGTCCCTGAGGCTCTGAGGGACATACTCTCTCAAAAACATGTCCGAGAATTGAGTCCATGTAAGTGAAGCTGCCTCAGCCGGACTACTCAACTCATAAGCACGCCACCACTGATAGGCTGCTCCTCTAAGCTGGAATGTAGTAAAAGAAACTCCGCTCATCTCCGCTACGCCCATAGTATGGAGAATACGATGACACTCCTCCAGAAAACCCTGAGCATCATCTGTAGCCAATCCGCTGAAGGTAGGTGGGTGGTACTTCTTGTACCTCTCAAGTCTGAGCTGCTCCGCCTCATAAGTTGTTGCCCTAACCTCGGGCTGAGCTGGAGCTACCGGCTGCATTGGTACAACCTCTGAAACCTGGTCTACATGAATCCGCTGCTCTAGAGTATCGGCAACGGGAGTCTGTGCTCCTCCCCCAGCCTGAGATGTGGCAGGAGCAAGTGGAATCAATCCAGCCTGAGCTAAGGTGCTGAACATGCTCAGAAACTGGGCTAGAGTCTCCTGGAGGGCTAGTGCAGCAACAGGTATCGAAGGTGTCTGCCCTCTAGCTTGAGCTACTGGGGGCTCCTCTGTAGCAGCTCGTGCGGGTGCTCTGGCTGCACCACGTGGACGTCCTCGGCCTCTACCCCAGCCCCGGCCTCTCACGGCTCTAGCAGGGGGCGCGGGTGCCTGTTCATCAGATCCTCTTGTACATGTCCTTACCATCTGTGAGAGAATAGAATACAGAAATTTAGAATCTCTGAAGTCAACAATTTCGCACGACAAGGAATCAAAGTAGTGAAATTTTCCTAACAGTTCCATAGCCTCCCGAAGATAAGTACAGACGTCTCCGTACCGATCCGCGAGACTCTAAAAAAATGGCTTGTGACTCACGACACCTACGAACCTAGGGCTCTGATACCAACTTGTCACGACCCAATTTCCCCTCTGTGTGACGTCGTGACGGCACCTAGTTTCTACAACTAGGTAAGCCTAACATTTTGCAGAATATTGAAATAAAAATATAAATTTAACCAATTATTCAAAAATACACAACAAATCCCAAAACCCGAAACATCGTGAACCACAAACTACATAAGGAAAAATCTAGTGTCTCTATACAACAGAATCTAACAAGGAAAAATACAAAAGATAAGGGACATGAGAAAGAATAGAAGGGGACTCTGAGGTCTGCGGACGTGGCAGATATACCTTGAAGTCTCCAAAGCTGTCCTAGCTCACTGATAGTGCGGCTGATAAGGTACACCTGGATCTGCACACGAAAAACATGTGCAGAGAGTAACATGAGAACACCACAATCGGTACCCAGTAAGTGCCAAGCCTAACCTCAGTCGAGTAGTGACGAGGTCAGGTCAAGGCCCTACTGATAAATATATAATAAAACAATATAGAGTGTAATACCGCAATAAAATAAAGGCTGAAATTTAACAACAATGAAATCATAGAAAGTAACAGCTTAGTACACAAAACTACAACAGGGGATCTCCCGAGATACCGTCTTGTAGTCTCAAACGTAAATGTGCAGGGGGATCTCCCGGAATACCGTTCAGTAGTCCCAAAGTAAATGTGCAGGGGGATCTCCTGAAATACCATTCCTTAGTCCCAAAGTAAATGTGCAGGGCAGGGGGATCTCCCGGAATACCGTTCTATAATCCCAAAGTAAATATGCAGTACAAGGGGATCTCCCGGAATACCGTTCCGTAGTCCCAAAGTAAATATGCAGCGCGAATGATAGCAATACAACTACATCACGAAATTCTTACAGTTTAGACTAAGTACTAGTCAGGGAAGGAGCAGGAAATTCACTAAGCATGATGCACATAATTCACATAAACAATTAAGACACGTAGACATGTTGTATTAGACTAGACATGATAGCTACACATATTGGAATAACTCAATTAAGAATGAAAATAGATTAGTACTCATTAAAATGGTATAACTCAAAATAACAGGAAAACATGTTGCTGCTCAGTAAGAAAAAAATTGGGTTTTACCACAACTAGCCCGTGTACGTACTCGTCACCTCCCGTACACGGCACTCACATATCACAATAGTTCCAAATCTTAAGGGGATTTCCCCAACACAAAGTTAGGCAAGCCACTTACCTTGAACCAAGCTCAATCAATCGATCACAATGCCTTTCCCATGAATATCCGGCTCCGAATGGCCCAAATCTAGCCAAAAGCAATTAGATATCATAAATACAATAATAATAAGCTCATCTAATTAATGAAATCAACACTTTAACAAAAATCCCGAAATTAACTCAAAAATTGTCCATGGGGCCTACGTCTCGAAATCGGGTAAAAGTTATAAAATAGGAACGCCCATTCCACCACGAGTCTAACCATACTAAAATTACTAAATTTCAATACCAAATGGTCCTCCAAATCCACAAATCAAACTTCCAAATCCCTAGCCTCCAACTTTCAATTTCTACCTTAACTACACACTAACTAGGTGGAAAAATACATGGCAAAGCAAGATTATTGATCAAAAATAAGCACAAGGGACTTACCTCGAGAAATGCCTCGAAAATGCTCTCAAGAATCGCCCCAATCAGAGTTTGCAAAGTCAAAAATGACAAAATATCACAAAGCCCTTTGATTTTAACCACTGCCCAGGTATTTCCGCACCTGCAGAACCTGGGCTCGCACCTGCGGGTGCGCTTGTGCGTAAATTGTGTGCATCTGCGCAATTCACTTGCCCCCTCTGCCTTCGCACCTGCGATGAAATGGCCGTATCTGCGCGAGCGCGCCTGCGGAATTCCCTCCCACTTCTGCGGACCTTGCGCACCTGCGAAGACCCCTAACGCATCTGCGGGAATCGCAGATGTGGAAAATACCTCGCACCTGTGACCCCTGGCACTCCTCTATTTTCCTGCTTCTGCGCCAATTTGCTCGCACCTGCGGGCAGCCTTGCGCAGGTGCAATTACAGCAGAACCAGCAAAAGCACCAGATTTTCCTAAGTCCAATTTCATTCCGTTAAGCATCCGAAACATACCCGAGGCCCCCGGGACCTCAACCAAACCTACCAACCAATCCTATAACACCATACGGACTTAGTCGAGCCTTCAAACCACATCGAACAACACCAAAAATCATGAATTAAGCACGGATTCAAGCCTAAGTCTTAGAATTTTCCAAATTCTACAAACGATGTCGAACCATGACAAATCTAGTCTGAATTACCGCACATTTTACACATAGGTCACAAATGACACTACAAACCTACAGCCACTTTCGGAAATCCATTCCGAGCTCGATATCAAAATTTCCACTATCGGTCGAAATCGCCGAAAAATCTAACTTTCGCCAATTCAAGCCTAAATCTACTACAGACCTCCAAAACACATTACGGACGCGCTCCTAAGCTCAAAATCACTCAACGGAGATAACGGAGTCAACAGAATTCCATTCTGGATCCGTCTTCACACAGTTCCGACTACGGTCCAATTTCTAAGGCTTAAACTCACAACTAGGGACTAAGTGTCCCAAAACTCCCCGAATTCCATAACCAATCACTCCGAAAATTATCAAAAGTAGAAACAAACCTTTTTACATTGGCTTACCAACCTTCTTTTTTTTAAGCGACTTTCTTGGCATTCTCAACTAAGGCCCTTTTTACATTGGCCTCACTTTGCTTCTTCCGGCTCCTTGTAGTTCTTCCTCTTGTAGGAGGAGTTACTACATGGATAGAAGTCGCATTCTTTATCTTAGTGCCACGCATGCCCTTTCCTGCAATCTTTCCAACTTTGTTCTTCTTCTTTTGATTGTAACTGTCAGACACCTTTTGTAGGAGATCATGACTGTTGCAACTGCTTCAAGTTAACTCTAACTTGAATAATACAACTAGAGTTTACAACATCTTGCAAAACAAAGGATTAACTCTAACCCTTATAGCAACACGCCACAGGCTGTTGCGACTATTTCAAGTTAACTCTAACTTGAAAGATACAACTCAGGTACCTAATACAATTTGCTGCTTAGAAAGCTAAAAAGTACAACTCAAAACGCCTACTACACCTAGAACTAGAAATAAAGAAAGACACATAAAACTCTTTATGGAGCTGGTTCTTCACTATGGTTCATATAGCTACAGGATCGCACTCTTAAATCTCACAGGAATTGCTCATAAAATGCCTTGCTATTTTGCTCTCAATTTGTGCTTAACTTTAGTATGTGTGTATCACCTATAAAAGAGAACAAAACTGATATTTATAAAGTTAGTAGAATAAGGATTAACTAGAAGTCTAATGCTTTACTCTTCCTTGGTGGAAAAGTTCTAGTTATCTTTAACTCCTAACTCTTTCCTTATCTTTGATAGAGTTTTCTTCAAGTAAGGGCACCCACTCCTTATCAAATATGCAACATTTTCGTTCAGGGATTATCAAAAATAACCACTTATACTTATCCCTTTCACGTGCATGCCTTTTGCTTGATTCTGCCCATCACCTGTGTACACTGTCCATGGACCCGGTTCATGCATGTGTTCCTTTGTCAATCATCAAAACCAAAACCGCTCAGGTCAACAAATTTCTCCTTTTTGATGATGAAAAACTCAGTGATTTTCATAAGCATGAAACATGTTTCAACTCAGCTCAACATCAACACAATGTTAGAATACTTTTCATTTAAAGTCACAAATCATCAAGGACCAGGTTCATTTGGTTATAAACATCACAGTCCAAAGCTAAAGCATACCTTATCTTCCCCCTTTTGGCATCATCGAAAAGTTGCACAATTAAGGAAAGTAACCAGATTTTAACAAATATCACTCATGGACACTGAGGCTACTTCAAATGCCATCATGGATTCAATTTTTCCTTTTCAATCTAAGGATATTATCCATCTAAGAAATATCAACAAACAATTAGAGCAAAAGCAGTGAATTTCATTGATTGATAAGATCCTGCCACAAGGCATAAGAAGAAATAAAAACATAGAACCATGAGCAAAAAACCAAAAACATATCCTACTTGGGTTACTGGTTACAAACTAGGATTAGGAAGGGTTTAAATCTAGGAAGGACCAGATTCTTGGTTCTTGGCTTGAAGCAGTTTCAACATGTATTGAAGAATGCTGTCATTATTCTCCTTTTACTTTGCAAGATCACACTTGAGAGATTTGCTCTCAGCCTCTACTTCAGCCAATCATTTCTACAGCCTTTCAATCTCAACATCCATAGCCATTTTCTTCCACTATTTGAGCCTCCTTGCTCCTTTTAGCAGACCTAGTTCTTATAGACACAATTGAGCACTAAGCCTCAGCCTTTGTTTCTCGAGAATTCTTTTGAGAAGTCTTTCTATTTTTGGCACTAGGTGTGGGTACTTCCACATCCTCATATTCATCTTGAAGAACCAGGTTCATCTCCTCAATTTGGACTACTCTACTTGACTTACCAACATTCTTTTTTTAAGCGACTTTCTTGGCATTCTCACCTAAGGCCCTTTTTACATTGGCTTCACTCTGCTTCTTCCGGCACCTTGTAGTTCTTCCTCTTGTGGGAGGAGTTGCTACAGGGATAGAAGGAGCATTCTTTATCTTAGTGCCACTCATGCCCTTTCCTGCAATCTTTCCAACTTTGTTCTTCTTCTTTTCATTGTAACTATCTGACACCTTTTGCAACAGATCATGACTGTTGTGACTGCTTCAAGTTATCTCTAACTTGAACAATACAACTAGAGTTTACAACCTCTTGCAAAACTAAGTATTAACTCTAACCCTTATAGCAACACGCCACAAGTTGTTGCGACTACTTCAAATTAACTCTAACTTGAAAGATACGACTCAGGTACCTAGTACAATTTGCTTCTTAGAAAGCTAAAAGGTATAACTGAAAACTCCTACTATACTTTGCACTAGAAATAAAGAAAGACACATAAAAATCTTTATGGAGCTGGTTCTTCAATATGGTTCGGGTAGCTTTAGGATCGCTCTCTTAAATCTCACATGAATTTCTCACAAAATGCCTTGCTATTTTGCTCTCAATTAGTGTTTAACTTCAGTATGTGTGCATCACCTGTAAAAGAAAACAAAACTGATATCTATAAAGTTAGTAGAATAAGGATTAACTAGACGTCTAATGCTTTACTCTTCCTTGGTGGAAAAGTTGTAGTTATCTTCAACTTCTAACTCTTTCCTTATCTTGGAAAGAGTTCTCTTCAAGTAAGGACTCCTACTCCTTATCAAATATGCAACCTTTTCATTCAGGAATTATAATAAATAACCACTTATACTTATCCCTTTCACGTGCATGCCTTTTGCTTGATTCTACCCATCACGGGTGTACACTGTCTATGGAACTGGTTCACGTGTGTGTTCCTTTGTCAATCATCAAAACTAAAACCGCTCAGGTCAACAAATTCGTCCTTTTTGATGATGACATACTTAGTGCTTTTCATAAGCATGAAACATGTTTCAACTCATCTCAACATCAACATAATGCTAGAACACTTTTCATTTAAAGTCACAAATTATCAAGGACTAATTTCATTTGGTTATAAACATCACAGTCTGAAGCAAAAGCACACCTTATCTTCCTCCTTTTAGCATCATCGAAAAGTTGCACAATTAAGGTAAGTAACCAGATTTTAACAAATATCACTCATGGCCACTGAGGCTACTTCAAATGCCATCATGGGTTTAATTTTCTCTTTTTCAATCTAAGGATATTATCCATCTAAGAAATATCAACAAACAATTAGAGAAAAAGCAGTGAATTTCATTGATTGATAATATCATACCATAAGGCATAAGAAGAAATAAAAACATAGAACCATGAGCAAAAAACAAAAAATATCCCATTTGGGTTACTGGTTACAAACTAGGATTATGAAGGGTTTAAAACTGGGAAGGACCAGGTTCTTGGTTCTTGGCTTGAAGCAGTTTCAACATATCTTGAAGAATACTGTCATTATTCTCCTTTTACTTTGCAAGCTCACACTTGAGAGTGTCTCTATCAGCCAATCATTTCTGCAGCCTTTCAATCTCAGCATCTATAGCCATTTTCTTCCACTATTTGAGCCTCATTGCTCCTTTTGGCAGACCTAGTTCTTTTAGACACAATTGAGCCCTCAGCGTCAGCCTCTGTTTCTCGAGAATTCTTTTGAGAAGTCTTTCTCTTTTTGGCACTTGGTGTGGGTACTTCCACATCCTCATATTCATCTTCAAGAACCATCTCCTCAATTTGGATTACACCACTTGGCTTACCATCCTTCGTTTTTTTAAGCGACTTTCTTGGCATTCTCAGCTTAGGCCCTTTTTACATTGGCCTCACTCTGCTTCTTTCGGCTCCATGTAGTTCTTCCTCTTGTGGGAGGAGTTGCTACAGGGATAGAAGGAGTACTCTTTATCTTAGTGCCACTCATGCCCTTTCCTCCAATCTTTCCAACTTTGTTCTTCTTATTTTGATTGTAACTATCTGACACCTTTTGTAGCAGATCACGACTCTTGTCTATTTTAGCAAGAGAAGGAACTGGTTCATAAAACCATTTCCTTAACCTAACCATCCTATCTGCTACATTTCTATCACCAGAACCATCACCTATCTCTTGTAATTCTATCCCCATACTTTCATTCATAGTCTCTTCATTATCACTAATCTTTACACTTAATACAATCATTGCTCCAACTTCTTCAGTCAACCAACAAGAGTGGGTGAAGGAGATCCATCCACTCTTTCTTCTCCCTTTCCTCTCACATCTACTCCGACACCCTCACTCTTTTGTTTTTCTTTTTTCATTTTTACCACCAATATTTCCAGACCCACCAGTTTCTACACCAGCAATCGTACCAACCAACACAAACCTATTTTCAAGATTCTCAGCAATTTTAGAGGCAACATCAGAAATTTTTAACCCATAAGTTACTTGCTCAGTTTCAGATGAAACTAGTTCTTCCCCCTCAGTCACAAACTTGAAGGAGTCGTCAGATTTTTAGGGTTCTTCTGCTTGACTGGCTTGTAGCATCTCACTCAATTTCTTAACTTATTCTCTATTGGTCACTGTATTGCATGAAATCATTTTGATACTCATTTTCTTGGTGGTTTGGGTCGTTGAAAGTGTGGGTGAATGTTCTTTAGGTGGTGGGGAAGAGTTTTCAGAGTTTTTGGGATTCTCATGGGTATTTGCCATTTGATCAGTTCAGAAACTTGAGAGAAATCGAGAGAGTTTTCGAAATTTTGATCTTTCGAAAAAATTATACATAAAAGGGTAAGGTCAAATCAATTTAAAGAGGGAAATTTTGAGTGTATAACGACACCCTTTTGAATTTTGAAGTCTAGAAGTCTAATCACATTGGAAGTTTCAGTTTGAAAAGACGTTCGACTCTTCCCCAAATAGTTCGGCAATTATGGTGCGAGGGACTCTTGATGAAACAGGTTCATTTGTAACTAATTGGTTCAAAAGTAGTTTGGGATAAAGTGGGACTCTTTTCAGTTCATGATCCATATGCAATTATTTCAAATTATGTGGAGTGTAGAATACATACCTTATAAGCTCGATGAACCAGGTTCTTCGCTGAAATTCTCTTATGTAAGACTCATTTTTTCCAAGAAAATAAGAATAATATCATTAGACATTAGTGAGATATTTTAGCACATGGCACACAAGTATACTAATAAAAGCATGAGACTAAGCAATATCTAATCTAATTATTTATAAAATTCATAAATTATCTAACCAATCATTGAGTTAGAACCGATTTTTTTAGGTGATCTTAATCATCCCTAATTCTAACATGTTCCTTTCAAAGTGATCCCTACTCAAAGCTTTTGTGAAGATGTCAGCAATTTTCTTATCAGTAGCACAAAATTCCACAGTGATCAACACCTCTCAAAATTATCCCTTTGAAAATAATGCCCAGTATCTATGTGCTTAGTTCTTTTATGATGAACCGCGTTCTTGGCCATACTAATTGCACTAGTGTTATCACAAAAGATAGGAATATAACCTACATCAATTCTAAAGTCCATTAATTATTGTTTGATCCACAATAATTGAGCATAACATAAGGCAGTGACAACATACTCAGCTTTAACAATAGACAAGGCTATAGAATTTTGCTTTTTGGTAGCCCAAGACACAAGACATGAGCTAAGAAAGTGTTTCATACTTGAGGTGCTCTTTCTATCCACAATAAAACCTGCATAATCAGCATCAGCATATTCCACTAAGTTGAAATTACTACCTTTTGGATACCATAGACAAAGATCAGTAGTGCCTTTTAGGTATCTCAAGATCCTCTTGATAGCAGTCAAGTGAGACTCCTTTGCATTTGCCTGAAATCTAGCATAAAGGCCTACACTGAAAATAATGTCAGGTCTTCTAGCAGTGACATATAACAAGGAGCCAATCATTCTCCTATACAACTTCTGATCAACAAATGAACCAAGTTCATCTACATCCAATTTTGTGGTTGTTGCTATAGGAGTGTCAATTTCTTTGGAATCATTCATTTTAAACCTTTTAAGTAACTCTTTCATATACTTCTGCTGATGGATCATAATTCCATTTGACTTTTGTTTAATTTGTAAGCCTAAAAAGAAATTAAGCTCACCCATCATACTCATTTCAAATTCACTCTCCATTAGTTTAGAAAATTCTTTACAAAACTTATCAGTAGTTGCTCCAAAGATTATATCATCAACATATATCTGAACTACCAAGAGATCTTTACCTGTTTCTTTCAGGAATAATGTATTGTCAATTTGACCTCTCTTGTATCCATGCTCAAGCAAGAATTTTGATAATCTTTCATACCATGCTCTTGGAGCATTCTTGAGCCCATAAAATGCCTTGTCAAGCTTGTACACATGATGAGGACATTCCTTGCTTTCAAAGCCCGGAGGTTGCTTGACAAACACTTATTCCTTTAGATAGCCATTGAGGAAGGCATTCTTGACATCCATCTGATGGAGAGTGAATTCCATGTAGGCAGCAAAGGCTATAAGGAGTCTAATTGCTTCCAATCTTGCAACTGGGGCAAAAGCCTCATCATAGTATATGCCCTTCTCTTGACTATATCTTTGAACCACCAATCTTGCCTTGTTCCTTATAACTATTCCATCTTCCTCAAGTTTATTTCTGAAGACCCATTTTGTGCCAATTACTGATCTGTTCTTGGGCCTTGGTACCAGATGCCAAACTCGACTTCTCTCAAATTGTTTGAGTTCATCTTGCATTGCATTCACCCAGTCTGCATCCTACAAAGCCTCAGCAACATTTTTAGGTTCAATAAGTGATAAAAAAGCATCAAAAGCACAAAAAATCTTCAAAGAAGATTTGGTTTTGATTCCAGAGGTTGGATCAGTAATTATGTTCTCAATGGGATGAGAAATTTGATACTTGTAAGGTTTCACAACCAGTTGGTTTCCCATATATGTTCCTTCAATGTTTTGTTATTGAGGAACAAGTTCATGGACAGGTTCCCTCTAGGTTTGAGGATCAGTTTCTCTTTGTTCAGTTCCCCCTATCAGGTTGCCCTGGATGGAAGGACATGTTCCATCACCTGTTCCTTCCTCTGGTGCAGCTTCAGTCTGGGCTGTGCTTTCATTTGAGTTTCTTAACAGTTCAATTTCTTCATCACCATGTTCCCGCCTCTCAGAAAAAATGTTAGTTTCTTCAAAAACCATATGTACACTTTCTTTTATACACATAGTTCTTTTGTTATAAATCTTATAAGCTTTACTATGTGAAGAATATCCCAAGAATACCCCCCATCACTTCTGGGATCAAACTTACCTAGGGAGTCTTTACCATTATTGTGCACAAGGCACTTGCATCTAAATGCCCTAAGATGAGATATATTTGGCTTTCTCCCTTTAAGTAACTCATAAGGAGTCTTCTCAAAGAGAGGTCTAGTCATGACCTATTTATGATATAGCATGCAGTGATCACAGCTTCTGCCCAGAAACTATAGGGCAATTTACTAGATAGAAGCATAGTCCTAGCCATTTTTTCCAATGTCATATTCTTTCTTTTAACTACTCCATTTTTATGTGGAGTCCTAGGAGCAAAATAATTATGATTTATGCCATTCTCATCACAAAATTCAGCAAATTTAGCATTCTCAAATTCAGTACCATGATCAGACCTAATTGATACAAGTTGATTACCTAGTTGTTTCTGAGTTTTTCTAACAAAAGAAGTGAACATGTCAAATGCTTCATCTTTAGATGTTAAAAATAATGTCCAAGTAAACCTAGAGTAATCATTAACAAGAACCATAATATATCTCTTACCACATCTACTCAATGTTCTCATTGGTCCATAGAGATCCATATAGACCAGTTCCATCGTCCTGGTGGTACTTACTATTTTCTTGCTTTTGAAAGAGGATCTTACCTGCTTCTCCCTTGCACAAGCCTCTCAAACTTTATCTTCCTTGTACTTAATGTTAGGCAACCAAGTCCTTGGAGACTAATTTGTTGAGTTGGCTTAGACTGGCATATCCAAGTCTTTTGTGCCAAAGGAGGGGATCATTATCCAACACACTTAAGCAAGTGAGTTCATTATCTGAGAGTATGGATAGATTCACAACATATATGTTGTTCACTCCTTTTCCATGCAAAACTATCTTGTCAGTGGTAAGATTAATCATAAAGCATTCTGTAGAGGTGAATGCTACCATGTTACCTCCATCACACAATTGTGATACACTTATTAGACTGTACTTCACTCCATATATCAAGTAGACATTCTTAATAGAGTGAGAATCAGTCTTACCTACCTTTCCAACCCAATGATCTCACCTTTATTCCCATTTCCAAAGGAGACATTATCTCCTTTAAGGTCCTCAAGTGAAAGGAACTGGTTCTTGTTTCGTGTCATGTGCTTTGAGCAGCCACTATCCATGTACCATATTTGGTTGCTCCCCTTCACTTGGACCTGCAAAAAGAAATCAGGGGTTAGTCTTAGGAACCCAAATTAGTTTGGGTCCCTTTCTATAGGGAAAAGGATAAATCTCATTTTTTTTAGCCCAACTTGGCAGCCTATTTTTCCCTAGAACAATTTTTTTGTTATTTTGACTTGCATTCTCTTTTGCATTGCATTCACTTTTATAGTGATCAGTATTACCACAGTGCGTGCAAATCTTGTTCTCAGGGAGTGTGGGGTACTTGCTTTTGGGATCCCACTTAGGTGCAGAATTCCCAATGCCAAGTCCTCTTCTGTTGCTACTATGATGTTCTTGTAGCCATGAAAGTGCATCAGAGGACCTATTCCATTTACAAGTTCTGCCTAGCTCATTCTTGACCTTGTTTGGATTCTCCGTTAGGATCTTACCTGTTCATCCCTCTTGTATAGCTCATTTTTTACATTTCATAAAGCTTTTTCTAGTGTGAGTTTGTAACGACCAGGCCTGTCGTTTTGAGAGTAATAGCCCTGATCAACTCTTTACTGCTTCCCTCATATCTTTTTCTGGTTATGGGACTTGTCGGGAGGTTTTGTTCGTAGTTTCAGAGTGTTTTAGGACACTTAGTCCCTAAAACGAAAGCTTAAGTCTTAGGATTTTGACTGTAGCTGGAAATGTGAGAAGGCAACTCTGAAATGGAGTTTTTTCAGTTTTTGTTAGCTCCGTTGGGTGATTTTGAACTTAGGAGCGTTTCCAGAATGTGAATTGGAGGTCTGTAGCTGATTTAGGCTTGAAATGGTGAAAGTCGAATTTTTGAGAAATTTGATCGGTAGTGGACTTTTTGATATCGGGGTCGGACTTCGATTCCGGAAGTTGGAGTAGGTCTGCGATGTCAATTATGACTTGTGTGCGAAATTTGAGGTCAATCGGACGTAATTTGATAGGTTTTGGCATCGGTTGTGGAAGTTTGAAGTCTTAGGTTCATTAAGTTTGATTTGGAGTGTGATTCGTGTTTTTATTGTTGTTCGGTGTGATTTGGGGCTTGACTAAGTTCGTATGATATGTTTTAGGACTTGTTGGTATGTTTGGTTGAGGCCCCGGGGGCCTCTGGTAGATTTCGGTTTGTTAACAGATCATTTGGAAATGTGTTGGATTGGCTGAAGTTGATGCACCTAGTGTAATTGCACCTACGCATTTTGGGTCGTAGGTACGGCACTGCATAAGCGGCCATCGAGCCGCAGAAGCGATTACGGGCCTGCCCAGCCGGGATCGCAGAAGCGGTTAGAGTCTCACAGAAGCAGACTCGTAGGAGCGGTGAAGAGAACGCAGAAGCAGGCGCGCAGGTGCGGCCACCTCATCACAGAAGCGGACCCAGTCCTCTTAAGTCATTTCCACACCTACAATGGAATTTCCGTAGGTGCGGCATCGTAGGTGCGGCATCGCAGGTGCGGCATCGCAGGTGCGGCGTCGCAGGTGCGACTAGAGGTCCACAGGTGCGAGATCGCTGGGGCAGAGAAGGGGAAATTTCGAGGGTTTGACCTCGTTTTCCTGTTAGGTCTTTGAGAGCTCGGATTGAGGCGATAATTCAAGGATTTTTCAGAGAGAACTTTGGGGTAATGATTCTTATCTCGTTTATGGTTATATTCCACTAATCTATAGTTGATTTCATCATTTAATTAAGGAATTTGGTTGAGAAATTTGGGGGAAATGGGAGAAGTTCTTTAATTGAGTTTTTGAGTTTTGATTGGGATGTTGATATCGGATTTGGATAATTTTGATACGAATGAACTCGTGAGTGAATGAATGTTCATATTTTGTGACTTTTACCCAATTCCGAGACGTGGGCCCGGGTAGACTTTTTAGGACGATTTTTGAATTTCTTGTTAAAGTCTTGATTTCATTAATTAGATTAGTCTATTATAGTTGTATTTATGATATGTAATTGTGTTTGGCTAGATTTGGGCCATTCGGAGTCAGATAATCGAGGAAAGGGCATTCTTACGGATTGATTGAGCTTGGTTCGAGGTAAGTGGCTTGCCTAACCTTGTGTGGGGGAAATCCCCTTAGTATTTGGTACTGTTGTGATATGTGAGCATCGTGTACGCGAGATGACAGGTGCGTACACGGGCTATTGTTGAAAAACCCCATTTTTACTAAGTAGTAACCTGTTTTCATTCTTAATTGAGTTATACCAACATGTATAGTTATCATGTTTAATCTAATATCGCATGTCTATGTGCTTTAACTACTTACTTGAACTTTTTGCAACATGCCTAGTTGATTTCCTATTTTTCCTTATTCTTTATCAGTCTTAACTGTAGAATTCTCGTTGTTAACTGTTGTATTTATTGGTTTGAGCTGTATGTTTACTTTTGAGACTACGAGGGAGTACCTCGGGAGTTCTCCATGCATATTTACTTTTGAGACTACGAGGCGGTACCTCGAGAGTTCTCCATGCATATTTATTTTTGAGACTACAAGGCGGTACCTCGGGAGTTCTCCCTGCACATTTACTTTTGAGACTACGAGGCGGTACCTCGGGAGATCTCTTTGCTTATTTACTTTAGGACTACGAGACGGTATCTCGGGAGATCCCCTACTGTTTACCCCCTGTGTGTTGTACTGCTATTTTTGCTGTGTTTTCCTTTTGTTAAATTCCAGTCTCTTCATATACTATTATATTCACCTGCTTTATTTATTATATACCAGTGGGCCTGACCCGACCTCATCACTACTCGACCGAGGTTGGGCTTGGCACGTACTGGGTACCGCTGTGGTGTACTCATGCTACTCTTCTGCACATGTTTTTGTGTGCAGATCCAGCACCTCTTATCAACCCCGCTACTAGTTGAGGATGCTTGCTGTTGTACGGAGACTTCAAGGTACATCTGCCGCGTCCGTAGACCTCGGAGTCCCCCTCTATTCTCTCCTATGTCATTTAACTTCCGTACTTATTTTATTAGACTCTGGTGTATAGAGATACTAGTTTCCTTATGTAGCTTGTGACTTATGATGTTCCGTGTTTTGGGAATATTGTGTACTACTAGAGTGTTGGTTTTTGTACATGCCGAGTAGTATTGCTACCAGTTATTTAGTTATCTGTTGCAGTTAGTTGTTAAGTTTTACTTCCATTTTTGTTATTTCCGCATTTGTTTAGGCTTACCTAGTCGCAGAGACTAGGTGCCGTCACGACATCTTACGGAGGGAGTTTTGGGTCGTGGCAGAGTTGTGTGACACTAGCTATTTCTTTACATGTTCCTAACTTCAATTTTAGATTATCAGATGTAAGTTCTAAGACAGTTGTGTCAAGTGCATGAACCTGGTTCTTCAAAACAGTATTTTCTTTTTCAGTTTCACGAGCCCTAATTTCCAGGTTTTTGCACTTTGCTTTTAAAAAGTTACACTCTTTTGACAACTGTTCTTTTTTAGAACTTATATTCTTAGATTCATCAATTAAAGTTAGCAATAGTTCTAATAGTCTATCTTTAGAAAGGAATTTAATTTTATCATTTAGGTCCAGAAGACTTATCTAAGATTCTTCATTAGGTTCATTTTTAGATTCTTGACTTGCTATACGAGCTCTTCAGTATCATCATTTTCATCATCAATGTCCTCATCTGAACATTCTTCCCAGGCAGCAACCATTGCTTTGGATGGCCCTTTGTTGTGTTTCTTCTTATCATGAACATGTTCCTTCTTTCTATTTCTTCTTTTAGATCTCTCATTCCATAAGCAATAGTAGTGATCATTGGATAGTGGTGGTCTAGTGGTGGATTGATCTGTACAGTTTTCAGGTAGTGCACTCATCTTGATCTATTCCTAAGGCGTTAGCCTCTTTAATGATAACCTGCTCCGATACCAATTGTTGTTTTATACTTCAATACCACACAAGAGAGGGGTGATTTGTGTGGTGTCCAATTTTTACGTGCACTGGATTATCAAAGGACCTAGTTATTCTATGTGTTCCTTACACTACAGTTGCGGAATAAATAATACAGAAAGTAAAGAACACAATGATTTTTACGTGAAAAATACTCGTCTCAAAAGGTGAAAAAACCATGACCTACTACCCAGTAGGATTTTTCCCAAACACTTCACTACAACTCTGAGCAAACAACAAAATTTACAAGCTCTTGCAAACCTAAGGATTACCTCTAACGCTTGTAGCAACGAGCCAAAGGCTGTTGCGTCTGCTTCAAGTTAACTCTAACTTGAACAATACAACTAGAGTTTACAACCTCTTGCAAACTTAAGGATTAACTCTAATCTTTATAGCAACACACCACAGGCTGTTGCGACTACTTCAAGTTAACTCTTAACTTGAAAGATACAACTCACGTACCTAGTACAATTTGCTTCTTAGAAAGCTGAAAGGTACAACTCAAAAAGCCTACTACACTTTGAACTAGAAATAAAGAAAGACTCATAAAACTCTTTATGGAGATGGTTCTTCAATCTGGTTCGTGTAGCTTCAGGATCGCACTCTTAAATCTCATAGAAATTGCTCCCAAAATGCCTTGCTATTTTGCTTTCAATTCGTGCTTAACTTCCGTATGTGTGCATCACCTGTAAAAGAAAACAAAGCTGATATTTATTGAGTTAGTAGAATAAGGATTAACTAGAAGTCTAATGCTTTACTCTTCCTTGGTGGAAAAGTTTTAGTTATCTTCAACTTCTAACTCTTTCCTTATCTTGGATAGAGTTCTCTTATCAAATATGCAACATTTTCGTTCAAGGATTATCAGAAATAACCACTTATACGTATCCCTTTCACGTGCATGCCTTTTGCTTGATTCTGCATGTCACCTGTGTACACTGTCCATGGACCTGGTTCATGCATGTGTTCCTTTGTCAATCATCAAAACCAAAATCGCTCAGGTCAACACATCATTAATTATATATTAACCCTAACGAATACATATTATTATAAGTTTTTTGTTTTTTTGGTAACAAGGCAAAAGGGTAGTAGTATATTCTAAGAGTTTACCTTTTTGAAAGAGAAATTTATTTATATAAGTAGATTAAGATAATATATAAAAACAAATAATTACTAATATAATGATTTAAATTAATTAAGTAATACAAAAATAATAAATAGCATACTTTAACATATTAAATCATTAATAATATAAAAATTATTTATGCTAAAAGGTAAATTCTATTTTTATCAATCTATTGTGGCGGTACCCTCCAAAAACATCATCTGTATTTAGGTGAAGAGGCAAGTTGGACCCACAATTCATATGCGCTGCTCATGACAACTATTTTAATGGTGAGGATATTCAAGTTTTCTAAAAAAAATTCTGCAAGGATATTCGAGTATATCCACAGAAAATAAGTGAAATTTTGAGAAATAATTGACATAGACTGACGCGGATCCATTGTTTCGCACTCTACTGTATTCGAATGAGTAGGTTAATACTCCTATGCCATTGTAATGTGGGCTCCACTCCTCATTTTCACGAACCTTCCTTTGTCCACGTCAGACTAGTTATTTGGGAAAGGCCATGATATATATAAAGCCAGTTCCCAAGATTGATCAAAAACTCAAAATACAAATATTTATTTTCTGGTCGGAATAATGGCTAGGAGACCTCTAAGTCACCGGATTTTGACGTGGGATAACCGGGAAACTGATTTTTCCGGCGAGCCTGCAATTAATGTTTCTGACACAATTTTTAGCTTTCTCGATGAGGAGGGTCAAGGTTCATCACTAGAAAGTGTGAATGATGATGTTAATTATGTTGAAGATGAAAATGAGGAGAAAGAAAACTCTGAAAATGTTGAAGACAATCAGTTCTGGGAAACTCAACATCAACTTTTACAAGTAAGTTTCAGCTCCTCTTACTCTTTTTTCCTTTCCCAACCAAAAAAAAGGTCTCAGAAATGCATAATGCCTTTGCCTTCTTATCAATTTTTTTTTTAAAGTTTAAAAATCAGCACTAATTCTTCAGTTCTCAGTTCCTATAAGAATGAATAGAAGAACTTAAAGGGTACTTTGTTATTTACTTTTCAAATCAAAATTAAAGAATTTCTTGAAAATTTTAAAACCTTTAGTTCTATAGTGGGAGGGTAGCAGAATTTTCATGACTTCACCTATGGTGTGAGTTGTCGCAAATTTAAAACAAAAAATGGAAAAAGAAATAGTTGTAGTGCAATCAAGATTGTACAAAACGGAAACAATTGAATTAGAAGTCTCAAGGGTCTATTATTCTTAATTCAGCTATCTGAGAATTCCACTTCTTTATTTCTTCTATTTTGGAACATATGTATTGTTAACTCAAATTCTATTTTGTTTTTATTTATTTATTTGCAGTCTGTATTATGCCGGACGACGTCATTAGAGTCACAGCTTCGAAGCATTACTAAAGAAACAATAAAAGAGGCAAAGCACTCTGCAGAAAATGGTTGCTCTAATTGCAGCTGTAAAATGGTCAATAGTGGCTGCCACAACTGTCTCATGAAAGAGGTATGTAGTCGTCTCCAAAATGCAGGTTTCAACTCTGCGATTTGCAAGTCTAAATGGAAGAGCTCACCAGATATTCCCTCAGGTAACAATATTTTTTAAAATATTATAAATTGACATAGACGTTTCGGTATGTCATTTGAAAAGATATATCAAGTAAAAAGACAATGTTTTCTAAATATATATCGTGACAGCTTTAAATATTATAACAGCTTCATCATCTACTCATCTATGCTACCATTAATATCTACTATCTAAAAAAATCTTCATTTATGTTTACTTCGAACAAAGAAAATAATGTTACTATCAATCAAATATAGTACATGAAACCAATATATCTCTTTCCATTAAACGTGTAATTGTTTGCTTGTGGCTGGCCTCTAGGCCTAAGTTGGCCTGATTGTATGATAAGACTTTTCAAGTCACACTTTCCATATCAAAACAATTCATGGTTATTTTTGTAAAAAAAAAAAAAAAAAAAAAAACCTGCACGTGAAGTACAACATGATTTTTGTCCATGAAACTATTAAATATATTAAAAAGTTTGTGACCAAAGTTCTAGGATATTCTTTTACCTACAAGGAGCTAGTATAAATCAAATCAGTAACTTGTTTTAACCTGTGACAAAGATCTAGCATTGACTGGTTCCTCTACCATGTCACAGGTGAACACACATTCACAGACGTGGTGGACAATTCTAACCCTAAAAAAGGAGAAGTGAGGGTTATTATTGAATTAAATTTTCGAGCCGAGTTTGAAATAGCCAAAGCAAGCGAAGAGTACAATCAACTCGTGAAATGCCTATCAGAAGTCTTTGTTGGAAAAATTGAAAGATTAATGTCAGTAATCAAGATTTTGTGCAATGCTGCTAAGAAATGCATGAAGGAGAAGAAAATGCATATGGGGCCATGGCGGAAGCAAAAATACATGCAAGCTAAGTGGCTTAAAACATCAGAACGTGTGACTGCTAAACCTCAATTATCAGCTGACGAATATTATTCAAGCCGATTGCCACGGCCGAAGACATCCATGCTTACTGTTGATTTGTTGGAAAATTTTCCAAGTTTACATAGTACTGCTGTTGAAGTGGTGTGAAGTAGAGATGTATAGACATTAATTAGTTCTACTATCGAGCGATTGCTGTAAACAATTGAGTGTTCCAGTTTTGTAGCTTTCCTCTTTTAGGCCTTTGAGCTTATAATAAGCTAATGAACTCGAGTATAGATTATATTTTGTAACCCGTGGAAGTTGGCCGACTGTGTGCGGTTTTTGGATGAGTTTGACACTAATAAAGAAAAGAGAGGAAAACATCTTATCCCTTAACTGAGGGTTAACTATCACCATTTCAGTTCTAGACTAGTTAACAACTTAGCATTTGAACGGCCGAAAGGGACAAGAATTCAAGAGGCGTATGAAAAAGGAAAAAAGATTATATGCGGTGAACGTGGATCGAACACGTGACCTTCAGATCTTCAGTCTGACGCTCTCCCAACTGAGCTATCCCCGCATGTGTTTATCAGCTGTCATTTAGTCGTTCTAATATGCAATAAAAGTCAATCATCAATAATTACATAATCCAGTCTCCATCTTTTAGAAACCATTTTTAAGAGCGAGTTGCTTTGCTTGATTAATTTACTCCTTAAAATTAGAAGATTACAAGAAAAAGAAATACTATAACATATATGTTCATCTTTATTACTTATCCATGTGAACAACAAAAAAAGTCAATATGTCTTAACGAATCATTAAGATTAAGAAGTTTATGAGAGGAACTTGAGGCAAGAGGCGCAAATACAACTAGGTCCCGTTCACAGCATGCTTATATGGCTGCAGGAAATCACATTTGAAGTTCCATTATTTTATTTATTTCAGATTTCGCAGTACAGTATAATTCAGAAACTGCATACACACTTTCTAGTGTAACATGATATGCCGTACACCCTCTCTATATATTCTTTCGTTATGTTAGTACTCTCTCCGTTCCAATTTATGTGAACATGTTTGATTGAGCACGAAATTTAAGAAAAAATGAAAACTTTTGGAATTTGTGGTCCTAAAGGTCCTAAACAAGTCAGAAGGGCGTTCAAAGTATTTATGTGGTTATAAAAGTTTCTCATTAATGGTAGAATATTAAGTTTAAGCTAAATTATCTCCAAATTTTAAAGGGGTCATTTTTTTTTTGAACGGACCAAAAAAAATAGGTTCACATAAATCGGAGGTAATTGCATAAGTATTTCAGTTGTTACACTCTTAAATTCATTGGTCCCATTTCTTGAAATGGGCCACCATTTTGATAAGTTCACATTTATATCAACTCTCAAGCAAGCCCAACAAAGAGAGACCTCCTGAATAATCAAATTGTTAACGTAGATGAGAAACCATATGAATTGAGCAAAGAACTTTCTCTTGACTCAAAATCATACTTCGTAGGTAAAATTCCTTATTATAAACATAATTAAAGACTTTCTTCTTACTCGAGAGTTGTTTTATATGGTAGAAATGTAGACCACACGTTAAACTTTATAGAGGAATTTTCAGAAATCACTATTGTTTAGTGGCTATTAACTTCTTATAGCTATCATATACATAATTACTTTCTATACCTACTATTCAGTAGTTACGGTAGTGTATTCGTTGTATTCGCGTTGTTGTATTCATGAATACAGCAGCAAAAAATGCCTAAAATCAAGGCAATCCAGTTGTACGTGCATGTATTCACATGTATTCGCACCATGTATTCATGAATACAGTAACGACAATCACCTTGAGTTGCTCGAAGAGAGAGAGATTCTTCTTTCTCGTCAGCCATCAATACTAGGGCTTGAGTTGCTCGAAGAGAGAGAGAAAAGGAGGAGAGAGAAGGAAGAAAAAATCTGAGAGAGAATCTTGTGTTAATTGAAAGAAAGAGAAAGAAAAAACATAAATAGCGTATTTCATGCCTCAGTGGTACTATATACGTAAATACCTATTTTGCTATAAAATATAAAAGGTAGCTATAGAAAATAATATTTTAAAATAATTTTGATTTATAATAAATAAGGTGTATACCTTTGCCATATGTAAAATTTCCAACTTTATAAGCACAGTCAATTTGACTTGAAATCTTCAATTTTAGAGGAAAACTAGGGAATGAAGGAGTAAATGTAGTGAGGCACCAAAAAATGAACAAATTTGCAAGACCAAGGTTCTCATTTCACAGTCTCATTGTGATCGACTGAGAAAAGAAATGGCGTAAAATAAAAATCATTATTTGTGCACCATACTCAAAAAAACAGTGGCTAATCTTAGACAAGTTCTTTTTCTCTCTTTTTGAATGGGTCAACTTTATTGAGGCCTATTGAGCATAGCAGAGAACTGATCCGCAACATGAAAGAACGATCCACAAATCATGGATTCTAGCCCCTTTAACAAAAGCAGGCTTCGTCTTTAGAAACCTATTTGGAATCCTCAAACTCAAATAAAAGAAAATAGGCTTTATCCTTTTAACAAAATAATTTTGCACCAGCCGGGAATCGAACCCGGGTCTGTACCGTGGCAGGGTACTATTCTACCACTAGACCACTGGTGCTTGTTATGTGACATAATCCTCTTATTTAATAAGTTAAAATAAATCATTTATGAAATGCTCCGACACAGCGAATCAAGATAATTTAATTATAAACATCATCCTATGAGTTTCACATATGTACATCATCAACATATCTTCTGGAAAATAAAAAAGATATGGAACACATTCTCTTGTGGAACTAAAAGGAAATTGGCTGTCTCTTGGGAGCAGTACCCTTGCCCAACAGATATATGCACCAGATCACTAGGCACTAGACCACTGGTGCTTCTTGTTTGCCATCTTACTCCTATTTTATGAAATGTTCCAACCAAGCAAATCAAGAATAAGTATAATCACCATACTATGAGTTTCATATATGTACATCATCAACATAGCTAGTGGAAATAAAAGAGACAAGGAACAGATTCTCTTATGGGGGAAACTAAAACTAAGAGAACAAATTCTTCCACTGCAACTAGTATCAAGGTATAAAAAAAGAAATGACTAATACATGTATATCTCAAAACCAACCCTTTTTCCTTAGCCAACCTATAAATATGTTCATGAAGCAGCACTACCATTTCAAGTAATGCTAGGCCCTGAAAGTATTGGAAATGCAGGTACCAAGAGTTCAAGCAGAGTGATGATCAAAAACCAACCATTCCTCTTTGCAGCCTGCAGAGATGTGTAAAATTCACCTACCTTCCACCAAAGAATTTGTCCAAGAAATAGACATAGAAGAAGACAAACCTTCTCTAATTTCTTCAAATGTTGGGTGCGAACCATGGCTCAAACTTAAGGAAAAATTGGACAACATGGTATTAGATCTCAAACTCTCCAGAAGGTAAACATCCATATCCTCAGCTTCAGATTCATCAACCTCACTGTTCCTTTCAAAGAATTTCACTACTTGTCTCATGGTTGGCCTACCTTTATGGTCCATGCTCGCGCATATCATGCCTAATTGCAATACTCTTAAGGCTTCCTCTTCATTAAAATCCTGATTGATCCTTAATCGACGATCAAAGGCATTAATCAATTCGCCTCGTCTCATTAGTTCCCACAGCCAATCCAATAAAGGGGGCTTGCCTTCCTCCTCTATAGGCCTCCTTCCACACATCACCTCCAAAACTAAAACTCCATATCCAAACACATCAGTTTGTGTAGAGGCACGGCCCGTCTTGACAAACTCTGGTGCCAAGTAACCTACTGTGCCAACAACTCGAGTCGTGTTAGCCACTTGACCATGATCATGCATTCTGGCTAGACCAAAATCACCTAGTCTTGCATTCATGTCCTTGTCAAGTAAAACATTGCTAGCCTTAATATCCCTATGTAACACTTTTGCCTCCCATCCCTCATGCAAGTATAGAACTCCTGATGCCACATCTTTCAAAATCCTAATTCTGTCTTCAAAACTCAACATGTTTGTCACTTCACATTCAAACAGCCTTTTATCCAAGCTCCCATTTTCCATATAATCATAAATCAAAATCAGGCTGCCTCGGTCTTTCTTGCACCAACCTCTTAGTGACACCAAATTTCTATGCTTTAGCCTACCAAGACTTGAAATCTCAGCCAAGAATTGCCTTGCCCCTTCACTGCTTTCATGAGAAATGCGCTTTACTGCAACCTCTGAACTCCCAGCCAAAACCCCTTTATATACCTTCCCATTACCTCCAATTCCAATCACATTTTCATCAGCAAAACTCTTTGTTGCAGCATCAATTTCTTGATAACTAATCCTATGTGGCCAATATTCCAATTCCCAATCTTCCATATCCTCTCTTTCCCTTTTCATTCTCCTATTTCTCTTTATGAGAAACAATGAAACTACAGCAGTGACCACAATAAGAAACAAAAGTGACACTGTAATACCTGCAATGAATCCCTTCGATCGATGAACTGGATCTTTAGGCAGCCCAAATGAAGGCAACCCCTGCGTGATCAAAGCATCACTTATCGAAAAATTTGAGTTACTAAAACCCCAAGCTAAAATCTTGTGACCTTGAGCAAGATCTCCAGTGGAAGCAGTGAACCCCACATACATCTCTTCCATAAAAACCTGAGAAAGATTGAGGGGAAGATCCAACAAAGGTTGCTTAGGCCTTTTCATACCAACTGGTGCCATAGTCACATTAATGTGGAAATCTGCATAGTCAATCCAAACTTGGTAATTTCTTCCATTATTCAACTTTAAAGTCTCGAAAGACTCTTCATTTAAGCTACCATCATCACTAAACTTATTGTACTTATCAGGCCAATAGCCAGCTTCATGAGCAAAGACTGATGCAAGAGAATTGACATCAATTCCAACATGGTTATCATTTATGTCATTGAATTCTTGATTCTTGAAAACATCAAACTCAACCCCAAAAACATGATTATCAGGATTCCCATTATTTGTGAAGTTCAAAAAACCTAAATTCTGTGAAGAAGTAGTACCATCAATACCTGTTTGTGGCACAAACAAGAAAACTATGCCATGTCCTGGTAGCCTATCCTTAAAAGGAGCCATTGCAAATATGAAAGATGTTGAAAAGGGAAGAACTTGGGATGAATTAGGTGCTTTTGTGACAATCTTTGAAGGGTGTAGAGCTCTGCCAATTGAGAAAGTTGAGTCATTTGTAAGAGTAAGTATTCGAGATTCAATTGTAGCATTCCCATACAGTGATATATCTGATGGTTTAAAGCCATTGAAGACAAAATCAATAGCTGAAACTGATTGAATACTAGAAAATAGTATAGTTATCAGCAGGTAGAGAAGAAGAGTTTTTAGGTCTTGGTTCATTCTAAGATTGAAGCACAGGCAACTTTAATGAAGAATAGAATTACGAGAAGCAGGTGTTTACAGAGAAAAAGGGGGAGATATCATTGTAGTCACCAGGTAAATTTTGACAAGACATACTTGGTCAAATATTACAACAAGTGTAAACAATTTTTAATGATCTGTGTCTAAAGTCAAGGAACTAGGAAGGTTCCCCACGTATTAATGTTAACAAAAAAATTGCTGTAATGTGAAGATAAAGAGGATAAGAAAGGAAACTGGCGGCTTCCAACTTGAAGAAATTCTAAACAGAAAGTTTGACTCCTCCTTAAGAGGAAAAGGTAAGCTTGTATTTTAGCAAAACCCCCAAAAAAAAAAAAATTTCTTGCACAATTTTTATTTTTATGTCTATGAGTTTTAGTTTTATGTGTTGATGTTATAACAATATTTATATTATCAAAATATTCTATAAGTTAATTATCAATCAATCTTATTTAACAAGTATTAATTAATTGATAAATCAATAGTTAGTAATATGCTATAATTGATTAAATTATATTTATAATATATATTTTTTTTGACAATGTTAACTAGTATATAACTGAAATCCTTGATGTAAACTGGTTAGAGTTGCATAACGTGTGTGTAATAATTTAAGGGAAAGGAATGACGAGGATACAAAGGTTATATTACCCTATCAATTTGATATATCTGAAGTTCAACGATAGACTTATTTAATTTTGTTTGTCGGCTTCACAATTGTATATTCAAGATTATACAATCTGAAAAATACAAAGTAATAATTGACGTTGAGGCTCAATGATTTAAGGACTAAACAATAATGTCAACTGACTCAGAATTATTGCAACTGTCTTATACTTCTTTAGAATTTATTAATTCCAATATTTGACAATTCGGGTATGTTGATGGTTATTAATGGAGTAATATGTTGACAAAAATTTAGCCAAAGAAAAAATGCATGGGACAATAATTGAAATAAATGGAGAAAATATTTGACATTTGTGAAAATATTCGTCATTGCTTATTCGTACGTAATTGTACAGCCAAATAGACTAATTAGATAAGCTTTTGGAGATGGTCGATATTTTACGATATTTTCAGCTCTTCGGTCAAACTAATATTTAAAAAAAGAAATTAAAAAAATAAGATAATGCTTTAAAATGCCTTTGGCCTTGATGAGTGTGATTGAAATTTTTAGCCTTTAGCATCTAATAGTGATATCAAATGGTACACAAGCATAAAGTTTATGAACAATATCTTTCTATTATTAATAGGAGATTTCAAATTCGAATTTTAGGAATAAAAAAAAACGCTTTCTCCTTTAATTATTCTCACGCGACACAAATTCATATTAGTTGGGGCTATGTAACTCTCAGATACCGAATGGGAAAAGTGAAAGGAAAATGCATGGCCAAGATTTGGGAGAACATTATTTAGGTGATCATTGTTTCTCTTTCAACGGTCATTAATTGTAGTACTAATTTATAATTTTCTAACAGTTGACATTTGAAAATTCTGTGATATAAATCTTTTTCCTTCTTTTCATATGAAAGTTCCTCCTCCCTAATCCTACCGCTGTTCAATATCCTCCAATTAAAAAATTCTAGCAAGTTAGTAGAGGGTTCAAATCTCTCCAAAAGAGGGAAGAAATTTAAAAATAGTCAGATTTACAAGTGATCATTCAAAAATATATATACTTTTAAAGTAGTCGAAATTTAGCCACTTTTCATGTAAAGATTAATCTGAACGAAAATACTGTTCAAAATCCGAAAAATACTCCAGTATATTATACTGGAGTTCCAGCATAAGTATACTGGAACTCCAACATATTATACTGGAGTTTCAGCATAAGTATACTGGAAATCCAGCATAATATAATGGAGTTCCAGCATAAGTATACTAGAACTCCAGCATAATATACTGGAGTTCCAGCAAAGTATATCAGTCCAGTATAATATGTTGGAAGTTCATACACAGATGCTTGAATCTCCAGTATATTATGCTGGAACTTTCCGCGTGTTGGAGTTTCAGCATAATATGCTGGAAGTCCATACACATGTGCATCGAATCCCAGTATATTATGCTGGACCGGTCTCTGTTGCAGCAAAATAGTGACTATTTTTCAATGACTTGGCAAACGCTGGCTATTTTTGAATGACCAGTCCGAAAACTGGCTAGCCCGTGCTATTTTTACCCATAAGAGATCTAGTTTGATGTGTTTATACAGCGGAGCTAGAATATGAGTTACGGGTTCAGCCGAACCCAATAGCTTTTATCCTAAACCCGATATTTGCTTTAAGAAATTATTAGAATGTGTAAAAGTTATTAATTTAGAACTCAATAACTTAAAAGAATTAATATCTCGAACTCATAAATTTCAAATCCTGACTCCAACTCTAATAATATACATGCTGGTCAAGTGTTTGAAAAGAAGAAATTATGGGAAACCAATTCAAAGAAGGTTGCTTGCAAACTATAGAGTAGCTTATACAGTTCGTGAAAAGTTTTGTCTCCAATGTTTCAGTTAGCATAATTGTAATTTATACTTAACTGTTTGGAAAGAAAAAAAGTATGCCAATATATTTCTACTCTCGGCATTCTTTTGCTTCTCGAAAATAAAAGAGCAAAGTATAATAACATATTGCCTTAATATTTAGGCAGAATACATAATTTGCCTTCTGAGTTTAAGGCCAAATTAAATTCCTTTGATGCACATCTTTGACTTATTACACATCCCCTACAAGAAAATTGTGAATTATATGACAATTTTCTTAGGAATTATACAGAAAAATTCACATGTAATTTAGTTTCCTGCGAATTTTCTTACAAAAAAAATTTCGATGAAAAAACCTTCGGATTTTGAAATCCCCATGTAACGTACTTGGAATTTTGAATTCGCATGTAAATTACCCGCGGATTGTATCGCAAGAAACATTAAATATCCGCAAGAAACTTTTGGTAAACATTCTGAGAAAAAGGAATTTCTTGTGGATTTTTATAGGGAAAAATGCAAGTAAATTCGTTGGCAAATGTTCGCGAAAAGGCAGTATTCCCCGTGTAGAAAATCAAATGCATCCTCTTGACAACGAATTTCGTTGACTACGCTTGATTCTTGGAAGCCGGTCACTAAAAATGCCCATATCCTATTGTCTCTATCCGGAGTGGGACAGACCTAAGCCATTTCTTTCAAAAATTTTCAATTCATTAAATCAAGATGAAAATTTATATATACATTTTTTTTTCATTTTTTTTAAGAAATATATCGTGAGCATGAATTCAAAAATCCACAATACAAAATTTTTATTCAAGTATAACCAGGTGGATTGAATTATGATCGTTTCTTTAAGAATTAATTGACTGTTCAAAAATGTATTTTTTTTCTTTTAAAAAAAAGAACAAGAATATAATTTTGGGAATTAGAAGTCTTAAAAAAGAAAAAAACTGATAATGAGACATTATATACCTTGAATAATGCATTAAATCTTTATGTAATAATTTTTCTAAACAAGAATTAAACACACTTTACATAACTAAGCAATTGATAAAAATTATTTTGCCAATTATAACACGAACAAAAGATTCAGATAGTTCAATAATATTATAAGTTAATCAAAAGTATACTTAAAAATAATATTAGAAGATCACTCAATACTTAATTCTCACTCATAATATTTACTATATTTAAGTTAGAAGATCACTCAATACTTAAGTCTCACTTATAAATTAATGATGTTAATGATAAATGTAATTGTATATTTTGTTCTACTTAAAAACTATACTTACGTTAATAAAAAATAAACAATTTAGTTTATGTTTAAACGATATTACCTCAACAGAAATTTCGCAAATCAATAATCCCTAGGAAATTTTTCAAGTAAAACAATCCCCAAGTGAATTCCCTAGTAACGATCCGCAGCTAAATTCGCAGGTAGCTTTATCTAGGGAATTTCCTACGAATTAATAAAGGAATTCATTATTATTCATTTACTTGTGAATTTACCTATGAAAATGGTACTTGCAGAAAAAATTTCCAAATAATTCCCCAGGTAATATTTTGGCGCAAAGTGGCGCCAAATTTACATGGGAATTGTCCTGGAAAAATAATTTTCGCAGGTAAAGTATTCATCAATTTAGGAATTTTAGATATCCACATAAAAATCCGTAGAAAATTCATGCGGAAAAAATTCCCAGGTAAAATTCCCAAATAATTCAAACTTTTCTTGGAGTGATCAAACATTTCCTAAAGTGTCTTTTACTAGCAAAAGAGAACGTGAAGCTCCGAAAATTGCTGTATACCAATGTTTTGCATTCACTGGATAGGTTTATTAGGCAATGACAAAATGAATAAATTGGAAGCTGATCATGGTTGAGTAAATTAAAAGGACAGCGTTTGAAATGTTATAAAATCTAATGATGGTGCTAAAATTACACCTATGTGCGGATCTGGTGATGATTTGACTAATATAAAGACTTTTTATTTCTATAAAAAAATAATGAGAGGTCTATTTAAATGTGATATCGGCTGTCCACCAACCAACTTTGCTACTACTTATGAATTTCTGGGGAGAGCCATAAGGCTTCGGAACGTTTGGCATATGTGTAAGGGTTGAAATCTCCTGATAGTACTATTCGAAATAAGATTACCCAGAAGGAGGGAGTATTGAGTCGTCATTAGTCGAGGTGGGCCAGGAAGCAGAAATACTTGCAGCGGAAGAGTCGACGGGAGTCGTGGTCGAGATGACGACAATAGTCGAGGTCGAGCATCACTGATGAACCTGTAACAGTTAGTTTTCAAAATAAGATATTAAAGGAAATATTCTAGCGAATATTCTCTGCAGTTTGTACTGTTAGGGTTTGTTAGAAATAAAGGGGCCAATAATGTGAGGCATGTGATATTCATTTATAAGAACACACTTTGACAAAAGATTTTCTCTCTCTCTTACTAAGATACAAACATCACATTTTCACCAAGATTGTTGTCTATATTATTCTATACTTTCCACCAGATCTGAGGATAATTCAAGCATTCAAGGATTTGTCTGTCATTCATCATTGTTAGGAGTAATAACCACCCAGTTCCTCCTTTATTGGGTGAATCATTCTTTCTATTTACTTAAACGCCATTTATTATTGTTCGTTATTATTTAATGCTTTATTATTGCTCACATTACTTTGAATGATTGTTACACATCATTATCATATTTCTACCAGATCTGTCCAGCGTTAGTCACGCTTTCAGAACTCGCATATAGAAATATTATTGTTAACTAGGTTTAACCCCTTAGTACATAAATTTAATTATTTGAGCTAAGGGTTACACTTTTTGGTCAAATAATTTGGCGGCATCTGTGGGAATTTTCTAGTTAAATATTTAGTTTCTTCTAGATCTATCACTAACATAAAAAAAAAAAAAAAGCAAGAACAAGATCTACTTTCTTTGTGTGCACAAATCCCAACATGGCAGGTAACACGGAAGAAAGGACGAGAATAATAAGTGACCTCCCAACCAACCTCATGAACGTCATCAATAAAGCTGTGAAACAGCAGACGGAGACGTAACGCCCAATGCCTCCCCTAGGCGAGATGGGTCACCTCCTCCTCACTGCAGCATCACAAAATCTCTTGGTAAGAGAGCCTCCACATCTGTGGTGGAGGGAACTCCCCATCTTTAAAAAAGCTCCTTGAGACATGGTTAACTGACACATTAACCAGCGTCCTCCATAAGCCCGCTCGGGACACGGGTACAGAAAATGCAAGAACTTGCGTTATACAACCAGCAGATGAGCAGCACAACCAACTGCCTCCTCCTCCAACGACATGTATTACTCACAATGTCGTTAATTATGCATGCAGGCGACGACACTCTCGCAGCCATTCTAAAAAGAATAGAGAAAATGGAGAATGAGAACAGAGCACTCCGGGACCAAATGAGAAAACACCAAGAAAGGGTCGATAAGATACTGGGCGCCCCTAAGCCTTTGCCGAAGAGAGATGCCGGCCGATTCGTCGAGCAGCATTATAGTGATGATGCCGCCCCACATGCCATACCAAAAACCTTTAATATACCGCCCTGCTTCAGGATATATGATGGCACGACCGACCCTGAAGATCATGTGACTCACTACGTCCATTTTGTTGAAATAATTCGGTGAAACCCTCACAGGAGGAGCGTTAACATGGTCTTCCCAACTACCTGCCGGCAAGTTCGTAACGTCCCATGCTGGGGACAAGAAGACCGAGGCGAGAGTAAAAGACATATTTGCTTTAAAATATTTTCTGGGAGAGGGATTGAGGAACTTCTTCGCCCGGTTCAACCGAGTAAGGATGACCTTGCCGAACGTGTCAGAAGGGATGGCGGTAGCAGCCTTCCAGAACGGGCTGAGTAGGGATGGTTCGAGGGCGACTAGAAAGATGTTAAGTCGACTGATGAAGTACCCCCCCACAACCACTTGGGATGAAATACACAACGCATATTGTGCCGAGGTCCGAGAATATGAGGACGGCCTCAATGGACCAACTCATCGACTGACCTCGGTACAGGCCGAACCTAGAAAAGATCGAAGAAATAACACTAGAAGAGACCGCGTAGCTCCGCGACCTAACAGGTAACGGCATCAACCGTATGTCAGAGAGACCGCTGCCTCCTCCCGCCACGAAGAAGGCCGACCTAGATCGAGGACAGTGACTCACTAGGATGAAAGGGGTATGCTCCCTTTATTATTCGCTCACAACTTTTATGTGTCGCCTATAGAGATAGTCTATGCCCTGGAAAACATCGAACCAAAGGTGAAATGGCCACAAAATATGAGGTCAAATACGAGTACTAGAAAGTCAGACGCCCTCTGCGAGTTCCACCAAGAACGAGGGCACAAAACCGAAGATTGCATCGCCCTTAGGCAGGAGATCATAAATATATTACAACAAGGACACCTCAAAGAGTTGTTGAGCGACCGGGGAAGGACCAACATTGCCAGAGGACATGAACAACATCAAGGACCGCCAAAACCGCCCTCACCAACTCGCACCATTCACATGATCATCGGTGGCAGCGACGATGCTTCCATCAACAACATGAAGTTCACCACTACCCACAATCTCAAACGGTCAATCACCCGCGAACGGTATGACGAACCCGAAGAGAGCATCATCTTCGGTAAGTCGGATACCAAAGGTTTGGCTTTCCCTCACTATGATGCCTTTTTTATTACTTTACGAATTTCTGATATCGATGTGAGATGGATTATGGTAGACGATAGGAGCGGGGCGTGCATTATCCATCCTCGAGTATTTGCACAAATAAAACTCGAAGATAAGATAGTGTCATATTGCATCATGCTAATTGGTTTTAACAATGCAATCGAGCGAACATCTGGTGAAATCACACTCCCTATTCTGGCCGGTGGCATCACTCTAGAAACCACATTCCACATCATGGACCAAGACACAGTATACAACGCCATAATAGGGCAACCATGGATACACACCATGAGGGTCATCCCTTCCAGCTTATATTAGGTCATCAAGTTCCCGACTCCATGGGTAATATTCAGCATACGAGGAGAACAACGCACATCCCGAGAATGCTACCGCATCACCCTAGATAGCACAAGCACTCAACAAATGAAGGACAAAGAAAAAGAGGCATATCAATCAACACAGTCGAGGTTGATATGTGACGATAGCGAGGACGTCATCAGAGACCTTGATATGGTCGAAGCTGAAGGATCAACTGTAGAAGACCTCGACCCCGTTCAATTAGACCTCAATGACCACAACAAGAAAGCTTACATCGGCTGCAAACTTCAGGAACCAGGTAAATTCCGCCAATTCTTAACTACTAACGTAGATTTGTTTGGTTTCATCCATGTAGATATATCGGGTATCCCAAAGTAAATCTCCACGCACAAGCTGAACGTCGACCCATTCCACCCCCAGTGAGACAGGTCAAACGTAAGTTTAACTCTACGGTCAATGACGCGGTACGCGAAGAGGTTTAAAAACTGTTGGAGAATGGCTCCATCAGGGAGTCGAAGTATCCCTAGTGGGTCGCCAACGTGGTCATGGTTAAGAAGAATGGGAAATGGCGCATGTGCGTGGATTTCACAGATTTAAACAAAGCATGCCAAAAGGATCCATTCCCATTACCCCACATCGACCAACTCATCGAGGCAACAACTGGGCACGAACTACTGAGCTTCTTGGATGCTTATTCAGGTTATAATCAAATCCTCATGGAAGAAGAGGATCAGGAAAAAACCACTTTCATCACCCATCAATGGAAGTACTGCTACAGGATCATGCCCTTCGGGTTAAAGAACGCGGGGGCGAGTTACCAAAGGTTGGTGACGAGGATGTTCAAGGACCAACTCGGTAAGACGATGGAAGTCTATATAGACGACATGCTGGTCAAGTCCAAAAGGAAAGAAGATCACATCGACCATCTGAGAGAAACTTTTGACATACTCAGGCGATACGGAATGAAGCTGAACCCCGAAAAGTGTGCCTTTAGCGTGGCCTCAGGAAAGTTTCTAGGTTTCCTGGTATCACAGAGGGGGATCAAAGTCAATCCTGACCAAATCAAAGCCATCGAGGGGATACCGAAACACTTGACCACTAAAAAGCAAGTTCAAAGGTTGACTGGCTGGATCGTCGCCCTATCAAGGTTCATTTCACGATCATCAGATAGATGTCACAAATGCTTTGCCATACACAAGAAGGATAACTACCTCCAATGGACTTCAGAGTGCGTCCAAGCTCTGAAGGAATTAAAAGCATACTTGTCGCCGCCACCACTACTTACAAAACCAGAGCCTGGAGAACGTCTCCTCATGTATCTCGTTGTATCTGAAGTAGCTGTGAGCGCATTCCTGGATCGAGAAAACAAAGGTACGCAATCCCCCATCTATTATATTAGCAAAACATTAGTTGACACCGAGACGAGGTATCCTCACCTCGAAAAGATGGCCCTTCCTTAGTCATAGCTTTGCGAAAGCTTAGATCGTATTTCCAGTGCCACCCCATCTCGGTCATCATGACCTTCCCCCTGAGAAGCATTTTGCATAAACCCGAGATATCGCAAAGGCTGGCCAAATAGGTCATCAAGCTGAGAGAGCACGATATCACGTACCAGCCATGAACAACAATAAGTCACAAGTGCTCGCTGACTTCGTCACCGACTTCAGCGCAAAAGTAATGCCCGAAGTTGAGAGAGAAACCTCTCAAACTTCCCCACAAACACGAGACCTCTGGGTCCTATACACCGATGGCACATCCAATGTGTCTAGGACCGAACTGGGACTCATACTCGAAGTCCCAACAGGCAAAGTGATTCGCCAGTCCATAAGGTGCCCTGATATGACTGACAACGAGGCCATAATCACAAGTTTGGGACTGGCACTAAAGTACAGGGCAAGGCGGTTAAAACTATGCTGTGATTCCCAACTCGTAGTCAACCAAGTCACATGGACTTACCAAATCAAAGAACAAAGATTGCAAAAATATCAGACTGAAATCTGCAATCTGCTTCTCGAGTTTGACGAATGCCAACTCGACCAAATTCCCCGAGTATAGAATGTTGAGGGAGACGGACTTGCTAAACTGGTCGCAGCCACCAAAAGCATCGCAACCGAAGACAAGAACGTAGTCCACCTCCTCAACTCATCGCTGATAAGTAGGGATTTTAACCTATTATTTGCTCTCTTTTACTTGTGTTTAGGGCCAAAAATACGTGAAGGTATTCCTGAAAACTAATGTAATATGCTTGCTAGCAGGGATTGTTCAAAATGATCCAAAGGAGTCATATTTAACTCATAAAGGAGTCAAAACTTGAACAAAAAACAAGACTGGGCCAAAAGATGTGAAACGCGGACCACACAAATATTGTGCGGCCGCGAAAGCTACAACGCGGTCGCGAGCACTATTTCGAGATCTGCGAAAGGAATATTCAGAGAGATGGAATTTTGGGCTAAAACATGAACGCGGACCGCGTTAGAAAGGTGCGGCCGTGAAAGTCCTGCGCGGCCACGATTGGAATTACGCGGAACGCAGTTGCTGAGGTTCAGAGAGCTTACATTTTAAGCAAAAACAAGAAGTGCGGTCCACGTCAAGATTACACGGCCACGGAAGACTCCTACGCGACCGCGATGGAAATTATGCAGTCCATGAAACCATGCTCAACCTAGATCCAGAAGTGAAGAACGCGGACCGCGATCAGAAATACGCGGCCGCTAAAGCAAGAGTGCGGTCACGGTCAAAATTATGCGGCCGCGTAACCTCCGCAGGGGTATTTATGTCCGGAAATTTCAGCTTAGTATAAATAGAACTTTTTGTCATTTTTAGGTTATGTTGTGTATTTGCTGAGCACGTGAGACGGCTGGAACTTCCCTTTTGGGCAATTTTGTATTAGATTAACCTTATAACATTAGATTTTCATCTTTTAATCTAGTATTATGAATTTTATCTTCTTTTCATCTTTGATTTCTGTTATTTCTATAAGTAGCTAGACCCATAGCTAGGGTTGTGACCCAACCCTAGTGTGGGTATTTAATGGGTACTGAATTTTAGGGCTTGAATGTTTATGAGTTAGTGATATTTAGCCTAGTTCTTGCTAGAATTAGTGGTTGCAAACACTGATTCATGCCTTTATGATTTAGTCTCTTCTTGAGAAAGAGGGACTAAGTGTAGGAAAACTAGGCTAACAAGGAATTGGGGTGAACTCAAGAAATTGATAGTCCCAATTAAAGGGTTAAACCTAGAGATAGTAATACCCGACTTGAGCTAATATCACGTGACTTGCATGAATACCCATTTGGACCTGAGAAAGCCAAATTGGGCAAAATCACTCAAACTATCGAGAGGTATAGAGTGAGTACTTGGGTGTGATAGTTATATTACGACCCCAAATTAATTAAGCTTGCCCTAGATTCTTGCTACCCGTTAGATATCCACCTAGGCGGAAGTCACTACCCCAGTCCTTTTTAAATACTTGAAAACCAACATCAAAAATATTGTACTTAGATTTAATCATAGCATACAATAGAATAGAATTAGAAGTAGAATCAAAACCAAAATGTGTGGAAGCGTAATTAGGAACAAAACACACATCTAGACTTAGATATAAACCTAATTCCAAATCAATTAACTCCCTGTGGATTCGATCCCGACCTTGTTGGGTAAAACTGCATCGATCATCCTCGCTACTCAATAGTAGTGCAGGGTTGGACCCGATCAATTTTTGGCGCCGTTGCCTGGGAAGTTAGAGGGTCTTAGCTATATATCTAACTATTTGTGTGTTTTGTTTTTCTTTCCTTCCGTTTTTCTAATTTTTGTGTGTCAATTTCTTTTAGGTACCAAATGGCTCTTAACGAGGCCCTCGGGCATATTCCTCAGGGGGAGGAGGTATATGAAAATGAAGTGGATGAGGTTCATCTTGAACCTCAAGTACAAAGAAGAGGCCGCCCGCCTCATAACAACGTTCCAAACCCTCCCCCACCTCCTCCAAGGGCAACACACCGGGTGTTGCCCAATGAAGGCTACGCAAGTGCAATTGTCCCGCCCTGGATTCGGGCGGGCAATTTTCAAATGACCAATGTCATGCTTACTTTATTAGAACAAAGGGGTTTCTTCACCGGAGCTCCACATCAGAATGCATATAAGTATCTCAAAGGTTTTGTAGACACATGCTGGGGGAGCAAGCAGACGAATGTATCTGAGAACGCTTTGAGGTTAAGGATTTTCCCTTTCTTACTTAGAGGGAAGGCTTTGGATTGGCTTGAGAGGCTACCCAACCATTCCATCACCACTTGGGATGAGTTGGCCGAGAAGTTCATAGCAAAGTTCTTTTCTCCGGGACATATGGCAACATTGAGAGATGAAATCCTTGCTTTTAAACAAGAGCCAAATGAACTGTTACATGAGATTTGGGAACGGTACCGGACAATGGTCAAAGAATGCCACGACAACAATATGACTGAAGCAATGATCCAGAAAACCTTTTATAGGGGTATCAACACAACTAACCAGTGTGTGGTGAATCAGCTCGCAGTGGGTAACTTCATGAACACGCCATATTCAGAAGCATGTGAAATATTAGATGAGATGGCGTACACCTCTTCACCTTGGCAAAGTCGGGCCAACGTTCCTCAGGGTGACCCTAATATTATCCACCTTCACAAGGAACTTCATGATCACAGACAAGCCATAGCAGAGTTGACAGCTACCATGAATCAGTTAGCCAAGGCACAGCTTCAGCAGGTTCAGGGGGCAAAGCAAGTAAATGCCATAGAAGGAGTGAATGTAATGGTTAACAAAAAGAGACAAAGAGGTCAACAAGTTCAACACAATCAGGATCAATTTGAGCAAAGTGGTAGTGGATACAACCAAAATGACTCTTATGATGATCAAAGTGAAGTGGTTCAATATGTGAACAATTACCAAGGTCAACGGAGCAATGCTCCAAATCAACAACAGTGGAGATCACAGGGAAACAATCAAAATTGGGGCAACCAAGGCCAAGGGAATTGGAATAGTGGCAATAACAATAATCCGAACAATTGGGGGAACAATAATCAAAATTGGGGGAATCAAGGAAATAACCAAGGCAATTGGGGTGGCAACAATAATAGTAATTGGGGAAGCAATGGAAACCAAGGGGGTTGGAACAATAATAATCAAGGGAACCGGGGGTCGAGCTTTCAAAGGCCCCCGATGTATCAACAACCCAACAACCCGTCTCCATATCCGTCACTAGGGCAAAGTTCTTCCAACAATAAGATGGGACGAATAGAAAGTATGTTCAAGCAAATGATGGAAAGAAACGCCGACTCTGATGCCCAAATAGCCTCCCACAACACTTCTATCCGCAACTTGGAAGTCCAAATAGGTCAAATTTCTCAAGCCTTGAATACTCGCCCTAAGGGGGCACTACCAAGTGATACGGTAGTAAACCCGAAGGGTGGAAATAATACAGGCCATGCTATGGCGGTGACTACAAGAAGTGGTAGAGGTGGAGTTGCTAGTACCTCCAATCCAAGAAAGATCGTGAATGGTAATATGGTTGTGCAAGAAGAGGATGAGCTAAGAAATTATGAGAATGTGAACGATGAAGTGAGGATAGACATTGATGAAAACGTGGAGGAGACACAAGATGATATGAACCCATCTAGGGAATACGTGATAGACATACCGGATCCGGTAGTGCCCAAAGCCAAGGCTCCTTTGCCAAGGCCTCCTCCACCATATCCTCAAAGGCTCGCAAAGCAAAACAACGAGAACCAATTCAATAAATTCATTGATATGATGAAAAGTTTGTCCATAAATGTGCCTTTTGTTGAAGCTCTAGAACAAATGTCGGGCTATGCCAAGTTCATGAAGGACTTGGTAACAAAGAAGAGGTCAATGAACTGTGAGACGATCAAAATGACACATCAAGTGAGTGCCATTGTGCATTTCATGGCTCCAAATCTAAAAGATCCATGTGCCATTACAATTCCATGCACTATTGGTGGTGCCGATTTCGCCAAAGCCTTGTGTGATTTGGGAGCGAGCATTAATTTGATGCCATATTCTGTGTTCAAGACATTGGGGGTTGGGAAACCAAGACCTATTTCCATGAGGTTGCAAATGGCGGACCGAACAATGAAGAGGCCATTGGGGATAATTGATGATGTGCTAGTTCGGGTCGACAAGTTCATACTTCCCGCAGATTTTGTGATACTCGACTGTGAGGTTAACTATGAGGTGCCAGTCATATTGGGGAGACCTTTCCTAGCTACAGGGAAGGCCTTAGTTGATGTAGAAGCTGGGGAGCTCACCTTCCGGGTGGGCGATGAAAACGTTGTGTTCCACGCATGCAAGTCAATAAGGCAGCCTAATAGAAAAGAAGTATGTTCATTTGTGGATCTTGTGACTGAGGTGATTGTTGATGACACAAATGATATGATTAATGTGGAAGACCCTTTGGAAGCTGTGTTGTTGAATCATGATGAGGATGAGAAGAAAGGCTTGGTAGAATGTGCAAATGATTTGCAAGGAATGGGTTCCTATACATATGGACCCCGAAAACTTTTCTTGGACCTTGAGAACCGAAAGACTCCACCAACAAAGCCATCAATCGAGGAGCCACCCACATTGGAGTTGAAGCCCTTGCCTTCACACCTCAGGTATGAGTTCTTAGGCCCTTGTTCCACATTACCTGTTATTTTTTCTTCGTGCTTAACTAACGTGCATATAGATTCCACCCTTGCGGTACTTCAAAAAAGGAAGAAGGCAATAGGTTGGACATTGGCGGATATTCGGGGTATAAGCCCCGCCTTTTGCATGCACAAAATCATATTGGAGGAATATGCCAAACCCTCCATGGAACATCAAAGGAGGTTGAACGAGGCCATGAAAGAGGTAGTCGAGCAAGAAATCATCAAGTGGCTAGATGTAGGGGTTGTGTACCCCATTTCTGATAGTTCATGGACTTCGCCAGTACAATATGTCCCAAAAAAGGGGGGCATGACTGTGATCACAAATGATAGAAATGAATTGATCCCCACAAGAACTTTCACCGGTTGGAAGGTATGCATGGATTATAGGAAGCTGGACAAAGTGACCCGGAAAGATCATTTTCCATTGCCATTTCTTGACCAAATGTTGGATAGACTTGCCGGACGTGCTTATTATTGCTTTTTGGATGGGTATTCCGGATATAACCAGATTCTCATTGCACCTAAAGACCAAGAGAAAACCGCCTTCACTTGTCCATATGTCACATTTACGTTCTCAAGGATGCCGTTTGGTTTGTGTAATGCACCGGCTACTTTTCAGCGGTGTATGATGGCAATATTTACGGATATGGTGGAGGACTTCCTCGAGGTGTTCATGGATGATTTCAGTGTTGTGGGGGACTCCTTTGAAGAATGCTTGGATAATCTTGATAAAGTGTTGGCCCGATGTAAAGAGACCAACTTAGTGCTTAATTGGGAGAAGTGCCACTTTATGATCGAGGAGGGCATTGTCCTCGGCCATAAGATCTCCAAGAATGGTATTGAAGTGGACAAAGAAAAAATTTAAGTGATATCAAAACTCCCTCCTCCGACTTCCGTCAAGGGAGTGAGGAGCTTTCTTGGTCACACGGGGTTTTACCGTAGGTTCATCAAGGATTTCTCAAAAGTGGTGAACCCCTTGTGCAAGTTGTTGGAAAAAGATACCAAGTTTGTGTTCAATGATGATTGCATGAAAGCTTTTGAGCTACTCAAGTATAGGTTGACTACCACTCCCATCATTACCGCACCCAATTGGAGCTTACCATTTGAGCTCATATGCGATGCTAGCGATGTTGCGGTAGGAGCGGTATTGGGGAAAAGAATCAACAAGATATTTTATCCGGTCTATTATGTAAGCAAAACAATAAACGACGCCCAAGTCAACTATACAGTGACCGAGAAAGAGCTATTAGCCATTGTCTTCGCCATGGAAAAGTTTTGCCCGTACCTCATGGGTACCAAAGTGATTGTGCACACCGATCACGCGTCACTTCATTATTTGATGAGTAAAAAGGACTCTAAGGCTAGGTTGATGAGATGGGTTCTTCTTCTACAAGAGTTTGGCCTTGAAATCATAGACCGAAAAGGGAGTGAGAATCAAGTGGCAGACCACTTGTCCCGCTTAGAAGAGGAGGGGAGGCCCCATGATGGCCTCGAGATTAATGATTCATTTCTGGATGAACAACTCCTTTCCGTGCCTTTGACTGGGATACCTTGGTTAGCTGATGTGGCTAACTTTCTTGTGACCGGCATTGTCCTGAATGAGCTCTCTTCTAACCAAAGGAAGAATCTCAAACGGGACTGCTTGGATTATTATTGGGATGAGCCATATCTTTTCAAAATTTGCAATGATGGTGTTATCCGGAGATGTGTTTCGGAAGAAGAGCAATTGAGTATTCTTGAAGCTTTCCATTCCTCGCCCTATGGTGGTCACCATGGTGGGGCGAGAATTGCTACAAAGGTCCTAAGTTGTGGATTCTATTGGCCTACCTTGTACAAAGACGCTAGCGAGCTTGTTAGGCGTTGTGATGAGTGCCAAATAGCCAGTGTAATTTCCAAGAAGAATGAAATGCCTCTCACCACCATCCTTGAGATTGATAATTTTGACGTGTGGGACATCAACTTTATGGGACCATTTGTGAGTTCATGTGGGAACACTTATATTCTTGTTGCTGTGGATTATGTTTCCAAATGGGTTGAAGCTTTGGATTTGCCCAACAATGAGGCACGGAGTGTGGTGGCTTTCTTAATGAAAAATATCTTTACAAGGTTCGACACCCCAAGGGCTATCATTAGTGATGTGGGTTCTTATTTTTGCAACAAATCCTTTGACACTTTACTTTCTAAGTATGGTGTCAATCATAAGGTGTCAACCACCTATCATCCCCAGGCAAGTGGACAGGTTGAAGTCTCCAACAGGGAGATCAAGAGCATTCTATCCAAGACTGTCAATGCAAACCGGACTGATTGGTCAAGGAAACTTGACGATGCTTTAAGGGCCTATAGAACAGCTTATAAGACTCCAATTGGTATGTCTCCGTACCAGTTGGTATTTGGGAAAGCATGTCATCTTCTGGTTGAATTAGAGCACAAGGCCATGTGGGCGCTGAAGAAATTGAACCTTGAATGGGATGTAGCTGCCAATCTCCGGGTAGAGCAACTAAATGAACTTGATGAGTTCCGGTTCCATGCTTATTCCAGCTTGTCCTTGTATAAGGACAAGATGAAGTACTTATATGATAAGTATATCTGGAATAAAGAATTTAAGAAAGGTGACTTGGTTCTTCTATTCACATCTCGGTTATGGATGTTTCTGGGAAAGCTCAAGTCGAAGTGGAGTGGTCCTTTCGAAGTGGTACATGTGACTCCTTTCGGTGCTCTAGATTTGAAAAACAAGAATCGTGAGATCTTTAGAGTTAATGGGCACCGAGTGAAGCACTACCTTGGAAAGATTGATGATAGCCACGTTGTGGCATTGATCCATTTCAAATTATGATAGTAACATGCGTCGTGCCGCGACATTAAATCAGGCGCTTCTTGGGAGGCAACCTATGTATTTTTCTTTCTTTTGATTTTCTTCGTAGATTAGACATTGTTTTGGAATAACTGGTTGTGAAGTGTTTGTAGGAATTGGTTGTGCAGTGCAGGAAATTGATAAGGAATAAATTTGTCTAAGTGGTGAACTTTTGCGGACCGCATGAGCACTTTGCGGCAGCACAATTCTACGTGCGGTCGCGTAGCTGAAATGGGCAAAATGCCACTCTCTGAAGTTGGCCTGTCCAAATTCCTTCAGAGTTTGCGGCCGCGTTCAAATTTTTGCAGTCTGCACAAATTGTGCGACCGCGGCCAGTTTTTCGCGGACCGCACCCGTGCATCTGAGGCAGATCTATAGAAAGGTACGACAAAATTTCCGGCCGCACTCAGGTAAGGCGGTGGGGTCACTAGGTTCTGAGTATAAATAGGAGTTCTTGAAACTTTTTACACTTTACAAACCCTAACCTCTCAAACTCACTTAAAGCACTGTGCATCCTTACTTGGTTTCAAACTCATCCTATTCTCATCAATTGTCGATTTCCTACCACATTTTACAACTGATATGGTCATTTCAATAATTTGATTTTATCTTTTTCTTTTCTCTTTGTTTTAATTTTTCTTTTTAGATAGGGTTAGAATCATGCCAAAATGTCAAATTAATGCTTAATTTTTGATTAACAACATATGGGTAGTGTTTGTATGTATAATGGGGGTTGGGGTTAGTAACTTTGCATGTTTAATTGCTACAATTCTTGGGTAATTAGTAAAAACCTTAGTTTTAAGAGTTCATCAGTGCCGATTTATTTTGAATTCCACAGCCGCGGTCATTTTTCCGCGGTCCGCGATAGGGTATGCAGCCGCATCCAAAATTACACGGTCCGCGATACCCTAGCTTCAAGGCACTGATGGTTGTTTAGAATTTGCGGTCGCGGTCATTTTTATGCAGTCCGCGATTAGCCTTTTGCGGCCACACTCATTTTTGTGCGGTCCGCGGTTGATCAAGTTCAGAGAGCTAGTAGTTTGAGCCTAGACTCTTCGCGGCCGCTTTCACTTTTACGCAGTCCGCGATGGGAAGTTCGCGGCCGCACTCATTTTTGTGCGGTCCGCGATGCCCTGTTCTGAGAAGCATTGTTTTTCATTTTATCTGTACTGCTTTAGCACATGATTGAACCCCAATTCTAACTGTCTTTCACTACTTGTGTGTTGCAGAAAATTGTGCGTTCTCGTGGGAGAGGAGACACTTCAAAGAAGAGGATAGAATCCTCCCGAGGCCGGGGTAAAGGAAAGCAAACCTTACCCTTAGCAACCCAAAGGGTAGTATGCAAAAAGGCTACCCTTGTTAGACCTCCTACCGACTCCTCTGACACCAGTGAATACCTCCCATCCTGGAAAACGTCTGAGGGGGATTCTGTACAACCATAATTGGGGGCACAATCACAACAATTCCACGACATATTCCATTTAGTCGATGAACCTACCTCCTCCTCTAGTTCTTCTGATGGCTCAGAGGAAGGTAGTCAGGAATCCGAACCATCTTCCCCACCTGCTACAACAACTGCCCCAATAGCTACCCCAATTATTTTAGATGAGTATGATGAGGTCCTGGATGACGGGAGAGAGGGTGACACAATTATGGGTGGCCTGGCTAGATCAAAGAGGCCGGAGGTGTGGGCTGATAGATTTGTAAGTGAGAAGGCGTATGGAAAATTTCGGGAATGGTGGCCCCAAAGGTCGCTCCCTATTGAGTGACAATTCATAACCAAAGACCTAAGCCAGCACAATCCAAATGTCCTACGGCAATTTACGAAGAGAAAAAGATGGAAATGGTTCACCTGCCGGATGCATGATGCTAATGAATACCTTGTCAAGGAATTTTATGCCAATGTTGCCTGCATCAAAAAAGGTACTAAGGTGATGGCCACGCACTGAACACATATGTAGGGTTTGAGGATGTCGAGGCAGTGTAATACCTGGAGAACCTAGCATTGGGTGATACAGTTCGCCCATGGCTAGCTGAGATACTTGCTATTCCGGGGACAACACCTGCATGGCTCACAACAGGAGTTCAAATTGTCAGAGCCACCCTCAACTTTAAAGCAAAAGGGTGGGAAACATTCGTGTGTAGCCGTCTTGACCCGTGCCAACATTAGAATGTCCTTCCACTCCCTCGGGCAGTATTGGTAGCTTCCATCATGTCCGGCTATCCTATTAATATGGGAAACTTGATGTCCTACAATATCTCCAATGCAGTCCAGAAAGAAGAGAGATCGTATCCCTACCCCAACTTCCTCATAGAGTATTTCCAAGACCAAGGGGTAGAGCCGAGACATTTTGATGTGGAGGTGAAGGCTAAAAAGCCTTTCTTATGGTACCACCTCCAGGGAGCGGACAACCCTAAATTCAGGGGTAAAGCCACTACCTCCACTGGCCAGTCTAAATACCCAGGGGTAGTGGCCACCAGATCAGTTGCCGAGCCCTCCACATCAGTTGGTACTTTTGCCGGAGCAGCTGCCATGCCTTCTCCTTCCTCCAGACCTTCACTCTCAGTGCCACTGTCAGTGCCCACATCTTCTACCTACCCTCAAACTGCACTGCGGGCTTCACAGACACTATCTAGTCTCAACAACTAGATACATGCAACTACCACAAAGCTGACTGCCATATCAAGTGCAGTGGCAGCACAGTCTTCAGCCCCATCAGAGCTTCAGGTACCTCCATCAGTGGAGGACACTTTGAAGAAGATTCTGGACAACCAGAAGAAGATTCTGGATGACTAGAAAAATATCCGGGAGACTCTTGATACACATGGGAAGATTATCAAGGATTGGTAAAGCAGGTGAAGAAGATACGTAAGACTCAGGCATCTAAGGAGTCGTTGGAGAAGTTGAGCAAAGAGGTTGAGAAGATTGCTTATGCTGGTGATATTCCACTAGACCTGATCATGGAGGAGACAGCCCCAGCAGCACAGGAAGTAGAGCATGAGGCGTCAGATGCAGCAGTTGGCCAGTCTGAGGAACCGGCTGCCACTACACATATTGCTGAGGAGATGATCCAAATGCTCAGCAACCCCGTGGTCCCTCAGTCAGAGGATGTGGAGATCCAGTTAGAGGACACGGAGGGAGCTGATGATCCTATGCAGTCTGAGAACCTCACTCATGTTCCTGACCCGATGCAGACAGAGACCACATAAGGAGTTCTCTTTACTCTCTAACATTTCCCTGATCTTATTTTGATATTAGCATTAAGGACAATGCTATTTTTTATTTTGGGGGGGGGGGGGAGGGGTGGTCCATTTTGATTTGATTTGTGATGACATTTGGTATGTAATAACTATGATACTATTTTTCTTTATCTTTATTTACCATTATTTTCACTTTTGGTATGTATATAATTTTACCATTCGATGTATATATTCATTTCCATTATGTACATATTCAGTTTACTTTCCGTTGTTTACTTCATAACTTCTTTCGTTATTTTTCCTTAATAGCTTAGCTTCTTATTTCCTCTAGTAGCTTCTTTTTAAGTTTTTAGCTTCTTTTTATATTTTGTGTGAACAATAAGCCTTTGGTTTTCTTAATGCTATGGTTATTTCCAAAGGTGGATGTTGTGTGAACCGGGTGGCTCTTCCCAATGATGGATGGCGTGACAACCTTCTTAAGGGATCGAGTCCGTTTTCTTTTTGTTTTGGTATATATAGTATTAGTAATGAATAAAAGTGTCTCAGGTAGGCTTCACTTGGTACTAACACATTTACCTTCGACCTCATGGTTAGAGACAAGTTGATTGTCAAAGATTAGCTCTAGTTGTGACCTTTAGACTCTTGAGTTGACTAAAACAATCATCGAGTGGTTTCCTTGAGCCATTTGTAATTTTCAATCTTAGCTAGGGTTGTTGTGGGCCCTCGACTCTGTTCTCTTTAATAATCCAGTAGCTTGAGAGGTGAGGTATTGAATTGCAAGTCCAAGTCTCGTGCCAATAAGTCTAGAACTTGCCCTAAATGTTTGTCTAGGCGAAATTCTAAGTGTAGCTCGACTTGAGAAATGATTGTAGGCTCTCCTTGGTCCAATTTGAACTTTGAAAGCTTCTGTAGCCTGCCAATATGATATCCCCAGTCAACCCTTTTGAGCCTAAGCCTTTTTCATTCAATAGCCACACTACAAGCCTTTATCCATTCTATAATGACCCTCTCTTGGCACCCAATCTTTCCTTAGCATTCATGATGAACAATTGGCAAAAGTATAAGTTTGGGGGAGAGACAAGGAATTTGAAAGTGATAAAAGGTTCAAAGAAGAAAAAGAATTGATGAAAAGTAAAGGCAAAGAAAAGGAAGAAAAGCCAAAAAGAAATACGTCAAAAAGAAAGTGAAGGTTGAAGGGATTTAAAGAACGCAATGATGAAAGACATGGAATGATGAGAAAAGGAGAAAAATTATTGTCATGAGTAATAAAGAGTGACGGTGTGTCTCTCTAGTTCCCCTAAGGAAGAAGAAAATGACTCAAAAATTCAAGAAAATATGAGCCGAAATGAGAAAATGGAGTGCTTAAGGAAAGATGAAACCATCATAGTTCGATAAGTCCTACCTTGATCCAAAAGCCTTCATTACATCCCATTAAAGCCCTATATGATTTCAAGTTGAGTGAGCTTACATTAGTGGTGATTTACATAAGGGGCAAGCTTATGGTACTTAGAGCCGGACTTGTGGCATTCTTTTGAGAGTGATGAGCGCACTTCTTCACAATCCTTGTTTTGAGTGATACATTCTAAAAAGTGAGATTTGCTCATGGAGAGTATAGGAGGAGGAGTTTGGGATCCATAATGACCTAAGTGATAGAGCGAGCTCCCTTGATGAATTGAGTCAACCCTTGATGCTCTAGTGTCACATTAGAACTATAGTACTCAAAAGGTCATAACATGATGTTGTTGATAATTCATTTGTGTTAAGGTTAATTGTTAGTCCCAATTGATGTTTGATGGAGTCACCCTAGGCCAACTGAAATATCCTTTTCTTTTTCTTGTGGAGGTGGGAATTACCTTATTTGCTCGAGGACAAGCAAAAGCTTAAGTTTGGGGGAGTTGATAAGTAGGGATTTTAACCTATTATTTGCTCTCTTTTACTTGTGTTTAGGGCCAAAAATGCGTGAAGGTATTCCCGGAAACTAATGTAATATGCTTGCTTGTAGGGATTGTTCACAATGAGCCAAAGGAGTCATATTCAACTCATAAAGGAGTCAATACTTGAACAAAAACCAAGACTGGGCCAAAAGATGTGAAACGCGGACCGCACAAATATTGTGCGGCCGCGAAAGCTACAACGCAGTCGCGAGCACTATTTCAAGGTCAGCAAAAGGAAGATTCAGAGAGATGGATTTTTGGTCTAAAACATGAACGCGGACCATGTCAGAAGGGTGCGGCCGCGAAAGTCCTGCGCGGCCGCGATTGGAATTATGCGAACCGCGGTTGCTGAGGTTCAGAGAGCTTACATTTTAAGAAAAAACAAGAAGTGCGGTTCGCGTAAAGATTACGCGGCCGCGGAAGTCTCCTACACGACCGCGATGGAAATTACACGGTCCGCGATACCATGCTCAACCCAGATCCAGAAGTGAAGAACGCGGACCACGATCAGAATTACGCGGCCGCTAAAGCAAGAGTGAGGCCGCGGTTAGAATTATGCGGCCGCGTAACCTCCGCAGGCATATTTTTGTCCGAAAATTTCAGCTTAGTATAAATAGAACTTTTTGTCACTTTTAGGTTATGTTGTGTATTTGATGAGCACATGAGACGGCTGGAACTTCCTTTTTGGGCAATTTTGTATTAGATTCACCTTATAACATTTGATTTTCATCTTTTAATCTAGTATTATGAATTTTATCTTCTTTTCATCTTTGATTTCTGCTATTTCTATGAGTTGCTAGACTCATAGCTAGGGTTGTGACCCAACCCTAGTGTGGGTATTTAATGGGTACTGAATTTTAGCGCTTGAATGTTTATGGGTTAGTGATATTTAGCCTAGTTCTTTCTAGAATTGTAGAATTAGTGGTTGCAAACACTGATTCATGCATTTATGATTTAGTCTCTGCTTGAGAAAGAGGGACTAAGTCTAGGAAAACTAGGCTAACAAGGAATTGGGGTGAACTCAAGAAATTGATAGCCCCAATTAAAAGGTTAAACCTAGAGATAGTAATACCCTACTTGAGCTAATATCACGTCACTTGCGTGAATACCCATTTGGACTTGAGAAAGCCAAATTGGGCAAAATCACTCAAACTATCGAGAGGTATAGAGTGAGTACTTAAGTGTGATAGCTATATTACGACCCCAAATTAATCAAGCTTGCCCTAGATTCTTGCTACCCCTTAGATATCCACCTAGGTGGAAGTCACTACCCTAGTCCTTTTTAAACACTTGAAAATCAACATCAAAAATATTGTACTTAGCTTTAATCATTGCATACAATATAATAGAATTAGAAGTAGAATCAAAACCAAAATGTGTGGAAGCGTAATTAGGAACAAAACACGCTTCTACACTTAGATATAAACCTAATTCCAAATCAATTAAATCCTTGTGGATTCGATCCCGACCTTGTTGGGTAAAACTGCATCGACCATCCCTGCTACTCAATAGTAGTGCAGGCTTGGACCCGATCAATCGCTTGATCAAATTGAGGTAAGAACCGTAAGCTTAACTTGGGACTGGCGCAATCGTATTATTACATATTTGCAGGACGACACACTCCTAGATGATAAAAAAGAAGCTAAGAAACTGAGAATGTAAGCGGCCGGGTACAGTATCATCCAGACCGACTTGTACAAGAGGACTTACGGCAGCCCTCTAGCAAAATGCCTGGGCCCAAACCAGACGCGGTGTGTTCTTGAAGAGGTCCTCGGGGGCCATCGTGGAGCTCACTCCGGCAATCGGGCTCTGTTCAGATGCCTCATATGGGCAGGATACTACTGGCCCACCATGAAAAAGGAGGCCGTATACTTTGTGAAATAATGCAAGAAATGATAAAAGTATGCCCTGATGATTCACCAAGCGGGCGAACATCTCCACTCGGTCACCTCACCTTGGTTGTTCATCAAATGCGAAATGGACATAGTGGGCCCCCTCCAGGAAGGCCTAGGTAACGTACGATTCCTTTTGATTTTAACTGACTATTTTTCTAAGTGGGTGGAAGCAGAAGCATCCGACCAAATACGTGCACAGGAAGTGATCGCCTTTATATGGAAAAACATCATATGTCGGTTCGGCCTCCCCAAAGAGATCAGCTGCGACAACGGACTCCAGTTCACGGGAAAGAAGACCACCGAGTTTTTTGAGAAATGCCATATCAAAAGGATACTCTCGACGCCATATCACCCCGTGGGCAACATGCAATAAGAGTCCTCCAACAAGTCGATACTAAACATTATGAAGAAAAAGCTTGAAGACGACAAGACACTGTGACCAGAAATATTACCAGAAGTACTATAGGCCTATCTAATAATGCCAAAGACGAGCACATGAGAGATGCCCTACTCTTTGGTCTATGGGACCAATGTAGTAATACCAGTTGAGGTCGAAGAGCCCAGCCTAAGGTACTCCCATGAGAGCGGACCAAGGAACGACGAAAGAAGAAGGCAGGAGCCCGACGAACTTGAGGAACGAAGAGACATGGACTACATAAGGATGATCGCCCAAAAACAACAAGAAGAATGCTATTATAACAAGAGGGCAAAGGTCAGGATGCTCAAAGTCGGAGACTACGTGCTTAAAGTTAAAACACAAGCGAGCAAATACCCACAGGTAGGCAAACTAGGAAAAAATTAGCATGACCTATACAAAATCACGGAAAAAGAGAACAAAAGGTCATTCCAACTAGAAACAATGGAAGGAAAACAACTACCAAACAACTAGAATATTACCTACCTCAAGTACTTCAACTTTAAAAGATAAATCATCCCTCAAGTCATACTCTTTTTTCCCTCACTTGAGTTTTGTCCCAATTGGGTATTGTCAAGGAGGTTTTTAACGAGGCGACGAAGGGACTACTTTAAGTCGAAGTACACAAAGATGGGGCGAGGCAGCTAATTCATTGCTCGACCTCTAAATCACTCTCCATGTCAACCAATGAAGGGACTAAAGTAACAAAATTTGTAAATTTCTCCAAATGTATGACCAAAGCAACAATGCTTAAAGTTTATGATTTCGACAAACTTCGCACTTATCGGAACACCTACTGGCCCTCGGCCATAATTAAATTTAAGTTATGTTCGACCTTGTTCAAACTAACACCTACCGGCCCTTGGCCATAATTAAAATTAGGATATGTTCGACCTCGTCGAACTGACGCCTACTGATCTTCGGCCATAATAAAATTTAGGTTATGTTTGACCTTGTTCGAACTGACAACTACCAGCCCTCGACCATAATAAAATTTAGGTTATGTTCGACCTTGTTCGAACTGACACCTACCAGCCCTCGACCATAATTAAAATTGTGTTCGAACAAACGCCCACCAACCTCTGGCCGCCATTCGCCATTAAGTGATCACGATCAGAGAAAATCAAGGCAACCAAGCGACAGAATTAAAAAACATACAAATGCAAAAACGAACTGCAGGAAGAGAATCAGATGCAAAAAACGAAGTTGGCATTTCATACTTGAAATATTTTTTACTAAGGCTCATGAAGATGCCACCAACTACACGTAAAAATATACAAAAAGCAAAAGAGAAAACTACTGGCCACCACCATTACGGCCCTCGACATCCCCGCCAACTTGGTCCTCAACAGTGTCGCCCCCTTGACCTTCAACATCCTTGCCATCGCCGCCTTTGCCCTCAGGATATGCAGCGTCATACCAGGCATTATGTTCAGCCGGTCTACACCTTCATCCCCCTTGTCCTCGCCGGCCTTTGGCATAGCAGAGTCATACCCGCAAGTGACTTGAGCTTCGCGAGCCTTAACCCGAGCATATTCGAGGGAGGCCTCAGAAACGGATCCCGCCGCATGCAAATCTCGAAACACATCTAACTGGGACTCACCATGAATCCACTCCTCGTACAACTCTGGAGGAACATTAGGAAAATATGAAGTATGGGAAGAGGATGGTTGCGCCAGTAATCGGGCTTTCTCAGCCTCAAGAGCAGCAACTCGGTCGTAGAGGCTAGAGGTCTCTTTCTCCAACTCTCCAACTCTCCAATCCTCTCAACAATCCGCTCTTCTTTAAGCCTTGCCGTTTCCAAGTCATTCTCTCGCTCAGAACGGAGAGTCCAGATCACTACCTCAAGAGCCTCCGATCGAAATCTGCCTTCACAAGATCCTCTGCCTTCTCAGTGACCTCGCCACTTAGAGCATCCGCTCTGAATTGATACTCCTCAAGCTGGGCATGCAACAAAACCACCTGAGCGTGGATATCGCTACATTGGGATTCGACCCCTTTGCTGACTTCGAGCTCTTCCTCCTTACCTCTCAACATCACTTCAAGGACATGTACACTTCTCGATAACCCTCACCATCTCTTCATCTTTCTCCTTCAACTCATCACGAAGGGCCTGCAAGTTATCGCCCTCTCCAAAACACCTGCGAATCTCTCGGTACTTGCCGCGGTACTCAAAGTACTTGCGGTCTAACTTCTCAAATATTTTCTTACACCTCTCCTCCCTTTCAGTGCTCTTAATCTCCAAGATCATGGTTGACAAGAGCAAAACATACACTTAAAATGTGCTCGCTAGTCAAAGATAGTATAATATAATTATCATGTCCACAGGGGTTGGATTTAAATAGAATTCTCGTAGTTTATAGCTTGATTGCTATCCAGTAGGATCAACATTTGAGATTTATAATTAATAATATAAAATCTACAGCTATTGACTAATGACAATCGCAATAAAGGTAAGCAAGGAAGTTATCAACGGGAGAAAATAGGGTTTGGATAAGATAGGTGCAAGATAATTGTCTGGGATTTAACTCTAGATAATTCACTTCTAATTTTCAAGTGAGTCTCTCGAATTCACGTAATTATCAGTTCAAATGTTTATTAGAAACTCCTCTCTCGATTAAGTCTCAACCTCACAATATGAACCAATTTAAGCTCTGTAAAAATATGCAAGAATGCGTAGTGGATTGGTCTTTAGGAAAACCTCTTTCGATTATTCTCCTAACTAGATTTAATCAATGATTCAACTAGCCTCTTTCGATTACTTTGAAGAATCTATGAACTCAACCAACAATATAGTGCAAAAATATCACAAGTTATGCCTCTTTCGATTACAAGAACAAATGAATATAGATACAACAATTAAATCTTCCAAAAATGATTCAAATACATAAAAATAGAGTTATAATCCACAAACAATCATCAATACACCAAATCTATCAAAACCCAAAAGGATCTACTCCATAGACATGGAGAAGTTCTTCACAAATGTAACAAAAGTATAGGAAAACATAAATATAATCCAAACCCGGATCTTGAGTGAGGAAGGAATGATGAAATCCTTGTGATTGTGTTCTTCCAACCCCTCCTTAGCCTCCTTTACCTCCTTAGGTTGAATTTGTGTCAAAAGTACCGAAAATGGTATTTTGCCGTGTATTTAAGCCATCCACCAATAAACCACGGACGAAAATACCCTTTTTAGCGGAAATGGGACGATACTCTAACAAACTTGTACTACTGCGCCGCATGCCGCGCCGCACCATGCGACGCGGTAGTGGATATTTCCAATACGATTTGCAATTTGAGTTCTGGGCAGAATTTGCACTAGCGCATTGCACAGTGCGTGACATAGTGCGTCGCATTAGTGCAAATTTCTCAGAGTACGGATTTTGCTTCGATTTTGACATCCAATCTTGGTCCTCGACACCAGAACACGATCCCGGCTTAATCCCTTAGGCTTTTACTTAGACTTCAAAGCTCCAAATCTCTCGAATTAGCTCCATAACATCTACATCGCTCGGAATCACTCCTACAAGGCATAAAACATATAATAATGCAAAACACTAGCAATTAAAGCTCAAACTCAGTTAAAGTACAGTAAATTAGAGTGAAATAAGCGACTAAAATATGTAATTATAGCCTACCATCAATGGTCTGCAATCATAAGAAAAAGAAGGAAAGCAAAAGTGAGAACGTCTCCGCTAACGAGGGCAAAACACTATAACAAAAAAACACTACAGTAAGAAAAACGAAGTCCTAAAATACTCACCCTGAGCGCAAGACCGGCTATACTCCTCGACAGAGTAACATCGTCTAATTCTCTGAGGGTTTCACCTTCTACGTCGGAGCAAAGAGGGCCGAGGGAAGGGACTACGTTCTCTGTATTCTTTAACAGATCGTGATCCATGTGGATCGCAATGGTCCTCGTAGACCCCTCCTACCTCACCTCGAGTTGGGTAATCCCTTTCTTCATCATCCTCAGGTCAGCTACATCAATATCTGAACCCGTCTCATAACCATCTTTGGCAACGCCTTTGCCTCTCCTATCGGTGTCACGACCCACAATTCTCACCTTCGGGACCGTGATGGCGCCTAACATTTCACTTGCTAGGCAAGCCAACGTTAGAATAATATTAGCCATTTTAAAATAATTTTTAAATTAATTAATAACAAAGAAACAAATGCGGAAGTAAAGTCTGAAACGTAGTGAATAATCCATAATAATAGCGATGTCTAAATACCATCCCAGAATTGGTGTCACAAGTGCACGAGCTACTAGAATAATACAAATAAAGGTCTGAATGAAAATAAAGTTTTCTGAAAGAAATACACAACTATGATAAAGTGGAAAGGGATATCAGAACTACGAATGCCATGCAACTATACCTCAAGTCTCTTGCGAATAGCTGAATCCGAGCAAATCTACTATACGCCGCTGGGACCAACTCCGGTATCTGCACAAGAAGTGTAGAGTGTAGTATGAGTACAACCGACCCCATGTACCCAGTAAGTGCTGAGCCTAACCTCGACGAAGTAGTGACGAGGCTAAGGCAGGTCACTTACATTAATATGTATGCAATAACAATAATAACAACAATAATAGAAATAAAACAAATATCTTTTTTCAACAGTTGAAGCCAACTCTGTAGTCAAAACCAATTATTATTTTAATCAGTTTCCGTTGCGGCATGCAACCCGATCCCACAATATATTCATATTCAATTCTGTTGCAGCGTGCAACCCGATCCCAGTATATCTTTTCAATCAATTCTGTTGCGGCGTGCAACCCGCTCCTCCAATATATTCATTTCAATCAATTCTGTTGTGGCGTGCAACCCGCTCCTCCAATATATTCATTTCAATCAATTCTGTTGCGGCGTGCAACCCGCTCCTCCAATATATTCATTTCAATCAATTCTGTTGCACCGTGCAACCCGCTCCTCCAATATATTCACTTTCATTTCCGTTTCGGCGTGCTACACGCTCCTCCAATATATTCATTTACCAATTCTTATAAAAGAAATTACTCCAATAAATGCAACAATTAATATGAAATTATAAGACAACAAGCATACAATAATTATGATTTATTAGAAATAAGTAATGACAAGTAACAATTAATTGTGGAAATTAAGGATGTAATAGGCATTTTAATAATTAGTATGCTAAACGTCAAGTGGCAATTAAGTCACATAAATCAAATAAGCATGTAGCAATTATAGCATGGATTCAAGGCATGATATTGAGCAAAGAACACGAGAGAAACAATTAATATAATAATTAATTCATGATTTAAAAAGATTTATAATTTTTTAAGTAATTATGTAAACAATTAATTTGACGACGTATAGACACTCGTCACCTCGCCTATACGTTGTTCACATGCATTTCACATAACAAATAATTTAAGGGTTCTATTCCCTCAAGTCAAGGTTAACCACGATACTTACCTCGCTTTGCAAACAAATTTCAAGATTTCAATACATCTTTGCCTTGCAAATTCGTGTCTAAAAGCTTCAAATCTAATCACAAACAATTCAACATACTCAACACGAATCGTAGGAACTAATTCTATATGAAATTATAAATTTTCTGGATTAAAATCCAAAATTTATTTTAAAAATCAACAGTGGGAACCACGTCTCGAATCTCGAAAAAAAATCACAAAATCCGAACACCCGTTCCAATACTAGTTCAACCATACAAAGATTATCGAATTCCGACATCAGATTGCCTTTCAAATCCTCAATTAAAGTTTTGTTTGAAGATTTCTACCATTTTCAATCTAATCTTTACCCATTTGAACTCAACAATCTTCCTATAACCTTATTGGTACAAGCATGCATAACTAATATTCTCACATGCAAGAATCACACTCATAATTCCTTGTTGGATTTCAAAGATTGAACAAGATTTTTGATGAACAAAGCACTTGAGCTTCTTTCTCTCTCTAAAACACTCTCACTTCTCTCTAAAATCATCAGATAATTGCCCCAAAATAAGCCCCAAAGCCTATTTATCAAAATGGGGACGGGTTATGAAAATAGGTAAATTAAACCTCCGAAATCGGGTCTACGGTCGCATAATAGACCGCAGAATGGGTATGCGGGTCGCACAATGCACCACAGAATCGATGCCCAGAAATGGGCTTCTCTGGACAGGTCTGCAACCAGTTTTGCGGTCGCATAACCACTTCTGCGATCGCATAATGGTTCTGCGATCGTAGATTTAGCCACAGACTCGCATTCTACCAGCCTTTGGTAATTTGGTCATAACTTCTTGTAGGAGTGTCCAAATGACAAACGGTTTGAAGAGTTAGAAACTAGACTCGAAGATATTTCATTATCTAGGTACATCATATAATTCCTTATATATAGGTAGATATGCTCGTTCAAAGTTTGGTCTTGTGCGTACCCATTTGAAACTTTAGTCTATTATGAAATTTTCCAACTTGACTTAGACTTAGGTCTCTCCTTAGACCCCACATCACTTATAATATGCCTCGTACACTTGTTATCATATCCAATTGGTATCCATAGTATTAGTAGTACTCAAATGAGAAGTAGAGTCCGCCCCCAAACACATAATATAACTTATCTCTTCTGTCACCCATTTCAATTTCCCGAATTTTTTCTAACTCCCAAAATTACCAAATATTTTGCCAGAGTTTCCTTTGTAACTGGGACTATCCACCAGCCAGAGAATCCCAGAAACCAATCCTAACAACACATACATAATCCAATCAACGTAACATAACATGAAAACAATACTAATAGTGGCATCATAAGCAATATATTACTAGAAAAGGAGCGCCATTAACATCAACTATTCAGGTGATACGTAACTCATAGCAGGTAAGCTCTCAACATCTTCATAGAACACAGAAATGAATGTTTAAATTAAAGATGACATTTTTGGTCATCACAATCTCCACCTCTAAAACAAACGTTCGTCCTCAAACGGAATTAGAGAAGTACCTGAGCTGGTGAAAAGATATGGATATTTGCTCCGTATGTCCGACTCAGACTCCTTGGTAGCTACCTCAATTGGCTGACCTCTCTATTATACCCGAACTGAAGGATAACTCTTAGACCTCAACTGACGGACTTGCAAATCTAGAATAGTTATCGGCTCCTCCTCATAAGTCAAATCTTTGTCCAATTGAACTGAGCTGAAGTCTAACACATGGGACGGATCACCATGATATTTCCAGAGCATGGATACATGGAATACCGAATGAACTGCTGATAAACTAGGTGGTAGTGCAAACCTGTAGGCTACTTCACCCACCCTTTCAAGAATTTCAAAGGGTCCGATATACCTAGGGCTCAACTTGCCCTTCTTTACGAATCTCATTATACCTTTCATAGGTGAAACTCGGAGCAATACTCTTTCTCCTGCCATGAATGCAACGTCATGAACCTTACGGTCGGCATAACTCTTTTGCCTAGACTGAGTTTTGCAAAGTTGATCTTGAATAATCTTGATCTTATTTAAGGCATCTTGTACCAAATCGGTACCCAATAACCGAGCCTCTCCTGGTTCAAACTAGCCAACTGGCGAACGACACCGTCTCCCGTATAATGCTTCATATGGAGCCATCTGAATGCTTGACTGGTAGTTGTTATTATAGGCAAACTCCACAAGTGGCAAGAACTGATCCCAAGAACCTCCAAAGTCTATAACACAAGCGCGAAGCATGTCTTCCAATATCTGAATAGTGCGTTCTGCTTGTCCGTCTGTCTGTGGATGAAATGTTGTACTCAACTCAACCCGCGTGCCTAACTCACATTGTACAGCCCTCCAGAGGTGTGAGGTGAATTGTGTACCTTAATCAGAAATGATAGACACGGGCACACCATGAAGGCGGACAATCTCGCGGATGTAAATCTCTGCTAACCGCTATGAAGAATAGGTAACTGCTACTGGAATGAAATGTGCCGACTTGGTCAACCTGTCCACAATGACCCATACTGTATCGAACTTTTTCTGAGTCCGTGGGAGCCCAACAACAATATCCATAGTGATACACTACCACTTCCACTCAGGAATTTCTAACTTCTGAAGCAAACCACCAGGTCTCTAATGCTCGTACTTAACTTGCTGAGAATTCAGACACCGAGCTACATATGCAACTATAACCTTTTTCATTCTCCTCCACCAATAATGTTGCCGCAAATCTTGATACATTTTGGTGACACCCGGATGAATAGAATACGGTGAACTGAGGGCCTCTTCAAGAATTAATTCACGAAGCCCATCCATATTAGGAACACAAATACGATCCTGCATCCGCAGAACTCCATCATCTCCTACATCAACCTGCTTGGCACCACCATGCCGCACCATGTCCTTAAGGACAAGCAAATGAGGATCATCATACTGTCACCCTCTGATGCGCTCATATAAAGAAGACCAAATGACTGTGCAGAATAGAACCCGACTGGATTCTGAAACATCTAACCTCACGAACTGATTGGCCAAAGTCTAAACATATGCAACTAATGGTCTCTCACCAACTGGAATATGCGCAAGGCTGCCCAAACTCACAGCCTTTCTACTCAAAGCATCGGCCACCACATTGGCCTTTCCGGGGTGATACAAAATGGTGATATCATAGTCTTTCAACAGCTCCAACCATCTTCTCTGCCTCAGATTGAGATCTTTTTGTTTGAACAGATACTGTAGGCTACGATGATCAGTAAATATCTCACACGAGACACCGTAAAGATAATGCCTCCAAATTTTCATCGCATGAACAATGGCTGGCAATTCTAAGTCATAAACAGTATAATTCCTCTCGTGAACTTTCAATTGTCGTGACGCGTATGCAATCACTCTACCATCTTGCATTAATACTATACCAAGCCCAATGTGAGATGTATCACAATATACCGTATAAGATCATGAACTTGTGGGCAGTACCAACACCGGCGCCGTAGTCAAAGTAGTCTTGAGCTTCTGAAAGCTCAACTCACACTCATCTGACCATCTAAATGGGACACCTTTCTGGGTTAGTCTGGTCAATGGGCTTGCTATTGATGAAAACCATTCCACGAACCGACGATAATAACCCGCCAAACCTAGAAAACTTTGTATCTCTGTAACTGAAGTAGGCCTAGGCCAGTTCTGAACTGCCTCAATCTTCTTAAGATCCATATTTATGCCTTCTGCAGATACAACATGCCCCAAAACGTCAACTGAGTTTAATCAAAACTCGCATTTTGAAAATTTGGCATATAACTGATTATTCTTCAAAGTTTGAAGCACAATCCGAAGATGTTGCTCATGCTCCTCTCGACTGCTGGAGTAAATAAAGATGTCATCAATGAATACAACCACAAATGAATCCAGATAGGGCTTGAACACCCGATTCATCAAATCCATAAATGTTGCTGGGGAGTTGGTAAGCCCGAATGACATCACTAAGGATTCATAATGCCCATACCGGGTCCGAAAAACTGTCTTAGGGACATCAGATGCCCTAATCTTTAACTGATGATAGCCAGACCTCAAGTCAATCTTCAAAAACACCTTGGCATCCTGAAGTTGATCAAATAGATCATCGATTCTTGGCAATGGATACTTGTTCTTGATAGTAGCCTTGTTCAACTGCCGATAATCTATACACATCTGCATTGAACCATCTTTCTTCTTTACAAATAACATTGGTGCACCCCAAGGCGAGACACTAGGTCTAATGAATCCCTAATCAAGAAAGTCTTGTAACTACTCCTTCAATTCTTTCAACTCCGACGGGGCCATACGGTATGGTGGAATAGAAATGGGCTGAGTACCTGGAGACAAATCGATACAAAAGTCAATATCTCTATCGGGTGGCATCCCCGGCAAATCTGCAGGAAATACTTTTGGAAATTCATGAACAATTGGGACTGAATCCACAGAAGGAACATCCGCTCTGGGATCGCGGATATAAGCCAAATAGGCTAGACATCCCTTCTCGACCATACTACGAGCCTTTATAAAGAAAATAACCCTACTGGTAGAATGACCAGAAGTTTCTTTCCACTCTAATCAAGGTAACCCCGGCATGGCTAAGGTCACCATCTTGGCATGACAATCCAATATAGCATGATAAGGTGACAGCCAATCCATACCCAGTATGACGTCAAAATCTACCATGTCGAGAAGTAGAAGATCCACATTAAGTCTCAAGACTCCTAATAGTAACCACTCACGAACTATAGACATGATCTACAGTGATAGAATCCCCCACCGGTGTGGACACGTGCAGAAAAGCACTTAAAGAATCAAGAGGCACAACCAAATATGAAGCAAAGTAGGAGGACACATAGGAATAAGTAGATCCTGGATCAAATAAAACTAAAGCATCTCTATGGCAAACTGGAACAATACCTGTGATCATGACATCAAATGACTCGGCCTCAGGCCCAGCTGGAAAAGCATAAAATCGGGGCTAGGCCCCACCACTCGGAACTATATCTCTGGGACGGCCTCTAACTGGTTGTCCCCCACCTCTAACAGCCTAACCTCTACCTCTAGCTGTATGAATCCTGCCCCTAGTTGGCCGGGCAGGCAGTGGAGCAACCGGTGCCAGTATGATGGCACGAGATTCCTGCTGAGATCTGTTGCTCGACAACCTAGGGCAATACCTCCTGATATGACCAATGTTCCCACACTCATAACACCCATCCTGCTTTCGCGGCTGCTGAAGTTGAAGATGACCCGGACGGGTCGGATAACCACCGTAGTGACTTTGAAGTGGTTGTGCACTAATAGGAGCTAAATGTGTACTGAATGTTGGCTGCCCAGGGTAAGGAACATAAAGGACATGACTCCTTGAAGCACCATGAGAAGTCTGAAGTGCTGAATAAAATGGCTTGGGATGATGTCTCCTACCAAAAGTACCCATGCCACCAGATGAGGAGCCTCTAAAATTACCGGAATGACGGGGCCTTTTATCTGACACTGGCCCTCTATCCTGTGAAAGAACCATCTCGATCTGCCTGGTGATATTAGCAGCCGTCTGAAAAGAAATCCCACTCCCGGTCTCCTTGGCCATCTGTAGCTTGATAGGTTGAACGATTCCATCAATGAACCTCCTCACCCTCTCTCTCTCGGTAGGAAGCAGAAGAAGAGCATGATGGGCTAGATCCACAAAACGGGTCTCATACTGAGTGACTGATATGCTGCCCTGCTGGAGATGCTCAAACTGCTTGCGGTAATCCTCTCTCAGTGTGATAGGAAGGAACTTCTCCAGAAATAGCTGCGAGAAATACTCTCAGGTAAGTGCAGGTAAACCAACTGGTCTAGTAAATACATAATCTCTCCACCACCTCTTGGCGGAACCCGTCATCTGAAATACAGCAAAATCGACCCTATTGGTCTCAACTATACCCATATTCCGCAATACTTCATAGTAGCGGTCAAGAAAATCTTGTGGGTCCTCAGAAGGTGTACCACTGAAATGGATTGGAAATAGCTTGCTTAACTTGTCCAATCTCAACAATGCCTCAGAAGATAAAGCAGGCCTATCACCCGCATGCGCTATATTTATTGGTTGAACTACCCCAACTGGAGGGGCTACTGGAGCCTGATACTAGGGAGTTGTCTGCCCCGGAGCGGGAGTAGTGGGAGTTTGTGCTCCTCCCCCAGCCTGTACGACGGCTGGTGCTACTGGAAATGTACCATTCTAGGCCAGACCCTCCATTAGGCTCACCAAACGGACTAGAGCGTCCTAAATCACTGGAGTAGCTATGAATCCTTCCGGAACTTGGACTGGTCCAACCGGTACAGTCTGAATTGGAACCTCCTCCTGAAGATCCACCTAAGGTTCTACAATAGGTGTTGCTGCTCGAGCTCTAGACTGAGCTCTACCTCTGCCTCTGCCTCGGCCTCTAGCATGACCTCGGCCTCAACCTCTACCCCTGGTCATAGTTACCACCGGGGGCTCTGGCCCTTGTCCGTCACGCGTTCTCGCCATCTGCGAGAGAATAAGCATAGAATGGTTCAATCATCGATGACAGAATAAAATCGCATGACAGAATAAGAAAGAAGTGATATTTTTCCTAAACTTCATAGCCTCTGAGAGATAAGTACAGACATCTCCATACCAATCCTTCAGACTCTAATAAGCTTGCTCGTGACTCGTGAGACCTAAGTAACCTAGTGCTCTAATACCAACTTGTCACGACCCAAAATGTGATGGCGCCTAATATTTCACTTTCTAGGCAAGCCAACATTAGAATAATATTAGCCATTTTAAAATAATTTTTAAATTAATTAATAACAAAGAAACAAATGCGGAAGTAAAGTCTGAAACGTATTAAATAATCCATAATAATAGCGATGTCTAAATACCATCCCAGAATTAGTGTCACAAGTGCACGAGCTATTAGAATAATACAAATAAAGGTCTGAATGAAAATAAAATTGTCTGAAAGAAATACACAGCTATGATAAAGTGGAAGAGGACTTCAAAACTGCGAACGCCATGCAGCTATTCCTCACGTCTCCTGCGAATAATTGAATCCGAGCAAATCTACTATACGCCGCTGGGACCAACTCTTGTATTTGCACAAGAAGTGTAGAGTGTAGTAGCAGTACAACCGATCCCATGTACCCAGGAAGTGCCGAGTCTAACCTCGACGAAATAGTGACGAGGCTAAGGCATGTTACTTACATTAACCTGTACGCAATATCCATAATAATAACAACAATAACAACAATAATAGAAATAAAGCAGGTATATCTTTTCAACAGTTGAAGCCAACTCGGCAGTCATAACCAATTATTATTTCAATCAGTTTCCATTGCGGCGTGAAACCCGATCCCGCAATATACTCATATTCAATTCTGTTGCGGCATGCAACCTGATCCCAATATATCTTTTCAATCAATTCTATTGCGGCGTGTAACCTGCTCCTCTAATATATTTATTTCAATCAATTCTGTTGCGGCGTGCAACCCGCTCCTCTAATATATTCATTTCAATCAATTCTGTTGCGGCGTGCAACCCGCTCCTCCAATATATTCACTTTCATTTCCGTTTCGGCGTGCAACACGCTCCTCCAATATATTCATTTACCAATTCTTATAAAAGAAATTACTCCAATAAATGCAATAATTAATATGAAATTATAAGACAACAAGCATACAATAATTATGATTTATTAGAAATAAGTAATGACAAGTAATAATTAATTGTGGAAATTAAGGGTGTAATAGGCATTTTAATAATTAGTATACTAAACGTCAAGTGGCAATTAAGTCACATAAATCAAATAAGCATGTAGCAATTATAGCATGGATTCAATGCATGATATTGAGCAAAGAACACGAGAGAAATAATTAATATAATAATTAATTCATGATTTAAAAAGATTTATAATTTTTTAAGTAATTATGTAAACAATTAATTTGACAACGTATAGACACTCGTCACCTCGCCTATACGCTGTTCACATGCATTTCACATAACAAATAATTTAAGGGTTTTATTCCCTCAAGTCAAGGTTAACCACGACACTTACCTCGCTTTGCAAACAAATTTCAAGATTTCAATACATCTTTGCCTTGCGAATTCGTGTCTGAAAGCTTCAAATCTAATCACAAACAATTCAACATACTCAACACGAATCGTAGGAACTAATTCTATATGAAATTATAAATTTTCCGGATTAAAATCCGAAATTTATTTTTAAAATCAACAGTGGGACCCACGTCTCGAATCTCAAAAAAATCATAAAATCCGAATACCCGTTCCAATACTAGTTCAACCATACAAATATTATCGAATTCCGACATCAGATTGCCTTTCAAATCCTCAATTAAAGTTTTGTTTGAAGATTTCTACCATTTTCAATTCAATCTTTACCCATTTGAACTCAACAATCTTTCCATAACCTTATTGGTACAAGAATGCATAACTAATACTCTCACATGCAAGAATCACACTCACAATCACCCATCTTTACCCAAACTCGAAATTGAAGAATAAGGGTTAGAACCTTACCTCTTGGATGAAGATCTTGTGTTAATTCCTTGTTGGATTTCAAAGCTTGAACAAGATTTTTGATGAACAAAGCACTTGAGCTTCTTTCTCTCTCTAAAACACTCTCACTACTCTCTAAAATCATGAGATAATTGCCCCAAAATAAGCCCCAAAGCCTATTTATCACAATGGGATCGGGTTATGAAAATAGGAGAGTTAACCCTCCGAAATCGAGTCTGCGGTCGCATAATGGACCGCATAATGGGTATGCGGGTCGCACAATGCACCGCTGAATTGGTGCCCAGAAATGGGCTTCTCTGGACAGGTCTGCGACCAGTTTTACGATCGCATAACCACTTCTGCGATCACATAATGGTTCTGCGATCACAGATTTGGCCGCAGACTCACATTCTGCCAGCCTTTGGTAATGTGGTCATAACTTCTTGTAGGAGTGTCCAAATGACAAACGGTTAGAAGCGTTAGAAACTAGACCCGAAGATCTTTCATTTGATAGATAGATCAACACATAATTCTTTATTTATAGGTAGATAAATGTATTCAAAATTTAGTCTTGTGCGTACCCATTTGAAACTTTAGTCTATTATGAAATTTTCCAACTTGACTTATACTTAGGCCTCTCCTTAGACCCCACATCACTTATAATATGCCTTGTACACTTGTTATCATATCCAATTGATATCCATAATATTAATAGTCCTAAAATAAGAAGTAGAGTCCGCCCCCAAACGCATAACATAACTTATCTCTTCTTTCACCCATTTCAATTTCCCAAATTTTTACTAACTCCCAAAATTTACAAAAATTTCGCCAGAGTTTCCTTTGTAACTGGGCCTATCCACTTGCCAGAGAATCCCAGAAACCAATCCTAACAACACATATATAATCCAATCAATGTAACACAACATGAAAATAATACTAACAGTGGCATCATAAGCAATATATTACTAGAAAAGGAACGCCATTAACATCAACTATTCAGGTGACGTAACTCATAGCAGGTAAGCTCTCAACATCTTTATAGACCACATAAATGAACGTTTAAATTAAAGATTATATTTTTGGGTCATCACAATTGGTCGACAAAGAAGTATCATCGTAGGTGCGAAGTCGACAGCCCCTCTTGCCGCAAAGGATCAGAAACTCTGGCGGCTGGCCTTTTAGCCTCCGTCATCATAGAGGGGAGAGACATACCTTTGTCGGCCTCTGCCGATCTTGGAACCTCAAACGCCAGTCCGACACTATCCTCATGGACAATGGTCATCATCTTAGGAAGAGTAAAGTCATCCATCACAGAGTCTACTGCACGGGAAACCCCATCGCCAATATCCACTGATCTCCTCTTGCGGGGCATCAGGTCTCCATGACCTGACAGTGACTCCTCCTCTTCGTCTACAAGATGGTACAAATGGAAGCCGAAGGTTCCGCTGCCAAAGTATCCAAAGTATCTGCAGTTAAAGGAGGAATTAATGCTAAAGCAGTGGGTGGGATCAAGGAGCGAGCAGAATCAGTCGCGGTCGTAGAAGGGGCAGAAGCCGACGAGGCAGCAACTTTCCTCTTGCAGAATGTAGGTGGGGAAGCTCTCGATTCCTCGAAGACCATCAGACTGGAGTTAAGAGAAGTACAAAAAAGGGGGGTCAACCAGAGTAAACTACAAAAGGTAAGAGACTAGTAGTCGAAAACAAATAAACTCACCGGTTAAGGAGGGAGCAGGCCCAAACTTCTTGTAAAAGCCCGGCCACTCACGAATTCCCGCGATTTGAGGGAGGAGTTGGCCGATCCAATCAGAAATGTCCCCGACCAAATGAGGGGGCGTAGTCTTGGCTACATAATAAAGGAGCAAGAGATCAGAATCCACGACTAAGCGAAGTAAATCAAATGCCTCAACGAAGAGAGGTTAGATGCTTACGAGTATAATTCCAAGTTTCAGGGAAGCCGTCTGTGTTGGCCACCACGTCCTCGGTTCTAACGAAGAAAACATTGTGCAAGAACTGACGACTAGCCTTGTCATCTATCTTCACCACCAGGCACTTGCCCCATAGGTGGCGAAGGTTTAACATCGTCCCCCTATAGAAACTAGGGGAGAAGAGATGCATCAAATGCCGAAGTGTGATCTCAACCCAGGCCAATTCCGCAAACTTAGTAAGCATCCTTATGAACTTATAGATATACTGTGCGAGTTGAGTCGGGCAAACTCTATCAAAACGGCAAAACCAACTCGATGCGAGTGGGAATATCGAATTTAGCCCTAAGCTCTAATAAATCGGCCTCCTTCATTGCCGACTCAGAGATTTCGGGCTCAGCTTCAGGCGCCTTTGTAAAATCAAACCTGACTTTCTCACCACAAGGAACTATCTCCTCCACCGTAGGGAAGTTCTCATCCTCAACGGCAACAGAGATGCCCTCCACGTGAGGAGGGAAAACCATCAGTAAGGGAACCGGGTAACTTTCCTCGTTGGGACCAGAAGATATGTTAGACATAGTTCTAACAAAAGAGAGGGTATTCAAAATAACGGGGAGTTAAAAACAACAGGGATCGCTAGGGCAGGGAAAGAAGATGCACAATAATGGAATAAGAAGAAGAAGGCATAAGGTTTCGATATAGGAAATTTGTAAAACTTGAGTGTGTGTCTTCACATCCCTATTTATAAGAGCTCAGGTATCGAAAATGAGAAATTAGGTCATCATTACATAGCACCACTATCAAAGCGACAAATCCAACCAACAAACCCACGTGAAACGACGCAACGCATCGAAAAAACATACCATAATGATGTATGACGTCATGAAGTCACTTTGATCCAGGAACAACGTAACCCCAAAAGTTACGGCTCATGAAAGGCCGAGTTGCTAGCTCATCTCAAACATCGCAACCCGACCCACTCATCCAATCATCTCGACGACGACGAACAGAATACGCTCATCAAGCCCGCCTGAGCCTGGCCTCAATAAGCGGAGGGACTAAATGTATGGGTCGAAATCTGCCTGGTAGTATTTGAAATAAGATTACCCAAAAGGAGGGAGTCTCAAGTCGTCATTAGCCGAGGTGGGCCAGGAAGCAGAAATACTCGCAGCCGAAGAGTCGACGGGAGTCGTGGTCAAGATGACGACAATGGTCGAGGTCGAGCATCACTGATGAAGCTGTAATGACTAGTTTTCGAAATAAGATATTAAAGGGAATATTCTAGCGAATATTCTCTGCAGTTTGTACTGTTAGGGTTTGTTAGAAATATGTCTTATATATATAGGAATAGGGGCCAATAATGTGAAGCATGTGATATTCATTTATAAAAACACACTTTGACAAAAGATTCTCTCTCTTACTAAGATACAAACATCACCTTTTCACCAAGATTCTTGTCTATATTATTCCATACTTTTCACCAAATCTGAGGATAATTCGAATATTCAAGGATTTGTCTGCCATTCATCATTGTCAAGAGGAATAACCACCTAGTTCATCCTTTATTGGGTGAATCATTCATTCTATTTACTTAAATGTCATTTATTATTGTTCGTTGCTATTTAATGATCTATTATTGCTCACATTACTTGGAATGATTGTTGCACACCATTATTATACTTCTACCAGATCTGTCCAACGTTAGTCACGCTTTCGAAACTCGATTGTTAACTAGATTTAACCCCTTAGTACATAAATTTAATTATTTGAACCAGGGTTACTCTTTTTGGTCAAACAATATGTATGGTGTAATTGAACAAATAAGATGAGAAAAGATCCGCCCATAATGCATGTGTTACTATTATAACTTATCCTAACAATTTGAGTTATGTGAATGAAGCAAATGTACGATAATCCTAAGGTTGCTCATGAAATGGCCCACTTCTTGACTATGTACTCGAAATAAATGTGGGTTTGCATTAGTATGCCTTACCATCAATATTTCATACGAAATGTAGTAATTAAAAGTAACTACTCATAATTAGGGGTGTACAAAGAAAATTGATAAATCGTACCAAACCGATTATTCGAGTCAAATCGAGGGGAAAAATCCGATGTGGTTTGGTTTGATTTGATTTGGTATTGGAAAAAAAACCTGACCATAATTGGTTTGATTTGGTGTTAGCTAAAAAAAATCAAACCGTAACCAAACCAACCCGACATGCATTTATAAAAAATTTAAAAATATTTTATGCATATAAATATTTATTGTAATATAATTTAAAAATATTTGTTAAAAACTTTAACAGTTTAATCTTTTAATGTATTATTTCAAGCTTGGACTTAACATTCTTGAATGGTCCAATAAATTTTATAGCTCATAAATGTAGTAACTCAAAGAAAGTTTAAATCAATACTAATGCTAACAAAATAAATTCAATTCTACACTAAAGTGTTGGATATCAATTTTTAATTTTGCATTGGTATATAATGAAATTGCATAACTTAGTTTATCTTTTTCTTTAGTGCTTAGTCACGTAATTAATAGTACTTATCAGATGTACTTATTTTAGCATAACTTATATAGTACTTTTAGATTATGTTTATTTTTATTATGGCCTATTAATTAGCAATATTTATTTTATGTGATTTTATTATCTTTGTTATTGAATATATTAGTACAATGTTATGACTCAACTCATATTATTGTGTTATTTTATTGAAAAATACATTATATAGTTGTATCCTACTAAAACTAATTAAATATTTGAAACATAAGTTATATATTTTGTGCTATAAAAACTTTATCGGAAAAAACTCGAAAACCCGAAAAAATCAAAAACCCCAAGAAAATTGAAAACTCTGACTTTGTTTGTTTGATTTGGTTTATAGATTTAAAAATCCGACACCATTAGTTTGGTTTGAAAATTAAAAAATTCGAACCAACTCAACATATGTACACTCCTACTCATGCACAGGCAAAAACATATAGTAACCAGTTGAAGAAAAAAAAAACTAATCACTTGTTATAACGAGTTAAATGCTCGGGCAAAAACATATAGTAATTTTTATTGTGTTCCTTTTATGTTCCCCTCTTGCTTTCTTGCCTCCTCTATTATTTACAACTAGTATTCGTACCCGTGCGTTGCGTGAAAAATATTAAATATAAATTTTTATAAGAAAATATTATTTGGAAAATACATTATACAAAGAAGCATGCAAATGCTATTATTTTTTGAACATGTGAATGCACTAAATATTCATAAATTGAAGTCATCCGGAAACACACTTATCCATTATAAGAAACAACTATTAAGGAAGAAAATCGAACATTAGATTATTGGCTACATGTATTAGCACTGTTTGAGAAAGGCAACAAATAGCGCCTACTTAAGATAGCTTGATCAGAATAAAGATTGCTTGATGAGAACTTTGTAATCAAGAAACTTGAAATTAGACAAACTGCAACATAAATTAGGCAACTACTTAATTGGCAATACCATTCAATAAGTGAAATACAACATGATTGCACAAGGTAGACATGCGTCCAATCATGCAATATCAACCTTTTGGTGTTGTCTTTAGCTTGTATTCTACATGATGGATAAAATCGAAGTCTCAGAAAAATAAAACATTCTTTTATAAAATTTTCACATATTTATCAGATGATAATTCATGACTAAAAATTACTGATGGCCTCTTCTTGATGCAAACTTCGTTTGACTTTCACGAAAACTCATAATTCTGTATTACATTGCATTAGTGTCAATCACTCAATGGTATAGTTTCTCTCAATTAACTATATAAACCTACATTATAGAAGAGAAAGCTGAGTATTTATGAAGGATGCATTGTCAAGTTAAAGACATCATATAGAGAACTGAAGTAGTGAAGTAGTTTGACTTCACAAAAGATTTTAAGATTTTTTTGAATATCTTCTTCTGCTGAGCTACCCTTGTGATTTTCGTCTTTTTAATGGAATTTAAAGCTGTTGAAGATCAAACTCTTACACAACCTTTTCAGGTAAGAGAATATTTACCAACGAATACTAATCAGTATAAAATGTGGATGGTAGAAATTAGACTCCTGCATATTTATGAAGTCCACATATCAAAACGTGAAAAAATCTTTTCAAGTAAGAAAAATGAAGAAGTGTAGAACCTTCAACAGATTGGAAAGTAAAGGTGCATTAACAAAATGGACCATCTTGTGAGACCGAAGTTGTCACGAAAATAAACTTGCATTTACAATCAGCATTTTATGCACCATAAGAGCACAAGTTTTAGAAAGAGAAGCCAATGGCAGAAACTTGAAACAGACGCTTAAACCAAAACAATTATCATTATTCGCTGGAAAGAGAAATATTAAAGTCAAATTAAGACGTCTAAACATCATGTAAAGTCCTTTGGGCATATCAACATATAAGAAAACTCATATGAATAGTTTTCCTGGTATTCAAAAGGATGTGCCCCAACCATAAAGTGCCACCCTACATGACTAAACAACGGCCGACTGAAATGATAACAAATTGTTTTTACCTTCCTAACAATAACGATTAGTAAAAAGCTTAATTATTAAGGCAAAGAAGGGGAGGGTGTAATAAGAAGATGTGATTATTTATACAACTGTGGAATTATCACCAGTAACTTCGGCGAAACTACGCACTAATTTTCTCTACTCATGGAGTATGAATAGCTTGAAGTTTGAGCAGCAACGACCCTTACTTTACCAAACCTAAGATCATGAAGCAACTTCTGCGCGAAATCCGACTTGGCTGACATTTTTTCTGAATGTAGAACTTGATTTTTTGACTAAATTTCCATAAGAAAACTGCAAAATCAATATAAGAAAATATACGTAAAAGAAGAATATTCTTAGATTGTGCAAATCATGATAGAGCGACAACTAATCATTCTTGGACAACAATAAAGGAAAGAAAACCAGAAGTTCAATGAAGCATGGAATAATCGTCTGATAGATTAACAACTCTTAGTTGTATATTGCAAACGTATATTTCTGTGATTCTTTAATCTGAAATTTGTCTTTGAACTATATATACTTGCAGCTCTCTTACGCACCAGCCAAAGTAATCAAACTACGTACTAATTTCTCGTCACAGTATAATTATCATAGAGTTCAACACATTTCAATAAAAAAAAATCAAGTTATCACTGCATTACTAAACTCAGGTAGTCGATAATCTTGATTCTATTTATCCTCATACGTAATTCAATCATGAGATCTTAAGATGTAAAATGTAGAATCATGTATTATCATTTCATTGGTTTACCTCTACTCGTGGATTATGAATAACTTGAATTTTGAGCAGCAGCCACCATTTCTTTACGAAACCTAAGATCATGCAACAATTTCTATGCAAAATCCGACTTGGTTGATATTATTTCTGAATGTGGAACTGGATTTTTGGACTAAACTTCCAAAAGAAAAATGCAAAATCAATAAAATATGTAAAAATTTCTTTATGGACAGTCTCCTTTCTGGAGAAAAAGAAAAAACTTACTCACGCTCATTTTTACACCACAATCCAAATCGATAAACAAATGGAAGGTGTTCTTCATATATACATCTATAACTAACCATAGTTAAGAAGTAGTATGTATTCTCACATCAATCCATCATTGATAAACTAATAAAATTTTGGGTAAACATTGGGTGTGCGTAAATTTTTTTCTCTTTTTCATTCTATTATCTGCTTTGGTTAGCTTAATTGTGGTCTCTAGTATGGGCATAGCATGGGTTAGGTGTAACGACCCGACCAGTTATTTTGAGTTCTAGCGCGTCATTCGGCAGTTTGAGACCAGGAAGTTCGGAGTTAATTTGGAGAAAACAATCCTAATTTTGGAAGCCTTAAGTTGGAGGAATTGACTAAAGTATGAGTTTTGGGTAAAAGACCTCGGAATCAGAATTTGAAGGTTTTAACAGGTTCGTATGATAATTTTGGACTTTGGCATATGTTCGGAGCGGGTTTTGGATGACCCGGGAGCGTTTCGGCGCCTATTATGGAAGTTGGCATTTTTGAAGAATTTTATAGATTTGAGATAAAGTGCATTTCAATGTTATCAATGTCCATTTAGGATTCCGAGCCTGGAAATAGTTTCGTATGGTGATTCTGGTCTTAGGAGCGTGTCCGAAAATTTATTTGGAGGTATGGTCATTTCGGCATCAATTTGCGAAAGTTGGAAATTTGAATGATTTTTGAAAAATTTGACCGGGAGTGAACTTTTTGATGTCGAATTTCGATTTCGGAAGTTAGAGTAGGTCCGTAATGTCAATTATAACTTGTGTGCAAAATTTGAGGTAAATCGGACGTGATTTGATAGGTTTCGGCATCGATCGTAGAAGTTTGGAATTTCAAAGTTTATTAAGTTTGAATTGGAGGGTAATTCATAATTTCGATGTTGTTTGGCGTGATTTGGGACCTCGACTAAGTTCGTAATGTGTTTTGGGACGTGTTGGTATATTTGGTTGAGGTTCCGAGGTCCTCGGGTGGATTCCGGACGGTAAACGGATCAAGTCTGGATTTTTGAAGAGCAGCTGTTGCACCAGGCTTCTAGTGTAACTGCACCTGCGGAGGGCTAGCCGCAGGTGCGAGCTCGCAGAAGCGAGCCCAAAGCTCGCAGAAACGGCCAAGTGTTGGCCGCCCAGAAGTCGCAGGTGTGGACGAGAGGGGGGCAGATGCGCGACCGCAGAAGCAGTCCAAGGACCGTAGAAGCGGGATCCAACGCAGGTGCGGCGCATGCACCGCAGAAGCGAGCCGCTGATCGCAGAAGAGGACAAGCCGACTAAGGGGAAAGCCGCATCTGCGAGGTTATTTTCGCATATGCGGAGCCGCATATGCGATTAGCTAGCCGCATATGCGAAAATCGTGGCTGGGCAGAATGTTTTTAAAGCTGGGTTTGGGTCCATTTCACCCATTTTCCACATGGCTTGGGCGATATTTAGAGCTCTTCAAGGGAGTATTTTCGCCATCCATTGCAAGGTAAGTGATTCCCACCTATTGCAAGTTAAGTACTTGGTTTACATATGGATTTAAACATAGAAATTAGTAGGAATTTGGGATTTTGAAGAAAAACCTAGAAATTTATATTTTTGAATTTTGACCACGAATTTTGGCATGGAATTGGATGAAAATTGTATATTTGAGTTCTTGAGATTATGGGTAACGTCTTCCTACAAAACATTTTTGAATCCAGGCACGTGGGCCCGGGGTTAATTTTAAAAATTTTACCATTTTGGGTTGGGTAATTAATTTAATAGTCTAGTTTTGAATTATTCAATATATATTAATTATATTATATAATATTTGAATAGTTTCGGATTTTTCGGTACCGAATTGGGATTTTTACATGACATCGTGATCGAAAGTGGGCTTTGAGATAAGGTAAGTCTCTTGTCTAACCTTGTAAGAGGGAATTTACCTCCATAAGTGAGTCACATTAATAATTGTTGCTAATTCTGGGGGCTACGTACGCACGAGGTGACGAAATTCTGTGCGTAGCTACTAATTATGCTATGTCCGGATAGTTTAGGACTCAAATCATGATTTACTTGTGATAATTGCATCTTTTATTTGATTAAATTACTGGAATTATATTGTAAATTGTTAGAGGAAATAGTGAAAGATAGAAACTTCATATACTCGAATTTTATGTAAATTATTGAATTGTTAATAGAGATTGAACATCCGACATGTTAATATTATAATAACTTTTCATTCCGGAGGTTCATAAGGAAATGGCCTCCTTTCTTGTGGAGCGGGCATAACGCCTCAGCAGTATAGATGCATCTATGGATAGTGCCGCATGTCCCTCGTCAATGTACACGACACTCTGGATCGGGTCGTACGTCCTCGGAAGAAATCGTGCCTAATAATAATAATAATTACACGATACCTTGATATTTTAATTGCAACTTGTGAAGCTAATTGATAAATTAGAAATTATTGGAATTTAAGGAATTAATTATTTCTGCTTGTCAAGAAATTTATTGTTGTTCTTACAAATCATGTTTATTGAAATATTATTGACCCATAGTGAGTGTCAAAGTCGACATCTCATCACTACTTCGTCGAGATTAGGCTTGATACATACTGGGTACACGTTGTTTACGTACTCATGATATGCTTGCTGTACATTTTTGTGCAAGTACACATATGTTTAGTGATCTTTTGGCACAAAGGCGCATCTATTGCGGGGATTTACGGTGAGTTGCACTTCCATGTTACGAATCTGCAGCATACAAAATCTCCATCAGTGTTATTTACATACTCCTGTATAATTTGTATTTCGGACAAAGGTTGTATTTTTGTTTCTTCCTAGTTGATGCTCATGCACTTGTGATACCGGGTTTGGGGGTAGTTATGGGCTATTCAGTATTGTAGTTGCGAAAACGTTTCCATTTATTCTGTAAATTTTATCTCTTACAATTTAATTGAAGAAAATATCGATTCAAAAATACTAAAAAGAGTAATTCAATTAATTAGTCAAGGTTGGTTGGCCTGACAACGATGTTAGACGCCATTACGACCTTTAATGGATTTTGGGTCATGACAACATGGTATCAGAGCACTAGGTTCACTTAGGTCTCACGAGTCATGAGCGAGTCTAGTAGAGTCTTACGGATCGGTACGAACGTCTGTACTTATCTTCGAGAGGCTACAGGACTGTTAGGAGAACTTCCCTTCTTGATTCCTCATCATGCGAATTGATTCCTTTGAGGCTTATGCCTTCGTTTCCTTCCTATTCAATCTTATGCGAAATGAAACACATGTTATAAATTGGGAATCGAGGAAGTTTAATGGTACTATAGATGTGGTACATGGTGTTTCTCCCTGCGTATTTGATTGAGCTATTGTCGTCGCCTTGCGGAAGGCCGCTCTATCATTTTAGCTCAGTATCAGTATTACTTAAGGTTTTGAGATTAGGCATTGATTGTTATGATGATTCGTGCGTTGCTATCGCATAGTGTTGTGTAATGGTATGATATTTTTCTATGCATCGAGGCAGTGAATGACTTGAAAGGAGGTTTTACTCGGTGCATGATTCAGAGATTTAGTATTTTATTTCCGGTGGAGAAAAGGCAATCGGACTACGAATGCTCAGGTTTAGGTCAATGGGGTAACGAGACTTGGTATTTTCGAGCGTGGTGGAATTTTTCATCTGTGATGGAATGTGTTAAGTTCTCCGGTATTATGGTCCTCTTCAATTCGCCTTTGGGACAGAGTATTGTGAATGGTGCCAGGGAAGCGGCTATTAGGGGTCGTAGTGTGCTGTGGTTCAGAATCGAATTGGTGATCCTAATGTTGATGGCTCATGGAAGATGATCTTCGGGGAGGTTTAAAGTTGGTGGCGATCTATTAGTTCAAGTGGTACAGAGATAAATATTGATTTAAGGCAACAACTGGGCAGCGAAGGATGAGGAAGGACATGTGGGAGGTGTCTCACGGTGGTTAAACTTCTAGAAGGCCAAGCGTGAGAAACAAGAGTCGAGTAATTGCTTAAAGGAGTGAGTTTAACCAAAGTGGGAGAGTGGCAGAGTAGCATATGAGTTCTGTGGTAGAATGACTATACGCCTTGAGAAAAGTTTGGAGTGATTTGGGATTCATAGTGGATAGTGACTAGGTCTACGGACTTAATTTGGAATGTTGGCTGTTATACTGGGGAAAGATTTGGATGCGGCAGAAATGAGTTTGCTTGATATGAAGAGGAATGCAACATGACTTTGGATTGGAATGTATTGTCGCACCTTTAGTTGATGTCCATGAGGAGTGGACAGACTTGTACAGCTGGTGAACGAGCACGGGCTTAGGATGGTTTATTGGTTTCGTGGAAATTGTACTCGGTGCAGCATGGTTGGAGGATGTCGGCATGGAATTTCCACAGGTGGGATAACTCCTGTGAGAAGGTTAGCGGTTGCGTGGTGTTGATGGAGCTTCTACGAAGAATTTTACAGGCTACCCAGTAAGAGGTCGAATATGTGAATGTGGCTAGTGATTAAGAATGTTCATGAAATGTTAAACATAAGAATTTCGAGGAATTTGGTAGGTCGATTATGCGAGATCATGTCAATGGGGGGGGGGGGTAAGGAATTGTAATGACCCGGACAGTCGTTTTGAGCGTATTAGCCCCGATCCCCTATTTACTATTTTTCCCATATCTTTTTCTGCTTATGTGACTTGCCGAGAGGTCTTGTTTTTGGTTTCGGAGTGATTTGGGATACTTAGTCCCTAAAACAGAAGCTTAAGTCTTAGGATTTTGACCATAGTCAGAAGTGTATAAAGACGACTCCCGAATGGAGTTTCGTCGGTTTCGTTAGCTCCGTTGGGTGATTTTGGACTTAGGAGCGTGTCCGGACTGTGAATTTGAGGTTTGTAGCTAATTTAGGCTAGAAATGGCGAAAATTGAATTTTTGAAAAGTTTGATCGGGGGCTTGACTTTTTGATATCGGGGTCAGATTCCGATTCCGGAAGTTGGAGTAGGTCCGTAATGTTGAATATGACTTGTGTGAAAAATTTGAGGTCAATCGGACGTGGTTTGGTATGATTCGGCATCGTTTGTAGAATTTGAAATTTTTGAAGTTCATTAAGATTGGATTGGAGGGTGATTCGTGTTTTTGATGTTATTTGAGGTGGTTTGAGGATTCGACTAAGTTCATATAGTATTTTGGGACTTGAAGGTATGTTTGGTTGAGGTCCCGGAGGCCTGGGGTGAGTTTCGGGTGGTTAACAGATCATTTTTGGACTTTAGTTGATGGCTGATATCTACTAGTGTATATTTTCTAGTTTCCTCTTATGAGTTCGCGAGAGGAGCCTCGCGGTCGGAAGGGTTAATGTGAGCTGGGAAGATTTTGCTCTTCGCGTTCGCAAAGAAGAGGACGCGAACGCGGAGGTGTGGTCTACGTGTGCATCGCGAACGCATGAGTGGTGTCGCGTTCGCGAAGAGAAGTGAGGCAACTGGGGACCCCAGGTTTTTGGTCTACGCGTTCACGAGGTATGGGCCGCGTTCACGATGGTTGAGCTTGTAAAGCTTCGCGCTTGCGAAGCAATGATTGTGTTCACGAAGAGTTAACTGGGAGGCAGTCTGAGTTGGCCTATGCGAACGCGAGAGGATGGTCGCGTTCGCGAAGAAGGAAATCTGGGCAGACAGTATTAATTTCAAAAACAAGGGTTTGAACCCATTTTTCATATTTTGAGCTAGAGAACACGGAATTGGGCGATTCTTGAAGGAAATTTTGTGGAGTTGATTCGGGTAAGTGATTCCTACTTGGTTTTGGTTAAATTCCATGATTTCATCTTTAATCTTATCATCTAATTTGTGATTTGGGGTAAGAAATTGGGGAAAAAGAAGAAGAACTCTTGAGTTAGAATTTTGAGGTTTTAGATGGGATTTTGTTATCGGATTTGAGTAATTTTGGTATGGTTAGGCTCGTGAGTGAATGGGCTTTCAGGTTTTGTGACTTTTGTCTGATTTCAAGACGTGGGCCCGGGGGCCGGGTTCTGGCCGATTTCGGATTTTTGACTTATAATTTTGTATTTTTCTTGTGGAATTGATTCTTTTCGCTTGTATTAATTACATCGTACTGCTTGTGGCTAGATTCGGGGCATTTGGAGATTTATTCGAGGGGCAAGGGCATTGCGGAGTAGGATTTTGCGCGGTTTGAGATAAGTAACAGTTTTAAATCTGGTCCTAAGGGTATGAAACCCCGAATTTTGGTATGATGTGACTATTTTGGAGGTGACGCACATGCTAGGTGATGGGCGTGTGGGCGTGCACCATGGGGGATTGTGACTTGGTCCGTCTCGTGAGACTGTAAAGTCGAATAGCCTATTGTTAATTACATGTTCTCTCTGTGTTATAGAAATTTGACAGCAATCATGTTAGAAATCATGCTTAGGCTATGTGATGGTACTGTTAAAACCCGCAGAGGTCGAGTACTTATTGAAGTATTTGCAAATTGTTGTCTTGTACTCAGTCATGGTTTTACTTGTGTATCATATCTCAGTCTCTTCTTGATTATTGTTGATACACTATGTTATATTTGTTTAGGCTGATCTTTATGATTTCTGAGAGCCCGAGAGACTAGAGAGGTTGGTGACTGAGTTAGGGCCTGAGTGCCGAGCTGTGAGCTCTATGTATGTATATGGATCGGGTTACACGCCGTAACGAGCCTTAGGGTTGTATATCTGGATCGGGTTGCACGCCGCAATGAGCCTCTGGGCTGTATATATATATGGATCGGGTTGCATGCCGCTTCAAAAGGCTGCCGAACCCTTAGGAAAAACTTCACATTCTTGAATTCTTGTCATGCGAATCTTTTGATTCTAGTAACTAAATTTCTGTTGTTTTATTCTATCACAGATGGTGAGGACTCGTACTACGTGGCAGGACGGACAGCCACCAGTACCTCCAGCCAGGGCCGCGAGAGGCCGAGGTCACGGTAGAGGCCGCGGTAGGGGCAGAGGTGTAGCCCGAACAACAGCTGGGGCAGTACCTGCAGACCCACCAGTTGCCCCAATTCAGGAGCAGGCACTAGTTGTGGATGAGCCTGTGGGACCAGCTCATGCACCACCTGTGCCTATTGTGATTCCAGGTCTTTAGGAGGCCTTAACTAAGATTCTGACTGCGTGTACCAGTCTTGCCCAAGAAAACTCTATTCCGGCCGCAGCAGCCACTTCTCTGGCCGGGGGAAGCGCTCAGACTCCTGCCGCCTGCACTCCAGAGCAGGTGGTACAGGGATTCTAGACACCGGGGCCACCACTAGTCCAGCTGATTGCCGCTGCTCGGGATTATATGGTTCCTGCTATGCCTGAGGATGAGAAGCGTAAATTGGAGAGGTTTGGGAGGCTCCAGCCTCCATCTTTCAGTGGTGCAGAGGGAGAGGATGAACAGGGTTTCTTGGACAGGTGTTAGAGGATACTCTGTACGACAGGTATTATGGAGACCAGTGGGGTCTCGTTCACTACTTTTTAGTTCTCTGGGGCTGCCTTCAGTTGGTTTAGGCTTACGAGAGACGTAGGTCGGTCGGCGCAGCACCCCTTACATGGCAACAGTTCTCCGTTCTTTTCTTAGAGAAGTTCGTGCCTCAGTCCCGCAGAGAGGAGCTACACAGGCAGTTCGAGCAGCTTTGTCAGGGTGATATGTCCGTGACGCAGTATGAGATGAGATTTTATGAGTTGGCCCGTCATGCTATCTGGTTAGTTCCCATAGATAGAAAGAGGATCAGGAGGTTCATAGATGGCCTCACTTTTCAGCTGCGATTGCTTATGACTAGAGAGAGAGTGTCTAGTGATACTTTTGATGAGGTTGTCGACATTGCTCGTCAGATTGAGATAGTTCGCATCCAGGAGCGGGTTAAGAGAGAGGCCAAGAGTCCTCGTGGACAGGGTGGATTTAGCAGTGTTCCTTCTGGGGACAGTTCTACCACGGTAGGGGTCGTCCTTTCAGACATGCTCAAACGGCTCGCCCAGTTCACCGTGGTGCATCAACTGGCCATGGTTCACACAGTTATCAGCAGGGCCATTCATCTCTCAGTGCCCTCCCAACTCAGAGTTTGTCCCGTGCTCCATCAGGTCAGGGCTCATCTATGCCATGTCCTTCTACCAGTTATCCCGGTGTTCGGGGCTCCCTTCAGTCCCCAGCACCAGCACCATGGAGTTGCTATGAGTGTGGAGAGTTTGGCCACATCAGGAGACATTGTTCCTGCCTTACGGGAGGTCCGGCTCAGCAGAGGAGCCAGTATATGACATCAGCACCAGTTTCTTCACCACTCGCTCAGCCAGCTCGAGGTGGAGCCCGGTCAGCTAGGGGTCGCCCGAGAGGGGGAGGCCGATCAGGGTGTAGCCAGGCCCATTTCTATGCTTTTCCTGCCAGACCAGATGCCATTGCTTCGCATGCTGTGATTACAGGTATTGTCTCAATTTGCCATAGAGATGCCTCTGTATTATTTGACCCTGGTTCCACTTATTCATATGTGTCCTTGTATTTCTCTCATTATCTACATATGTCCCGTGAGTCTCTAGTTTTATCTGTTCATGTATCCACTCCAATGGGCGATAATATCATTGTGAACCGTGTATATCGATCATGAGTGGTGACTATTGGGAGTCGGAGACCAGAGTAGATCTTTTGTTACTTAGTATAGTCGATTTTGACGTGATTTTGGGTATGGATTGGTTGTCTCCATGTCATGCTATTCTAGATTGTCATGCTAAGACTGTGACGTTGGCGATGCCGGGGTTGCCGAGGGTTAAGTGGAGTGGCTCTATAGACTATGTTCCCAGTAGAGTGATTTCATACTTGAAATCTTAGCGGATGGTTGAGAAATGTTGTATATCTTATCTGGCCTTTGTGAGGGATGTTAGGGCAGAGGCCTCTGCTATTGATTCTATTCCGGTGGTGCGAGATTTCCCGGATGTGTTTCCTACAGACCTGTCGGGCATGCCGCCCAACAGGGATATTGATTTCGGTATTGATTTGGTGTCGGGCCCTCAGCCCATTTCTATTTCACCGTACCATATGGCACCGGCTGAGTTGAAGGAATTGAAGAAGCAGCTTCGGGAACTCCTTGATAAGGGGTTTATTTGGCCTAGGGTGTCACCTTGGGGTGCACCAGTTCTATTTGTGAAGAAGAAGGATGGTACTATGAGAATGTGCATTGATTACAAACAGTTGAACAAGGTCACAATCAAGAATAAGTATCCTTTGCCGCGTATTGATGATTTGTTTGACTAGCTTCAGGGAGCGATGGTGTTCTCCAAGATTTATTTGAGGTCAGGGTATCACCAACTGAAGATTCGGGACTTAGATATTCTTAAGACAGCTTTCAGTACCCGATATGGCCATTATGAATTCCTTGTGATGTCTTTTGGGCTTACAACGCCCTAGTAGCGTTCATGTATTTGATGAACAGTGTGTTTCAGCCTCGCTCGTTATTGTATTCATTGATGACATCCTGCTGTACTCTCATAGCCAGGAGGAGCATGTTCAGCATTTGAGGATTATGTTATAGTGATTGAGGGAGGAGAAACTTTATGCAAAGTTCTCCAAGTGTGAGTTTTGGCTCAGTTCAGTGGCGTTCTTGGGGCATGTGGTGTCTAGTGAGGGTATTCAGGTGGATCCGAAGAAGATAGAGGTGGTGCAGAGTTGGCCCAGTCCATCCTCAACCACGGAGATTCTGAGCTTTCTTGGGTTGGCGGGCTATTACCGTCGTTTTATGGAGGGTTTCTCATCTATTGTATCACCCTTGATTAAATTGACCTAAAAGGGTGCTCCTTTCAGGTGGTCAGAGGAGTGCGAGGAGAGCTTTCAGAAGCTCAAGACTACTTTGACCACGGCTCCAGATCTAGTCCTACCATCAGTTTTTGGTTCTTACACAATGTATTGTGATGCCTCGTGGATCGGCATTGGGTGTGTTCTGATGCAGGAAGGTAGAGTGATTGCTTATGCCTCGCGCCAGTTGAAGCCCTATGAGAAGAACTATCCTGTCCACGACCTTGAGTTAGCAACTATTGTTCACGCCTTGAAGATTTGGCGGTACTATTTGTACGGGGTCCATTATGAGATTTACACTGATCATCGGAGTTTGTAGCATCTGTTCAAATAGAAGGATCTAAACTTGCGTCAGTGGAGGTGGTTGGAGCTTCTTAATGACTATGATATCACCATTTTGTAATATCCCGGGAAGGCCAATGTGGTGGTCGATGCCTTGAGTCACCGGGCAAAGTGTTTGGGGAGCTTAGCATATCTTCCAGTAGCAGAGAGACCACTGGCATTGGATGTTCAGGCCTTAGCTAGCCAGTTTGTTAGAATTGATATTTCTGAGCCGAGCCGAGTATTGGCTTGTGTGATTTCTCGGTCTTCTCTTTATGATCGTATCAGGGAGCATCAGTATGAGGACCCCTATCTACTTGTCCTTAAGGACATGGTCCAGCACGGTGATGCTAAGGAGGTCGCTATTGGGGATGATGGTGCATTGAGGATGCAGTGCAGGCTATGTGTGCCCAATATAGATGGTTTGCATGAGTTGATTCTTCAGGAGGCTCACAGTTCGTGGTATTCTATTCATCCGGGTGCCACGAAGATGTATTAGGACTTGAGACAGCATTACTAGTGGAGGAGAATAAAGAAGAACATAGTGGAATATGTAGCTCGGTGCCTAAATTGCCAGCAGGTGAAGTATGAGCATCAGCGACCAGGTGGGTTGCTTTAGAAGTTAGAGATTCCGGAGTGGAAATGGGAGAGGATCACTATAGATTTCGTTGTTGGGCTTCCACAGACTCAGTGGAAGTTTGATGCAGTTTGGGTGATTATGGACCGGCTGACCAAGTCAGCTCATTTCATTCCTGTGATGACTACCTATTCTTCTGGGCAGCTGGCTCGAGTGTATATCCGCGAGATCGTCTGGCTTCATGGCGTATCGGTATAAATCATTTATGATCGGGGTACGCATTTTACATCACGGTTCTGTAGGGTCGTACAATATGAATTGGGTACTCGAGTAGAGTTGAGCACAGCATTTCACCCTCAGGCGGACGGACAGTCCGAGCGCACTAGAGGATATGCTACGTGCGTGTGTGATGGAGTTTGGGGGTTCGTGAGATCAGTTCTTGCCTCTAGTGGAGTTTGCTTACAACAACAGTTACCAGTCGAGCATCCAGATAGCACCGTATGAGGCTTTGTATGGTAGGCGGTGTAGGTCACCAGTGGGTTGGTTTGAGCCGGGCGAGGCTAGATTATTGGGTACATACTTGGTTCAGGATGCTCTGGAGAAGGTTAGGGTGATTCAGGATAGACTACGCACAGCCCAGTCCAGACATAAAAGTTATGCGGATCAGAAAGAAAGGCAAGCTGAGCCCGAGATTTATCGGTCCATTTGAGGTATTGCGACGTGTTGGGGAGGTTGCTTATGAGCTTGCCTTACCTCCCAGTCTAGCAGGAGTTCATCCAGTATTCCATGTTTTTATGCTCCGGAAGTATCACGGCGATCCGTCTCACGTATTGGATTTCAGCTCAGTCCAGTTGGACAAGGATTTATCTCATGTTGAGGAGCCGGTGGCGATCTTAGAAAGGCAGGTTCGAAAGTTGAGGTCGAAAAATATTGCTTCTGTGAAGGTTCAGTGGAGGGGTCAGCCGGTCCAGGAGGCAACTTGGGAGACCATCATGATATGCGCAGCTGTTATCCTCATCTTTTCACCACTTCAGGTATGTCTCTATGCTTGTTCGAGGACGAACGATTGTTTTAAGAGGGGGAGGATGTAACGACCCGGCCGGTCATTTTAAGTGTATTAGCCCCGATCCCCTATTTACTGTTTTCCCCGTATCTGTTTCTGCTTATGTGACTTGCCAGGAGGTCTTGTTTTTGGTTTCTGAGTGATTTGGGACACTTAGTCCCTAAAACAGGAGCTAAGTCTTAGGATTTTGACTGTAGTCGAAAGTGTGTGAAGACGATTCCGGAACAGAGTTACGTCGGTTCCGTTAGCTCCGTTGTGTGATTTTGGACTTAGGAGCGTGTCCGGACTGTAAATTTGAGGTCTGTAGCTAATTTAGGCTTGAAATGGCGAACGTCAAATTTTTGGGAAGTTTGATATCGGGGTCGGATTCCGATTCCGGAAGTTGGATTAGGTCCGTAATGTTGAATATGACTTGTGTGAAAAATTTGAGGTCAATCAGACGTGGTTTGGTATGATTCGGCATCGTTTGTATGGAAATTTTGAAGTTTATTAAGTTTGGATTGGAGGGTGATTCGTGTCTTTTTAGGTTATTTGAGGTAGTTTGAGGATTCGACTAAGTTCGTATAGTGTTTTTGTACTTGATGGTATGTTTGGTTGAGGTCCCGGGGGCCTCGGGTGAGTTTCGGGTGGTTAACGGATTATTTTTGGACTTTGGTTGATGGCTGATATCTGCTGGTGTATATTTTCTGGTTTCCTCTTACGCGTTCGCGAGAGGAGCCTCGCATTCGCGAAGGGTTAATGTGATATGGGAAGATTTTGTTCTTCGCGTTCGCGAAGAAGAGGACGCGAATGCGAAGGTGTGGTCTGCATGTGCATCGCGAACGCGTGAGTGGTATCGTGTTCGCGAAGAGAAGTGAGGCAGTTGGGGACACCAGGTCTTTGGTCTACACGTTCACGAGGTATGGGCCACATTCACGATGGGTTGAGATTGTAAAGCTTCGCGTTCGCGAAGCATTGATTGTGTTCATGAAGAGTAAACTGGGAGGCAGTCTGAGTTAGCCTACGCGAACGCGAGAGGACGGTCGCGTTCGCGAAGAAGGATTTCTAGGCAGACGGTATTAATTTCAAAAATGAGGGTTTGAACCCATTTTTCATATTTTGAGCTAGAGAACACGGAATTGGGCGATTCTTGAAGGGATTTTTGTGGAGTTGATTGGGGTAAGTGATTCCTGCTTGGTTTTGGTTAAATCCCATGATTTCATCTTTAATTTTATCATCTAATTTGTGATTTGGGGTGAGAAATTGGGGGAAAAGAGGAAGAACTCTTGAGTTAGAATTTTGAGGTTTTGGATGGGATTTTATTATCGTATTTGAGTAATTTTAGTATGGTTAGGCTCATGAGTGAATGTGCTTTCGGGTTTTGTGACTTTTGTCTGATTTCAAGACATGGGCTCGGGGGCCGGGTTCGGGCCGATTTCGGATTTTTGGCTTATAATTTTGTGTTTTTCTTGTGGAATTGATTCTTTTAGCTTGTATTAATTACATCATACTGCTGGCGGCTAGATTCGGGGGGTTTGGAGATTGATTCGAGGGGCAAGGGCATTGCGGAGTAGGATTTTGCGCGGTTTGAGGTAAGTAACAGTTTTAAATCTGGTCCTGAGGGTATGAAACCCCGGGGTTTTGGTATGATGTGACTATTTTGGAGGTGACGCACATGCTAGGTGACGAGCGCGTGGACGTGCATCATGAGGGATTGTGACTTGGTCCGTTCCGTGAGACTGTAAAGTCGAATAGCCTATTGTTAATTACCTGTTCTCTCTGTGTTATAGAAATTTGACTGCAATTATGTTAGAAATCATGCTTAGCTATGTGATGGTACTGTTGGGACCCGCAGAGTCAAGTACTTATTGAAGTATTTGCTAATTGTTGTCTTGTACTCTGTCATTGTTTTACTTGCATATCATATCTCAGTCTCTTCTTGATTCTTGTTGATACACTATGTTATTTTTGTTTGGGCTGATCTTTATGATTTCTGAGAGCCTGAGTATTGCGACGTGTTGGGGAGGTTGCTTATGAGCTTGCCTTACCTCCCAGTCTAGCAGGAGTTCATCCAGTATTCCATGTTTTTATGCTCCGGAAGTATCATGGCGATCCGTCTCACGTATTGGATTTCAGCTCAGTCCAGTTGGACAAGGATTTATCTCATGTTGAGGAGCCAGTGGCGATCTTAGAAAGGCAGGTTCGAAAGTTGAGGTCGAAGAATATTGCTTCTGTGAAGGTTCAGTGGAGGGGTCAGCTGGTCCAGGAGGCAACTTGGGAGACCATCATGATATGCGCAGCTGTTATCCTCATCTTTTCACCACTTCAGGTATGTCTCTATGCTTGTTCGAGGACGAACGAATGTTTTAAGAGGGGGAGGATGTAACGACCCGGCCGGTCATTTTAAGTGTATTAGCCCCGATCCCCTATTTACTGTTTTTCCCGTATCTGTTTCTGCTTATGTGACTTGCCGGGAGGTCTTGTTTTTGGTTTCTGAGTGATTTGGGACACTTAGTCCCTAAAACAGGAGCTAAGTCTTAGGATTTTGACTATAGTCGAAAGTGTGTGAAGACGATTCCGGAATAGAGTTACGTCGGTTCTGTTAGCTCCGTTGTGTGATTTTGGACTTAGGAGCGTGTCCGGACTGTAAATTTGAGGTTTGTAGCTAATTTAGGCTTGAAATGGCGAACGTTAAATTTTTGGGAAGTTTGATATCGGGGTCGGATTCCGATTCCGAAAGTTGGATTAGGTCCGTAATGTTGAATATGACTTGTGTGAAAAATTTGAGGTCAATCAGACGTGGTTTGGTATGATTCGGCATCGTTTGTAGAATTTGGAAAATTTGAAGTTTATTAAGTTTGGATTGGAGGGTGATTCGTGTCTTTTTAGGTTATTTGAGGTAGTTTGAGGATTCGACTAAGTTCGTATAGTGTTTTTGTACTTGATGGTATGTTTGGTTGAGGTCCCGGGGGCCTCGGGTGAGTTTCGGGTGGTTAACGGATTATTTTTGGACTTTGGTTGATGGCTGATATCTGCTGGTGTATATTTTCTGGTTTCCTCTTACGCGTTCGCGAGAGGAGCCTCGCATTTGCGAAGGGTTAATGTGATATGGGAAGATTTTGTTCTTCGCGTTCGCGAAGAAGAGGACGCGAATGCGAAGGTGTGGTCTGCATGTGCATCGCGAACGCGTGAGTGGTATCGTGTTCGCGAAGAGAAGTGAGGCAGTTGGGGACACCAGGTCTTTGGTCTACACGTTCACGAGGTATGGGCCACATTCACGATGGGTTGAGATTGTAAAGCTTCGCGTTCGCGAAGCATTGATTGTGTTCATGAAGAGTAAACTGGGAGGCAGTCTGAGTTAGCCTACGCGAACGCGAGAGGACGGTCGCGTTCGCGAAGAAGGATTTCTAGGCAGACGGTATTAATTTCAAAAATGAGGGTTTGAACCCATTTTTCATATTTTGAGCTAGAGAACACGGAATTGGGCGATTCTTGAAGGGATTTTTGTGGAGTTGATTGGGGTAAGTGATTCCTGCTTGGTTTTGGTTAAATCCCATGATTTCATCTTTAATTTTATCATCTAATTTGTGATTTGGGGTGAGAAATTGGGGAAAAAGAGGAAGAACTCTTGAGTTAGAATTTTGAGGTTTTGGATGTGGATTTTATTATCGTATTTGAGTAATTTTAGTATGGTTAGGCTCATGAGTGAATGTGCTTTCGGGTTTTGTGACTTTTGTCTGATTTCAAGACATGGGCTCGGGGGCCGGGTTCGGGCCGATTTCGGATTTTTGGCTTATAATTTTGTGTTTTTCTTGTGGAATTGATTCTTTTAGCTTGTATTAATTACATCATACTGCTTGCGGCTAGATTCGGCGAGGGGCAAGGGCATTGCGGAGTAGGATTTTGCGCGGTTTGAGGTAAGTAACAGTTTTAAATCTGGTCCTGAGGGTATGAAACCCCGGGGTTTTGGTATGATGTGACTATTTTGGAGGTGACGCACATGCTAGGTGACGAGCGCGTGGACGTGCATCATGAGGGATTGTGACTTGGTCCATTCCGTGAGACTGTAAAGTCGAATAGCCTATTGTTAATTACCTGTTCTCTCTTTGTTATAGAAATTTGACTGCAATCATGTTAGAAATCATGCTTAGCTATGTGATGGTACTGTTGGGACCCGCAGAGTCAAGTACTTATTGAAGTATTTGCTAATTGTTGTCTTGTACTCTGTCATTGTTTTACTTGCGTATCATATCTCAGTCTCTTCTTGATTCTTGTTGATACACTATGTTATTTTTGTTTGGGCTGATCTTTATGATTTCTGAGAGCCTGAGAGACTAGAGAGGTTGGTGACTGAGTTAGGGCCTGAGTACCGAGCTGTGAGCTATATGTATGTATATGGATCGGGTTACACGCCGCAACGAGTCTTAGGGTTGTATATATTGATCGGGTTGCATGCCGCCACGAGCCTCCGGGCTGTTTATATATATATATGGATCGGTTTGCACGCCGTAATGAGCCTTATGGATATTTATATGGGATCGGGCTGCACGTCGTAGCGATATAGCGCTTGAGCTGAAGGAGCCCATCCGGAGTCTGCACACCCCCAGTGAGCGCATGTACCTATTGAGTGTGAGTACTGAGGGCTGAGAGCCGAGTGATTTAGTTGTTTTGACGAGTTGAGTGACTGTTTCCCAGAGAGGCTGTACTTGCTTTTTTTTTAATTTGTTGATGCACTTAGTTGCTATCCGTCATTATCGTGAAATTTTTAAAAGATTCTATATCCGAATTTACCTGCACTTTAACTGTATAAAACTGATTTGATTTGAGCTGCCGGATTTGAAAGCATGTCTATTCTTTGCTGGAATTATTGAAAATGAACTGCATTTGTATAGCTCGTCACTACCTTCTCAGTTCCTTATTTATTTCTGTTACTTGCTGAGTTGGTTGTACTCATGCTACACCCTGTACTTCATGTGCAGATCCAGTTGTGTTTGATCATAGAGGTCGTTGAGTTCGTGCGCGATCGAGTATCGGAGACTACGAGGTAGCTGTCGACGTCCGCAAACCTTATCTCTCCTTCTATGTTTTCTTTCTTTTCTGTATTGATACTTAGACACTATTTGTATTAGACTGGATATCTAGATGCTCATGAATTAGTGACACCCCGATGTCGGGCTATTTTTCCGCACTTATGCTTTCGGTTTTACCCCATTTTTTATGAAAGACTTCGGTTATTTTTAAATATATTAATTCATTTCTTTTAAATGTTAAAAGTGTTTTGAAGATGTCGGCTTGCCTAGTATCACGATAGGCGCCATCGCGACGAGTTAGGTTTTGGGTCGTGACAGGAGTCTTGGTGGGTTCCAGAGTTATGTAATTGTAGCTTCAAGCTAAGTGGGAGAGCCCCACCGTCTACGATTGAATTGCATGGTTGTCTACTTGTGAGGTTTCTGGTTATCTGCATATTGGTGAGTTATTACAACTAAGGAAAGAAAACATCAGTGGTAGTTTGAGCGAAGGATTGGAGGAATATGTGCTATACTTGGGCTTTATTGGTTCATGTTCAGTTTTGAGAAGACTCAGGGTTTATGCTTTATGTGGAGGTGATGTACAAGGAAAGTGATCCAGCCGGCTGCTTCTTTGAGAGGTTGTTCATATGCTAGCAGGGCCTTGGAGTTTGATTATAGTCGAGACCAAGTTAGGGTGAGTGACTCTCAATAACGGTCTTAGTGGATTCAGAAATTTAAGTGCGGTGCCTAAGGATTTTGAGTCTGTAGTATGGTTAAGCATCGAGCTTTTGTAGCAGATTGAAAGAGGCTTGGAGTGTTCTACGTTATCTTCGGGTTGCAGTGTGGCATGGGAGGAATGGAAGAAAATGACTTCGGATTCATAGAGGAATTATCATAATGGGTGTACCAGTTGAGGATGTAAACGTGCGCACAAAGAGGGTATGAGATAGTACGTGGGTTTTGAGGCAATGTGGGATCGTGAAATGGAGTCACTCGGGGTGAGTGCGGATTGAGTTCGATATAATTTAAATGGAGTTATTGTTATTTCTAAGGAAAGTCTAGGGTAAAATTAGAAGAAGTCGGATTGGTTAGCAATGGTTGAATTGGCAGGATGGTGGCAATGACCAGTTCCTTCAGTGTGTTAAGTTATACATGTGGTTGGTAGCGGTATGTGCGAGGCCTCACGGCCGTCGTAATTGATTTTATTTGGAAGCACTCAAGTATTATGGCATGTTATGTGTAGATGGATCCCGGAAGAGTTATGGTGGTTTAGACCACTACTTGAGGATTGTATTTTCTACAGTTATGGGAATTCAGTTGCGTGTTGCAATGGTTCTCCTGAAATGCGTTAAGTAAAATGTTGCTATGTGATGGAGTGTTTAGTCTATTAGTGGATCAGGAGTCATGATGGAATTCTTGTACTCTCACGTATTGGTATGTTAGGTGCAGTGAGCGGCATGGGAATTGGGAGTTGAGGATCAAGGTTAGTGTTTAGTGTCGACAAGAATGTCAAGAGCTCGGATGAGCAGGAAAGGATTCAGATGGTTAGAGTAAGCTGGTATTGTCTTTAGTGTCACTTGAGATCGGTGTTATGTGTAAGAGGATTTAAGTACTGATCGCGGATTCCTGATTTGCCTTACAGCATTAGTGTGGCCGGTGGTATGGACGTGCTGACTTATTACCTGGTGCGGAAGATCGTGGGAGTGTATCCCATGGGAAGATTGCATAAGTGTGACATGTAGTCACTTGATTGATTAAAGATTTAGAACCAAGTATGGAGATTGTGGTACTATCGCTAATGTGTGAATTTATGCCTGAAGGGCGCTCGGTTTATTTGGTTTTGGAATGTGGAAGTTTGTTTCGGATTTGACAGTTGTTCTTGTGTGTCATGGGAAAAAAGGGTTATTGTGGATTTTTGAAAGGTTATTAGCCCAGTGCGGTATGATCAGAATCGGCTTGAGGTCTGTGGATGGATCTAAATATGAGTGTGGGCTCTATATCATGCTAGATGTGTTCATTTCGGCATAACGTTGTTTTCGGAGAGGTCTTCGGGCCTTGGATGTTATTTCTGTTGTCGGCCCTTCCGTGTGGTCTCTATTGCGCCATGTGGGTTGTGAGGTGGTTTGATTATTCGTACTCATATTGAGATCCCGTATAGTTTGTGGTGTTATATGAGCAGGATGGCTCTCGAGATGCAGGTCATTTATTGCACCTTAGTCGTGCTTGAGTTTTGTAGCGTATGGCGCTATGTGTCTCCCCAGGGATGGTATTGTGCACTTGGCATGCTTGTGGTTGACATTCGGGTATTTCGTAGGTATAAGTGTTTTGGCTTGATGGGTACTTCCCTATTTATTGTCATATGTGGATCGGGTGGTACGCCGCCACGGGTATGTTGTTTGGATCGGGTTGCATGCCGGAATGGTATCATGTGTGGATTGGGGTGCATGCCACAATAGTGTGATATTGAGTGCAGTTTCCCACATCTATTCTTGCATGTCTTATTTCTCATGTTCTAAGAAAGGTTCATAACACCTTTTCGATTTTTTAAATTGTTATGTGGGTTGAGTAGTTCCTTCTAGAGTTCATTTTTCCTTATGTATCACATTCGAGTTTGTAACTTGTTAGCACATTGTGGCATCATATGAGATTTTTGGTAGTATCCGAGGTGGCTTATTGCCTGAGCAGCTTATGCTGGGTGAGGCGAGATCTTTGGACCTGGGATCAGTGCGATCAGATTTATATGAAGCATATTAAAGAGCAAATATCGCTATTTGGTTCATAATGAGGTAATGGTTCTTATCAAGAGGAGAAACTCAATGATTTATTGACTAGCCGGTTAGTTATGAATCTCTACACATCTCTTCCGTCATGGCAGTATTGAAAGAGTTGGAACAGGACTTATATGTGTCTTGATGTATGTTGTGGGCATCAGATTCGTGGAAATTCGGCTATTGTTATCGAAGGATGTTATTATAGTCATGTGAATTATGCGGTGCATGGTGCGAACTCAGCAAAGGTATGCAATCATGTATTAATGCATTGTGTAGTGATTGAAATGGTGTTCGTATGTTGGAAGCATGCCTAGTAGAGAATTTCGGATGTTGGAATTTGGCTCTGAGGCTCATTTGCCTAAATAAAAGGGGAGGGTCTTCAGATTTTCTCGAGCTAATGTGCTCAACTGAGTTGTGGTAGCACGGGTAGGTGCACGAGGGTTAAACAGTGATTTCGGACAACTCCAGAGTAGTTCTTAGCACGTTCGAGGACGAACGTATGTTTAAGTGGGAGAGAATGTAACGATCCGATTAGTCATTTTGAGTTCTAGCGCGTCATTCTGCAGTTTGAGGCCATGAGTAGCTTCACTTCAGGTATTATGACTTGTACGTGTTGTCGGAATTGAAATTCAGGTAGTTCGAAGTTGATTTGGAGAAAACAATTCTTATTTCGAAAGCCTTAAGTTAAAGGAATTGACTAAAATATGAGTTTTGAGTAAACGACCTCTGAATCGGGATTTGAAGGTTCCAACAGGTTCGTATGATGATTTTGGACTTGGGCGTATGTCCGGAGTGGGTTTTAGATGACCCGGGAGCATTTCGGCACCTATTATGGAAGTTAGCATTTTGGAAGAATTTCATAGATTTGAGCTTAAGTGCATTTCAATGTTATCAATGTCCATTTAGGATTCCGAGCCTAGGAATATCTCCGTATGGTGATTCTGGTCTTAGGAGCGTGTCCGAAAATTTATTTGGAGGTCCGTAGGTCATTTCGGCGTCAATTGGCGAAAGTTGGAAATTTGGATGATTTTGGAGAAGTTTGATCGGGAGTGGACTTTTTGATATCGGGATCGGATTTTGATTCCGAAAGTTGGAGTAGGTCCGTAATGTCAATTATGACTTGTGTGCAAAATTTGAGGTCAATCGGACGTGATTTGATAGGTTTCGGCATCGATCGTAGAAGTTTAAAATTTCAAAGTTCATTAAGTTTGAATTGGAGGGTGATTCATAGTTTCAATGTTGTTTGGCGTGATTTGAGGCCTCGACTAAGTTCGTAATATATTTTGGGACGTGTTGGTATATTTGGTTGAGGGCCTCGGGTGGATTCCGGACGGTAAACGGATCAAGTTTGGATTTTTGAAGAGCAGCTGTTGCACCAGGCTTCTAGTGTAACCGCACCTGCGGAGGGCTAGCCGCAGGTGCGAGCTCGCAGAAGCGACCAAGTGTTGGCCGCCTAGAAGTCACAGGTGCAGACGAGAGGGGCGCAGATGCGCGACCGCAGGAGCGATCCAAGGACAGCAGAAGCGGGATCCAACGCAGGTGCAGCGCATGCATCGTAGAAGCGGACAAGCCGACTAAGGGGAAAGCCGCATCTGCGAGGTTATTTTTGCATATGCGGAGCTGCATATGCGGTTGGCTAGCCGCATATGCGAAAATCGTGGCCGGGCAGAATGTTTTTAAAGCTGGGTTTGGGCTCATTTCACCCATTTTTCACACGGCTTAGGTGATTTTTGGAGCTCTTCAAGGGAGTTTTTTCGTCATCCAATGCAAGGTAAGTGATTCCCACCTATTGCAAGTTAAGTACTTGGTTTACATATGGACTTAAACATGAAAATTAGTAGGAATTTGGGATTTTGAAGAAAAACCTAGAAATTTGTATTTTTGGATTTTGACCACGAATTTGGGCATGGAATTGGATGGAAATTGTATATTTGAGTTCTTGAGATTATGAGTAACGTCTTCCTCCGAAAATTTCCAACATCCGGGCACGTGGGCCCGGGGTAAATTTTAGAAATTTTACCATTTTGGATTGGGTAATTAATTTAATAGTCTAATTTCGAATTATTGAGCATGTATTAATTATTTTATATAATATTTGAATAGTTTCATATTTTTCGGTACCGAATTGGGATTTTTACACGACATCGTGATCGGAAGTGGGCTTTGAGACAAGGTAAGTCTCTTGCCTAACCTTGTAGGAGAGAATTTACCCCATAGTTGATTCACATTAATAATTGTTGCTAATTGTGGGGGCTACATACGCATGAGGTGACGAGAGTCCGTGCGTAGCTACTAATTATGCTATGTCCGGGTAATTTAGGACTCAAATCATGAATTACTAGTGATAATTGCATCTTTTATTTGATTAAATTACTGAAACTATATTGTAAATTGTTAGAGGAAATAGTAAAAGATCGAAACTTCATATACTCGAATTTTGTGTAAATTATTGAATTGTTAATAGATATTGAACATCCTACGTGTTAATATTATAATAACTTCTTATTCTGAAGGTTCATAAGAAAATGACCTCCGTTCTTGCGGAGCGGGCTGAACGCCTCGGCAGTATAGATGCAATTATGGATCGTGCTGCACGTCCCTCGGCAGTGTACATGACACTCTGGATCAGATCGTACGTCCTCGGTAGAAACCGTGCCTAATAATAATAATAATTATTACACGATACCTTGATATTTTAATTGCAACTTGTGAAGCTAATTGATAAATTGGAAATTATTAGAGTTTAAGAAATTAATTATTTCTGCTTGTCAAGGAATTTATTGTTGTTCTTATAAATCATATTTATTGAAATATTTATATTTGAAATATTATTGACCCATAGTGAGTGTCAAAGTTGACCTCTCGTCACGGGTTCTTCGAGATTAGGCTTGATACTTACTGGGTACACATTATTTACATACTCATGTTACGCTTGCTGCATATTTTTGTGTAGGTACACATATATTTAGTGATCTTTTGGCGCAGAGGCGCATCTATTGCGGGGACTTACGGTGAGCTGCACTTCCATGTTACGAATCCGCAGCATACAAAGTCTCCATCAGTGTTATTTATATACTCCTGTCTAATTTGTATTCCGGACAAATGCTGTATTTTATTTTCTTCCTAGTTGATGCTTATGCACTTGTGACACCGGGTTTTTTGGTACTTATGGGTTGTTCAGTATTGTAGTTGTGAAAACATTTCCATTTATTCTATAAATTTTATCTCTTACTATTTAATTGAAGAAAATTTCGATTCAAAAATACTAAAAAGTGTAATTAAATTAATTAGTCAAGGCTGGCTGGCCTGACAGCAGTGTTAGGCGCCATCACGCCCTTTAATGGATTTTGGATCGTGACATTAGGCTTGTTACATTAGCTAAAAGAATAATGTGGATCTTTTTTTTTGCTTTTCAACAGGTGAAATATTAGGAGAATTTACAGCTAAAGCCTGTTACACTTTAGGCGTATACACACACTTAAGTTCAATATGCATAATAGCATTTAGGTGTGAGATAAGACATGTTCCAAGAAGTATTCATCTTTCTTAATTCATATGTTAAAGTTAGTTGAACATGTTTACTGAAAGAGTCAACTAAGTACTGATTTAAAAATTAATTTTTTAAAGATGAATGTAGATCAATATTTACACTAATTTCACTCTAGAAAGAACATGCTTAAATAATAAAGTCTTTCCTTTCAAAACCTACTTTGAAGGATAATTGTCACATTATTCCAAAACACTTTATTAGTAAATATCACAGTAACTTGAACTTGCAATATAGTAATATAGTATAATTAAATAGGATTCTTTTAAGCATTACCAATCTAGTATTCGTATCCGTGCATTGTATTATGGGAACCGGCCCTACAAATGTTTCTGGGAATCATCTCAGCAAATATTTTCCAAGTTGGCTCATCAATCTCAACAACAAAAGTAGTAAATTAAAAAAAAAGATATAATTATTTATGCTATAGTGAAATCACCAACAGTAAATTCAACAGGTCATAGTGCGACCAATTACAGAAATTTCTTAACCACTCATAAGAGGAAAAGAAATAGAACCATAAATGATAGAAATTTAGAACCGAGTTAAAAAATATATATGTATATATTTATAAATAATCTAAACCTGATATTTGTATATATTGTAGTTCTACAAGTCCTCTTTCTAACGGCACAAGCAGATCGTGATTTCAATATGCCTATAAATAGACAAAATATTTTTAGTCAGGGCGTGCAAAGCTGTAAAAACTAAAATGATAAAAATTCATAACTAAATTCAAAAGAATATCTGTATATATTTACAATGAATCTGTAATTGAATTTTGTACATATTGTAGCTCCAGAAATTATCTTTCCAATGGCATAAGCGGATCGTGGTTTCAACGTGTATGCAGATAGACATTAGTTTTTTAGCCAGGACGTACAAAGCTGTGAAAAGCAGAATATTTAAAATTTTAACTGAATTCAAAAGCATATCTGTACAAATATACGAAGAATCTGGACCTAATTGTTGCATATAATGTAGTTTCGGAAGTCCTCTTTCTTAAGTCACAAGCGGATCGTGATTTCAATATGACTATAGAGAGATAAAATATTTTTAGTCAGGGGCGTGCAAAGCTTTGAAAAGCAAAATGACAAAAATTCATAACTAGGTTCAAAAGAGTATCTGTATAAATTTACAAAGAATCTGGACTTGAATTTTGTACATATAGTAGCTCTAGAAGTCTTCTTTCCAAAAGCATAAGCGGATCATGGTTTCAATATGCGTGCAGAGAGATATAATATTTTTAGTCAAGATGCACAATGCTGTGAAAAGCAGATTACCTGAAATTTATAATTTAACTCAAAAGCCTATCTGTACAAATGTACGAAGAAGCTAGATCTAATTTTTGTATATAATGTAGTTCCAGAAGTCCTTTTTTAAGGGCACAAGCGGACCGTGCTTTCGACATGACAGTAGTGAGATATGATTTTTTTATCCAGCACGCGCAAAGCTGTGAAAAGCAAAATGACAGAAACTGATAACCGAGTTGAAAAGAATATATGTATATCTACAAAGAATCTGGACCTATTTTTGTATATAATGTATTTCAAGAAGTTCTTATTTTAACGGCACAAGCAGATCACAATTTTAAAATGATAGTAGAGAGAAATAAGGGTACTGCACAAATAGTTTCACGTGAAATTTTTCATCTGTTCAAAAATTTTGGAAAATTTATGAACCATAGCAGCAGAGAAGAGGAAGAATAAAAATAAAAGCAATTATAAATATGTTACCTTTGCATTCTTGTAATACCAACTCTATAGAATAAGGTATTTCAGTCTTGAAGCAATCCGGAATTTTTCACATTCGAACTACTCTAACTTTTAAATTCCATTGCATAGAGTTGTTTGAAATTTGTCTGATGTCATGAAATTTTGTAGCCATATATGCAAAGTTATATATTCTGACCAATTTGAATTTTCAGGTTTAACAAATTAAAAAAAGCATACCAACAAACATGGGACTCAATGTAGATGTAAACTAAATTGAAAATTTTAAAGTTTGTGAACTACTATAAACAAATAAAAAAAATGCACAACAAACATCTGAAAATTTTAAACTTTGTGAACTTCTCTTAACAAATAAAAAAAAAACTTCACAACAAACATGGGAAGCAGATGTTAAATTGTATTATCATATTTTTAAATTTCTATTTTAAATTATTTTTAACCTCCAAATTAGTTGGAGGTTTGTCCTAAAACTGGACACATGTTGATTTTTTGATGTCATGAATTTTTGTAGCCATATTTGCAAAGTTCTATATTCTGACCAATTTGAATTTTCAGGTTTAACAAATTTAATAAAAGCATACCAACAAACGTGGGACTCAATGTAGATGTAAACTAAATTGGAAATTTTAAAGTTTGTGAACTTCTATAAACAAATAAAAAAAATCGCACAACAAGCATCTGGAAGTTTTAAACTTTGTGAACTTCTCCTAACAAATAAAAAAAAAACTGCACAGCGAACATGAGAATCAGATGTTAAATTGCATTAACATATTTTTAAATTTCTATTTTAAATTATTTTTAACCTCCAAATTAGTTAGTGGTTTGTTCTAAAATTGGACATATATTTATTTTCTGTTTTGACACTTACACAATAATATGGCTTTGCTTCTCCTATTCTATATAGATAGAGGATAGGTGATAGTTCTCATAAGTTTTGGTGGCATGATGCAATCATATTGTAGGGAATGGTGCTATTGGGAATGTCGGTTAACATTAATAATAACTACTTTGTAATATCACTTACTAGTTACTACTATCAAAATTCAAATACCTCGATAAATAATTCAGTAAGTACCTGAATGAACCCTAATAGAAGTAATGAATGAAATGTTTTTGCCCCAATTAATGATCTTTTGAGAAGAAGTGCATAACCGTGTGATGTACATAACTCCCCTGTCAAACAAAATGAAAATTATAAGTAGCCGTCAAGAGTTTCATTAAGGGTATTAAAAATTTAAAAAGTAATTCACGAATAAGTCAAGAGATTTAATACACAAATATATATATATATATATATATATCTAAATAAGATAGTTTTTCGACTAAAGGGTGTCATTTGGCACCCCTCGAAGCTATGTGGCTCCGTCATTGATAACAAGTTGATATAAATATTAATTGTTATGACATATTTAATCATCAATTTAATATTCACATTATTTAAAAAGAATATGTGTATTTTTATATTTTCGTAATTAGAGTGAGTCATTAACAAACTAAAAAATATCCCCTAATGGCAGCTAATTACGTTAATACAGACTCGCCGTCTGGTGGCATCACACGCACATGCAACAAGCTACCCTCCAATTATCTCTTTTGTTTTTTCGAATCATAGTACTATGTTTTATTCCCCAGTATTATTATCTTTTCCATTGTATCTTTGCTAATTTTTCTTATTTATTTCTTGAATATAGGAAATTTCGTGGGTATATCCGCCATAAAAATGAAAAATAATTGATTAGACTCGCGAACTGTGATCTTAAATTTGATAGTCCCACAAAGACCCTAGAAGTTAGTGCTACTAATTCCGTTACAGTTTATATTAACCTATTTACTTTTTGATCTAACCTCTTTCTAAATTTAAAAATAATTTTACTTAAATTTACAATTTTATCCTTAATGAGAAACTTTTATAACCATACAAATATTCTGGGCCCCTTTTTTGAATTATTTAGAATCACAAATTACAAAATTTTTCATTTTTTCTTAAACTCCGTGGTCAGTCAAACAAGTTCACATATTTTTTTTTCTAATTTTGATTATTTAATTGAAATTCCCTGTTGGGTTTTGATTGGTTGTGTTATTACTGTGTTTTCTTGCAAGTATTTCTGTTTTATTTGTTCTTGTGTGTGAAATGAAGAAGTTAACTCTTCATCTTCAGTTACTGTGAACAAAGCCACGATCTTTATTGCATTCACACATTTTAGGACACTGCTGCAGTGATTTTGGATCAATAAACTCGAAATAGAGGATTGATTTTGATTCTTGAGATCATTTGGTGGATTGGGTCTGTTTTTTCTTGGTGAATTTAGTGCATTTTTTTATTAGTTTGTGGCTGATTTTGTGCAAAAATAGGTGAATTTAGTGTAAAGATCCAAACTTTATAGGAAGATTATAAGAGTTGGGTGTGGATGAGAAGGGGGAGGATATGAGAGATGAAGTTGAAAGGTTGAGACTTGAGAGGAGAACAATGACGGCAAGGTCATTGGGTCTTCGTTCTTCAGGGAGTTATGGGTCATTGCAACAAAAGCTATTCCAAAACAGTGGCTCTCCTTTCCAAGCAACACCCCCTGTTCTACCACGTAAGCCCCCTAAAATGTTCAAGAAGAAAGAAGGATTGTTTCTTTGGATCTGCAAATTTGCACCTAGAAAGAAGGTTGGGATGCTGCTATTGTGTGTTGTTTCGGCTGCAGTGTTTGTTTGGGTCTTGTATGTTGGCAAAGGTTTGATTTCTAATTTTCTGAATTCGTGACATTGTTGGATTTTATCTCAAACCATTAGCTTTCATCATATTGGAGCACTATCACTTTAGTTTAGATAGATGTTACAAAATTCTGCCTCGACTTTAATGCTGATTGGAAATATTAATGCGGAACATTTTGGTTATAGTAGTAATATGACATTGATAATCTCATTTACTGTAATGCCATAATTACTTTGGGAATTTCAAAATGATTTTGTCTCAATACCAGTGTTGTGAAGAGCGCGAAGTGAGGAAAAGCGACAACCCCTTTTCGCTTAAAGCGAGAAGCGAGAAGCGAAGCGTTCGCTTTTTTAAAGTGAAGCGGAATTTAAAAAAAAATTAAAATAAATACGAAGGGCAATAAGAACTAAGAATAAAGGATATAAAAATAAGAGGAAGGGCAGTATACCATTCAAGTAAAAAATGGGCAGCATTTCAAATGAAAAACAGTGCAAGAAAATGAAGAAGAAGAAGAAGAAGAAGAAGAAGAAGAAAAAGAAGAGAAGAATGAGAAAGAAGAACTGAAGGGGAAAAAAAAATTCGCTAGCATTTCGCTGTTATTTGGACGCTGAAACAGTGGAAGAAGAAGAAGAAGAAGAGGAAGAAATCACATACCTGGACCAAACTTGATGATCTTGAAGTTGAAAAGTGTAGAAAACTTGGAACTCTAGTCGCCTTTTTTTTTCTCTGTTGCTGCTGGGGTGCTGGTCGATATGTTTTAATAAAAGAACTATTTTAATTAGACAGCTCTTTAAAACAGAGAAGCGCTCGCTTCAGTCGCCTCGCTTCGCATCGTCGCTTCTCGCTTTTTAGTGGGAGCGACCGCTTTTTCATACCTGCTACGCTTCAGACAACAGAAGCGGTGAGTGGGTCGCCTCGCTTCGCTTCTCGCTTTAAGCGAAGGAGCGACCGCTTTTCACAACTCTTCTCAATACAGTCGAGAGTTTCTCCTAGTCTTATCAGTAGTATTAGTAGTATTCTTGTATTTTCTTATTCTTAGATCTTTATTATTACTCGTTGTGTCATTTGCTTCTATTATCTTATTACCTTGTTGTTGCTATAGTTTGTTGCTTCCTTTTCACTATTTCTTGAGCCGAGAGTCTATCGGAAACATCCTCTCTACCTTCACAAGGTAGGGGTAAGGTTTGCATACACATTACCCTCCTTAGACCCCACTTATAGGATTACACTGAGTTTTTTATTGTTGCTGTTGTTGTTTTTGTACAGTTGATGCCATAGTGTTTATTATTTCAAAATTAGAAAGGCTTTGTACTTGGTGGCATTTTGCTTTTATGCTTCTCATAGGTCTTTATTTGATTAGGAGATTTCCTGCTTATGTCTTGTTTACACTCAAAGATTTTCTCACATTGTCCAATCTTATTTTTCTGTTTCATGGTTCTCTTACATTGTCCAATCTTGTTCTTGTGTTTCATGGCTAAGGAAACGGTCTCTATCTTGTTCCATATCCATATCCATATTGCATATCCATATCTGAACGCTAGCGCATACATGAGATGCCCTCCTTTTGTCTTTATTTTTATGAGCTAAACAATTTTCAATTTGGTAATAGGTGAAGATGCACAGGAACTTAACACCTCCATGAATAATAAGGTGTTTCCTCCCGGGACTGGACAGATTAGGGATATTGAGTCAATAGAACAAAAAAATGTTGGAAAAAATGCATCAAACGAGCCTTCCCCGCCTCCACCCCCTGCATATTTTAAAGGATATACTCTTACTGCCTGGGAATCCATGTGAAGGCTTCACATTGCCACCACCCCCAGCAGATAAGAAGAGGATTGGACCAAGGCATAAGTTTGTTCATGACATGGTACTTTTAAATATTTTCTCTTTTGATGAATTGTAAGGGGTGGAGAAGATGTAAGCTTTAATTCTGAACCAATTGTTTTTATTTTTGGTACTTTCAGCATGTCTAGTATGCTATCTACCTGTCGAACAAGCTATTGCGTTAATGCCATATGCACCATCCTTCTCTCCCGTAGTTAGCAATTTGACTTACATTCATGAAGAAAATTTGAGTAAATCCGAATTTGGAGGTTCAGACTTTGGTAGGTTTCCTTCACTGAAGCAGTGGAATGAATATATGATGTAAGAGATTCCATGAGTGTGCACTGCGGGTATGTCCTTTTCTTTTTTCTTCTTTTTCTGTTTTGGCAATTTATGAAGACAAGAAAGTCCATGAGTGCGCACTGGGGTTATCTCTAACTTTGCCCTTTTGTTTGTACTTTGGTAATTCTATGAACACAAGAGAGTGCGTGAGTGTGCACTGAAGCTATGAACTTTTATCTCTTAGAAAATATTTTAAAGCTTTCACTCACAGGGTTATTATTTTTAAATTCTTGCAATTTGTGTCTTCACATATTAGATATTAATGATGCTATTTTACATTAATTACATAATTTGCCAAATTTCTGAGTTTGTCTATTTTGCGCTATTCTTCTGCACATCATTGTGACAGATTTATCAGGGGAGCCAGGCCTGGACATCAGACAAATTTTGACATTGATGATTCCGACCATCTTGCTATGGAATCTTGTCAAGGTGTTGTTGTGGCATCGACAGTATTTGGTACTGATCTGTCAATTCATATAGAGTCACATTGAGTCACTGAACCTGCTGACTATTGTTGTAACAAGTCCTTTTTTTATCAGGTGCTTTTGATTTGATTCGCCAACCACAAAATATAAGTAAATATAGGAACGCCTTCTTCTACCTGTTTGTGGATGAGAAACAGAAAATTTTCTAAGAAATTCAAGTGAACTGGATAGTAGCATGAGAATTGATTTATGGAGAATCGTCGTTGTCCATAACCTACCTTATGATGATCCAAGACGAAATGGAAAGGTAATTATGTGTAATCCTACATTGCCTATATTGAATAATATTGGACTTTGCAGGCATTATTAGTAGAAAAAATGGCCATTTATGAGGGTTCTTACTTCTTTTCATGCTTATGCATGAAAAGAAATTGATGCAAGAGTAGTACATGAATGACTTAAAGGGATACTTGGTGATTTCTGTATTTTATTTTTTCACTAGTTCTACTTTTAAGATAAGCATAACAATTCTCATATCTATGTGGTCATTTATGAAGTCTTATTTCTCCGGAGTTGCTTTTCAATTAATATAAGGTAACCGTAATGTCTGTTCATTTCCAGTGAATATTTTGAAGCAAATGAATGCAGGTGAGAGAAAGTTTTTATGAAAATGTCTTAAATTGATTATAATCTCAAACTCACTACAGCACAATGACGAATTACAGTCAGTGGAGAACTGCAGCTAAGGTTTTAGCTACCAGAACTGCATATTCATAATTGATGAGAAAGCCTTTGATTTTCTTAATAATAGTAAATAAATGTACATGATAAGTGAACTTTGTTTTCTATATATAGTTTGGATCCTTTCTCAAACTTTGAGTCTGTATTGGGACTTAAACATTTTACTTCAATAGCCAATCTCAACTAGCTTGGGATTGAGGTGTAGTAGTTATTGTTGTGTATCATGAAGTCTACAAGCGGAATAAGCCATTAGCTCTATTCTAAGGGGAAATTCTTGAAAGGAGTTGTGCTGATGTGGATTTTTTAAATGATGGTGGTATTCGGGTCAGCTTGCGTGCGCCTTGACTATTCTACTGGGTAACTGCTACCTCCCACCACTGATGTAAATTCTTTTTTTATTAGAAGAAAGAAGAGATAGCATAAGATGCATTACTTTTGATGGTTTTCTTAGTGAGGCAGTGTGAAAAATGCACTAAGTTTTGGTGGAATTTTTTCTTGTTTGATGTATGACCATCTTTCAATTTATTCCATTTGAGTTAGTTGCATCTTTGATACATGAGTAGTCTTCTGGATTTAGTTGTCACTTTACATGAATGGTCTTTTTCGGATAAAGAGACTAGACAATGCTTCATTGATGGTTTCTTTTTGCAATTTGAGTTCATGGAGTGGTATCTTTCATTATTTTAACTAGCAGCCGATAATAGTAAGTTTTGCTCGGTCTATGTATTTTTCTATTATTTGCTACCTGAAATTTCAAACTCTGTGTCGGGGTTTATCGAAAACAGCCTTTCTACCTTCTCAAGATAGGTGTAAGGTTGCGTACACTTTACCCTCCCCAGATCCCATTTGTGGAATTACGCTGGGTTTGTTGTTGTTGAATTTTCAAACTCAAAGAATAGAAAAAGAAAAGCCTTTCAGTTAATCAGTCAACTATGCTTTAATCCCAAAATTTGTTGGGTTGGCTATATGAATTCTACATATCCAAAAGAGAAGTCTTTATTATTAATTTTTGTTTCACTTATGGTGGCATTAGAAATATTATCATCTGTTCTGGAAGTATAGCAGGAACATGATATTTTCCCAGTTGAGTTTTTTTCATATTTCGTCATGTCCACAAGTTCGATATAGTAAATCTTCTTTTGATATGAAACTTCTCTCCCCTATAACATATGTTTATTGACTTCATGCAGGAAGCTTTGTGCTTTCTAACTAGATAAGAGTGACACATATATATTTAGGACTTCAAAATTAATTGAAAAAAGGGGTCTCCGTTTCTCTCTCAGCGCATGATAGCATAACGTGCGCCGCCATGGGGAAGAGAGCTCGGAATCCCTCGCAGAAGGCAATAATGGCACGAGAAACCATTGTTTTGGGTGCGCAGCATCAAAGGAAGAAGGATGATAAGTTGAAAGGAAGTGAAATTCCACTAAAGCAGCTCGAGGAGGAGGGAGCCAATGGAACAGTACCATGCATGGATGAACTGACCGAACAAGGGGAATTTGAAGAACAAGGAAGTGAAATCATGCCAATCGTAAGTTAATTAGGATCACAGGTCAGGGAATTGGTGGAAGGAACATCATCGGCACCACAACAATGGAAGGAGGTGGTGGAATCTGGGGCTGGTAAAAGAAAACTGTCATGGGCTGATGAAGCTGAAGCTTCACCGGAGCTGAATGCTAAGGGTTCCATTTGGGACAATTTTGATATAACTAAGGTAACAAATGCTGGTTTCAAACTCGAATTTGTAGAACCTGAAATACATGATGAGGCACTTGTTTGTGAAATTGAAGTAGAGGACATAAGCTCAGAGATAGAGTACTGGAAATCAGCAATAGTGTGTTATTTTCTGGGAGCTCACCCGCCATTCTCAGTACTTAACGGGTATATGCGTAGACTCTGGGGTAAACATGGTATAAATAAGGTATCTATGTTGAAGAATGAGATTGTGTTGGTGAGGTTTGATTCAGAGATAGGGAAGAATGAGGTGTTACAAAGGGGTATATATCTATTTGACAACAAACCTGTCATTGTGAAAGCATGGCATGCAGACATGGAATTCACCAAAGAAGAGTTGTACACAGTCCCTATATGGGTTAAATTGCCTGGGCTGGACTTCAAATATTGGAGCCCCAAAGGCCTAACCAAAATTGGGAGCTTAATAGGAAGACCATTGAGAGTTGACAGTCACACAGAAAGGAGGGTGGGGGCTGAGCTTTGCACGACTTTTGGTAGAGGTTCAAATGGATACAAAGTTACCTGACAAAGTTTTCTTTAAGAATGAGAAAGGCCTGCTAATGGAACAGAAAATGCAGTACAATTGGAAGCCAACTTTGTGTAAAGTGTGCAAGAAATATGGACATGATGACCAAGTATGTAGGGCAAGGAAACAACAGCAACCGGCAGGTACCAAAACAACAGAGGACACTATTGGGAAAAAAGATGAATTAGGAGCAAAACAAGGGATTCAAGTAAATGATAAGGAGGAAGTAGCAGAGGACAGGCAAAGTATAGGCAACAACACTGCAACAGGACAGCAAAACACTCAGCCTAGGCAGGGCAATGCAGGATGGGTGACTCATTTAAATGCTGCAAGGCCAACAGGTCGATAGTCACAACAGGGTAAGGGAGAAGGAGATAAAAGTTATCAAAATAATTTTCAATTGTTGGAGATGAATGATAATGATAATAATGAGAGCAGTGCAACTAAAGTTGTTAGAAATATGGGAGGGAAAGTACCTCCTCTAAGTGGTAATGGATAACATGTTATGTTGGAATGTTAGGGGTATGAATGCCCTTAACAAACAAAAGGAGGTGAAACTCCTTTGTAATAAAGAAGAGATAGGATTGATTGGTACGTTGGAAACAAAAATAAAGGCTGAGAAAATAGACCAAGTGGCCAGTAAGCTATTTGGTGGGTGGGGGTGTATAACAAACTTGAGGGAGCACTATAATGGGAGAATTTGGTTGGCATGGAGACAAGAGTATTTCAAAATGAACCTTATATCTATGAATGCACAAGTAGTCACTTGTGAGGTTACTCACAACAGCCTGCAAGCTACTTTTATGATGACTATAGTGTATGCTTTTAATACAAAGGAAGATAGAAGAAGTCTATGGAGTTATTTAGATGTAGTGAGTAGAAGTATGGGGAGTCCATGGATTGTTATGGGAGACTTCAATTCTGTATTACACATTGAAGATGGAGTGGGAGGGAATTTTATAACTATGGCTGAAATAGCAGAGTTTCATCAATGTATAGAAGAGTGTGCTCTGGTTGAGCTACCAACAAGTGGAAGCAGGTATACATGGAATGACAGACATGGTGACAGTAGGATCTTATCAAAAATTGACTGGGTGTTCATCAATACTGATTGGCTCAATTCTATGCCAATCTTTATGGCACAATATCTAGAAGAGGGGATCAGTGACCACTGCCCACTCAAGTTATCAACTGCAAATACACCTATGAGGGCTAAAGCTGCTTTCAAATACTGCAATGTATGGGCCACTCACCCTAACTTGCTTGATGTAGTCAAGGAGGTCAAGGAGGGATGGGAACACGAAATAATAGGGTGCAGTATGTTCAGAGTTGTCAAGAAATTAAAGTTGCTGAAGCAAAAACTTAAAGTGCTAAATATAAGTTATTTCAACAATATTGTTGCAACAGCTGATGCAGATAGGTTGGCTCTTGCTAGAGTGCAAGCAGAACTTCATAGTAACCCACTAGGTGCTAGGCTGCAGGCAGAAGAATTGCGGCAGTTTCAAAAGTTTAAAAGGCCATCTTATCTAGCTGAAGTATACCTACAACAGAGGAGCAAAGTTACATGGCTTAAGCTGGGGATGATAATAATAGATACTTCTTTTTTGTGATAAAACACAGAAGATTACAAGAAGTTATATAATCCAGTTAGCTGACAAACACGGAAGAATGAAATCAGATCAAAAAGAAATTACAGAGATATCTGTGGACTATTACCAAGAGTTGCTAGGAATAAATGGTAGGAACATGACACATGCTTTTCAAAGCTTTATGAAGAATGGGAAGACACTGTCAACTACTCAACACATGCAGTTGTTAAGGCCATATACAACTGCAAAGGTGAAATCTGCCATGTTCAGTATTGATGAAACAAAAAGTCCTGAACCAGATGGTTATGGGAGTGGTTTTTATAAAGCATCATGGTCAATTATTGGTGAGGATGCGACTAATGCAGTCCTGGAATTTCTTGAGAATGGGCAACTACTTACACAGATAAATTCTACAATCATATCTCTTATACCAAAAGTGGATAATCCCCTGCAGGCTAGCCAATTCAGGCCTATCTCATGTTGCAATGTTCTCTACAAGTGTATTTCTAAGATCCTTTGTAAGAGATTAAGGAAAGCCATTCCAATGGTTGTAGCAGACAACCAAGCAGCTTTCATAGAAGAAAGATCTCTATTTCATAATGTGCTCATATGTTATGACATATTGAGGCATTACAACAGGAAAAATACCCCAAGGTGTTTGATGAAGATTGACCTAAAGAAAGCCTATAATATGGTTAGATGGGAATTTCTGGAGGAAGTGCTTAAAGGCTATAGATTTAAATGCCATTTATACACTTGATCATGGTGTGTTACAACAACTACATTTACAGTAAAAGTGAATGGTGGTGGATTTGGCTATTTTGAGGGAAAGAGAGGTCTTAGACAAGGAGATCCCATGTCTCAATTGCTGTTTGTTCTAGTCATGGAGTATCTAACTAGAGTGTTGAGCAAAATGAGTGAGCTTCCAGACTTCTAGTTTCATCCTATGTACAAGAGTACTAAGCTTATTCACATCATTTTTGCTGATGACCTGATGTTGTTTTGCAAAGGCAATATCCAGTCCATTCACTGAATGATGGAAGTAGTGAATCACTTTAGTGAAGCTTCAAGATTGGTGGCTAATATGAAAAAATCTAATATTTTCCTAGCAGGGATGAATATTGAATTAAAGCAGACAATCCTAAGTAACACAGGCTTCTCAATGGGTACTTTACCTATGAGATTTCTGGGGTAACCTTTAACATCAAAGAAGTGGAGTAAAGTTGAATGCCATCAACTAGTGGAGAAGATTATAAAGAAAATTAATTCTGGCTATGCAAAACAGTTATCCTATGCTGGTAGACTGCAAGTTATTAATGTTGTTCTCTTTGCAGTATATAATTTTTGGGGAGCTGTCTTTATACTTCCACAAAGTGTCATTAAGGAAGTAGATAGAAAGTGCAGGGAGTATCTATGGGGTAGCACTGAAGGGCATAGGAAAATGGCACTGGTAGCATGGGACTTACTATGTAGGCCAAAGAAGTATGGAGTTTTAAACATCAAGGGATGTAAGCTATGGAATGTTGCATCTGTAGGAAAACTGTTATGGCAACTAGTGACTAATAAGGAAGTGTTGTGGGTGAGATGGGTGCATGATGTGTATATGAAGACATGTAGGAGCATTTGGGATCACCAACCACCTGCGGATTGTAGCTGGTATTGGAAGAAGATCAATGGACTAAAACATAGCATGGCTCAATGGTACAATGGGAATACTTATACCTTGACTGGAAATGGTGCTTATTCTGTTTCAAGCAGTTATATATTGCAATGCTTGGTCATATGTCAAGATGTTGGGAAATGAATTTGGTATGGAGTGGAGTTATGCTACCCAAGCACAAATTTGTGTTGTGGTTAGCAAACCAACAAAAGTTGCAAACTAAGGAGAGACTGTTGCAGATGCATATTGCTATCACTGGAGATGCTGGATGCTGCATGTGTGACTTGGGAGTACTAGAATCTCGGCAGCATCTTTTGGTGATTGTTGTTGGGTGAAGTCCATGAGAGGAGCATTGACAAGGTGGTTGGACATCAATATACCAGACATGGCAATACCTGAGACTTTGCAGTAGATTAGAAGGAGGCACTGGAAGCAATTTAGAAAAGAAGTAGCATCAACAATAATAGGTGCAATAGCATACCATACTTGGCAAGCTAGGAACTGAAAAATTTTTAGACAAATCAACTTGAACATGGAATTTTGTATTGGTCAAATCAAAAAAGAGCTCACAAAAAGACTGAGAATGCATGTAGAGTCCAAAAAAGCAAGGCAGTGTCCATTGTTGATACAAAGATTGTGTAGTTAGTTTGTTCTTGGTTCGAATTCATGTATTTAGTCAAATATATTTGAGGTCGTACGGGAATGTGCCTAGTACACTCGATGCTCGAAGGATGTAAAGCTTTTGGTTGTTATGGTAATATTCACAGATTATTACCCAAAAAAAGAAAAGAAAAATAAAGAGTGACACATATACGTAACTATTTTATTTTATGTTTTGCATTTCTTGTTCTTATCATAATTATATTTCTTTTGGCCTTCTGGTCCACTTGGTATTTGTGTGTATGCTCCGGACACTACTAACCGAATGAATTGAGAAAACTGCTTACCAACTGAGAGCCAAATGTTGCATTGTTAGCTGAGAGCTTCTTTTATTAAGGAGTGTCTTGTATGGATTTTGTACAAGTGAGTATTTATTGCCATTGCAGGTCCCAAAGCTTTTGCTGCAAAAGCTTTTCCCAAATGCTCGTTATTCCCTATGGGTTGATGCAAAATTTGAACTTGTTTTGGATCCATATCAAATACCTGAAAGGCATACGCATATCTCAACGCACATTTCATATTTACATTAGCAAATATCATGCTTAGCCACCGTATTGTCTTCTATGGGTTTATTTCATGTCCTGACTAAAGACACCAGGTTTTCTCCTTGAGTACTGTAGCATTAGGGGCCACCCAGGTGGTTTTCTAAGAGGTAAAGTTATGCTTCCTGCAAATTTGTTATTGGACATTCTTAATCAAACCGTCAATATAGAAGGAAAAAATAGTTGTTCGCGAAGTGTACGTCTTGGGAATATGGGTCTTACTCTAACATGTCACTAATTCCTAGTCTGAGATATGCTTACGATTTTGTCATGATAGTTGAATATTGTGCAACTCTCCAACTAGTCTTTTTTTATGTTAGGCGCTTTACAAGGATAAAGAAGTCATACTGCTCACTACTGCATGACTTAAAGTGTAAAACTAAGAATGTGAAAGGGCCTATTAGCCTTTGTTATTAGAGGAAACTATCTTGCTGTGAAGGTCAATATCCTTCTGACAAATGGTTATAGAACTCTGCGAATGTTGAATCCAAGCTTTCTGATTCAGATATCTTTCTGTGTTCTGCTCAACCTTCTTAGTTGAAGTTTCCTCATTTCTCTATCAGATTTTTGTGAGGAAAAATGCCAGCATTGCAATATCAAGACACTACAGGCGCTTTGATGTGTTTGTAGAAGCAGAAGCTAATAAAGCAGCTTCTAAGTTTGACAATGCTTCCATAGATTTCCAGGTCGACTTCTATAAAAAAGAAGGCCCAACTCCATATACCAGAGCTAAACTTCCTATCACGAGTGGTTAGTGTGTGATACTTATGTTTCTTAACTTTCTTTACTTCTAATGAATATAATTCCTCCCCACTGATCCCTTCTTAAACTTGGCCATTTTTTGTTTTATAAACCACTTGAGCATACTAATACTATTATGTTTTCAGATGTTCGTGAGGGTGTGTAATTGTAAAAGAGCATATTCCAATCTCCAATCTCTTTACTTGTCTTTGGTTTAATGAAGTGGACCGCTTTACTCCAAGAGACCAAATTAGCTTTGCCATTGTGAGAGACAAGATAACGGCAAAGACAAATTAGACTGTGAATATGTTCTTAGATTGTGAACGGAAAACGTTTTGTGGTTCAGGTGATCCTCAAGTCCCTACCCTTTGGATTGAGTTACTTTGAAGTCTAATTAACAGAATCGGAAAACAAAGAGCTGCTTCCTTACCTGTATATTGTTTCTTGAGAACTTACATAAATAGTCATAATAGGCTAACGAGGGTGCCTGATTAGTGTTACTGCTAGACGTTTCTGGATTTTTCTGTATTAATTCTCGTGGTCTTAGTGGGGAAAATGCAATATGCAGTTGCTACTGCTGATCCACATCTGATAGCAGTTTACTGCCGTCTAGCTCTTGAAATCCCTTTCTTTTCTCTTTCTTTCTGACATGATAATTACATCCTACATTGTTGAATAATAAACTTCTGCAATGCTTATTTCATAATGTGTCGTACTTTGCTTGATCTCTGTTATATGATAGATTAATTATCATACTTTTTGCTATTTGTAGGGTTATCACAAAGATGTTCTTGAGCACCGGTCTCCCCCACCTCCACCTGGTGCTGTTGCGGTTGTTCATCCTTTACCGCCCGTGATTGATGACACTCTGAGCAACTGTAAGGGACGGGTCTCTTATCTAGTATAGGTCTGTTGGGCTTTTTCTTTCCGAGTCTAATTGATTAGTAAAGGCCTTCTCCTTTTTACTTGGTCTGCCCAGTTGGTTAATGCCTTAGTAGAAGTGAAGACTCAACTCTAGAAGATTACCACGTGTCCTTAACGTGTCCTTGAATTAATGGGTCTGTTATTTTCTTTTGTTTGTATTAGCTCAGTCCTAGTTGTTCTTTAAATATCATCAGAGTCTGTACGAGGAGGGAGAATATTATTATGAAGAATTTCTATCATTTCTTTTGATTTTCATTTGCTACTGCTCTATCGAGCTAATCACAGCTCAAGTGTTACATTTGGTATCAAGAGCCTGAATCTTGGCAACGATGGTCGATAAACAACGTGGTACTCCGACGGATGAGGCTGTGAAACGATTGGAATCTCAGTTTCAAGACTTTGCTGTCGATACCGCAAAGAAATTCGATAAGCAGAATGTTTTTGAAACAAAGATGTTGGATCTCGCGGAATCCACTAAACAAATACAAGAAATGATACTGATGCAGCTAAGCTTGAACAAAACTCAAGGTCTGGTGGCCGCCACATGTTCACCGGCAGTGATGAGCTTTGGTGGTTTTGCCATGGAATCTGGGCAGTCTTCAGTTGTTGGTAATTATCACTCTAACACTTCAACTCCCTCTCAAACAACCACCGGCACCACTAGTGGGAACGTCTCACACACGCCTTCATCTTTTCCGTTAAACCAACCTTTTCCAATGAACCTTATTTTTTCTTCTAGCCAAATTCACACTCCATTATCGTCTCACCCATTTAACCCGTCAGCTGTAGCTTTTACACCACCCAGCACCGCTCCTTTTGTCTCATTGGGCCAATCTTCATCTTCACCTTCGTGTCAACCCCTGAACCCCATGTAACAGCTTATCGATCCACAAATAGTTTTTCTTCGACAATCCATTATATGAGACCAACCAAATTCATCTGCCTTCGTCATATGGTCAATATTATTATCAGGGCCCAGTAGTTCTGTTTGGATCATTCAACCAACCAGCTATTGGTTGGTCTAACCACACTCCTAATACTCTGGATTGGTATGGGGCCTAATTACATCATCTTAAATTGCCACTAGCCAAACTGGCTTTTCCGGAATTTGATGAACTTAATCCACACAGCTGGATTCGTAGATGTAACAAATATTTTGAGTTGTATTAAGTTCATGATGACACCAAAATAATTTATGTTGCAATACACTTGAAAGATTTTGTTGACAACTGGTTTGACAGCTACGTGCTTGATAGGGGTGGTCGTGTGATGTGGCCTACCTTTTGTGTGGATGTGTGTAAACGATTTGGCAACAATAGACCCGTAGGGGTAACATCAGAGTGTAATCGTTTGTCACAAATTGATGATGTTGAAAGTTATCAACGATGATTTGAAGAATTAAGATGTTTAATTTCTTTGAATAACCCATTGTTGTGTGAGTCCTATTTTGTGGAGTACTTTATTGGGGGTTTGAAACCTGATATTCTGCCACTAGTAGAGTATGCTAATCCCAGAGCATTGATGGATGCATATAATTGTGCCAAACTTCATGAACAATCCTTCGATGCCCTTTACCAGCAGATGTATTCCCAATGGACCAAGAAACTTTTCACACAATTTTTCAGGCCCATTTTCCCCCTAGCTCCAGTAAAAAGCCCAAATGTTGTTACCCTTAAATACCCAGCAAACCGAAAAATGTCCTTAGAAGAAATGCGTGCAAAGAACCTGTGTTATAAGTGTCTAGACAAATATCATCCCGGTCACCAGTGTAAATCAAAAGCAGTACAAGCGATGGAAGGGGAAGAGTTTTGCGACGCTGCTGAGGTTTTGCCAGAAGAAGGGCAAGAGGAAGTAGTGGAAGGACATGATCAGAGGGAAGTGTCCATTAATGCCATAATGGGCCATGACAAGACTCCTTCGACCATTAAAATTTTGGGCTGGGTTAAGAAGCATCAGATGATAATTTTGATTGACAGTGGATCCACTCACAGTTTCATGGATCCACAATTAGTGAAATTATTGTCAAGCCCTACTGATTTCTTACCTAGGCCCATGCGCGTAAAGGTGGTCAATGGTCAGTATGTGTGGTGTCATGAACATAGCAAGCAATTTAAGTAGAAGATGCATGAGTTGGAGTTCACTTTTGATATGAAATTTCTTAAGGTAGGGGGTTGTGACATGGTACTAGGAATGGATTGGATTGACACTATGGCACCTATTGTTTTACATACAAAACCACTGAGTATATCATTTATTAGGGACTCCAAAGTGGTTCATTTACTGGGACATACGGAGATTCACCCCCAACGGAAGTGGATGCTAGAAAGATCAGGAGGTTGCTCTACACTGGACAATGCAATTATGTAGCCCAACTATTATTGGCAGAAAAGTCTAAGATAGGGGATGAAATCCCAGAAGAGGTACAAAAGTTATTGAGCATTTACTCAGAATTGTTTCAAGAGCAATAGGCCCTACCTCAAGCTAGGCCTTGTGACCATGCAATTGAGTTGTTACCAGGTTCTAAACTAGTCAACCTTAGGCCGTATCGCTACTCATTCGAACAAAAAAATGCCATTGAGGATATTGTAGCTAATATGCTAAAGGCTAACACCGTGACCACGAGTGTATCTTCTTTTGCCTCACCAGTCTTGTTGGTAAAGAAAAAAGACTCGAGTTGGAGATTGTGCGTAGACTATAGGAAGCTCAATGAGATTACAGTAAAAAATAAATATCCTATCCCTGTTGTTGAAGATTTACTTGATGAACTGTTTGGTGCCAAGTTTTTCTCCAAACTGGATTTGCATTCGGGGTACCATCAAATCCGAATGAAGGCGGGTGATGAGCACAAAACTGCTTTTAAAACCCATCACGGGCTTTGGGAATTTCGAGTGATGCCTTTTGGTCTTACTAACGCACCTGCAACATTCCAGACTCTCATGCACCAAATATTTGGCTCATTTTTAAGGAATTTTATGCTAGTATTTTTTGATGATATCTTAATTTATAGCACCTCCTTACATGACCACCTCAAGCATTTACAAATGGTGTTTGATCTTTTGAAGGCCAACCAATTATTTGCAAAGTTGGCAAAGTGCAGTTTTGCTCAAAAACAAATTGAGTACTTAGGCCACATTATTTCTACTGAAGGAGTCAGTACTGATGGGGCTAAAGTATAGGCTATGTTGAGTTGGGCCTTACCTAAATCGGTCAAAGAGTTAAGGAGATTTCTGGGCCTTACTGGTTATTACAGGCGATTTATTAAAGATTTTGCTCTAATTAGCAAGCCTCTAAGTGAGTTACTCAAAAAAGGTGGTTTCCAATGGACAGAGAAGGCAACCAAGGCCTTTGAGGAGCTTAAACAAGCCATGGTGAAAGTCCCTTGTGTTAGCATTACCTAACTTCACAGTACCATTTATTGTGGAAGTGAATGCGAGTGGAAGAGGCATTGGGGAAGTTTTGACACAAGGAGGTCGGCCTATTGCTTATTTGAGTCAATCTTTAAGCACAAAACACCTTGGGCTATCTACTTACGAAAAAGAATTGATTGCTCTCCTCTATGCAGTTAATAAGTGGAGACATTATTTGCAACCAAATCATTTCATAATTAAAACTGATCATTTCAGTTTAAAATTTTTGAAAGACCAGAGAATCACCACTTCTTTACAACATAAAGGTGTTACTAAGCCATTAGGCCTCAGTTACGAAATACAGTTTTGTAAAGGAATTGAAAATATGACTGCAGATGCATTATCTAGGAAATTTGAGGAAGGAACTTGTGATGGACTTTCAGTTGTGCAGCTCAGCTGGGTGAGAGAGATAATAGAGAGCTATGAAGGAGACCAACAGATCCAAGACCTCATCGCTAAGCTTTCTATTGACCCAAATTCAATACCATATGTTCAATATCAACAAGGTATCATCAGGCATCAAGGTCGTATATGGGTTGAAAGTAGTGGTCAGCTAAGGAGGAAACTCATTTCAGAGTTCCATAGATCTTCCTGGGGAGGTCATTCAGGGGTGTTAACTACTCAACAACGTATCAGGAATGTCTTCTATTGGCCTGCTACTTTACAAAATGTAAAGAATCAAATCAGAGAATGTGAGGTCTGCCAAAGAAACAAAGATGAAAATGTGTCTTACCCAGGTTTGCTACAACCATTACCCATTCCTACTCGAGCTTGGGAACATGTGGCGATGGACTTTATAAGTGGTCTGCCAAAATCATAAGGAAAAGATTCAGTTCTGGTAGTAATCGATATATACACCAAATACTCTCATTTTTTTGCATTAACCCACCCATACACTGCTTCACAGATTGCACAGGTCTTCCTTGATAATGTATGTAAATTACATGGCTTACCTACTTCTATTGTATCAGACCGTGACCCCATTTTCATCAGTACATTTTGGAGAGAGCTTTTTAAAGGACTTAAGGCTCAATTGAAACCAAGCTCGGCATATCACCCCCAAACCGACGGACAATCTGAAAGGTTGAATCGTTGTTTGGAGACGTACCTCAGATGCATGACATGCCATAAACCTACAGATTGGAGCAAGTGGCTCGCGCAAGCAGAATTTTGGTACAACTCGAACTTCCATAGCTGCTTGGGAATGTCTCCTTTTAAGGCTCTCTATGGCTATGAGCCTCCAATGCCCACTTTTGAACTGGTTGCTCAGACCAAAGTTGATTCTGTGGATCAATTATTGAGGGATCATCAGCTGATGGATAAAATGTTGAAGGATAATTTAATTCGGGCACAAAATCGAATGAAACATTTTGCTAATAATAGAAGAAGTGAGAGGAATTTTGAAGTATGTGATTGGGTCTTCCTGAAATTGCAGCCCTACCGACAAAGTTCAGTAGCATTGCGGCGCAATTTGAAGCTTTCAACTAGATTTTTCGGACCTTACGAGGTAGTGCGCAAAATCGGTTATGTGGCTTACGAGCTCAAATTGCCAGAGGGATCAAAAATTCACCCAGTCTTCCATGTGTCTCAGCTCAAGAAGAAGATAGGAGATCAAATAGTGGCTTCGCATGACCCTCCTTATTGCACAAATGACGGGAGAATTCTGACTGAGCCCATTATACATTTTAGAACGAAGAATGATCAAGAAGGGAAATCGAGGAGTGGTACAATGGCTAGTTCAGTGGGCGAATTTGCCGGCAGAGGAAGCTACATGGGAGGATCCTGCATTTCTCTGTTCTCAATTTCCTGGATTTAATCCATGAACCTCTGTCAAGGTTCTTTAAGGGGAGTGGAATGTAAGGGACGGGTCTCTTATCTAGTATAGGTCTATTGGGCTTTTTCTTTCCGAGTCCAATTGATTAGTAAAGGCCTTCTCCTTTTTAGTTGGTCAGCCCAGTTGGGTATTAGCCTTAGTAGAAGTGAAGACTCAACTCTAGAAAATTACCGCGTGTCCTTAACGTGTCCTTAAATTAATAGGTCTGTTATTTTCTTTTGTTTGTATTAGCTCAGTCCTAGTTGTCCTTTAAATATCATCAGAGTCTGTACGAGGAGGGAGAATTATTATTATGAAGAATTTCTATCATTTCTTTTGATTTTCATTTTTTGTCTTTCATTTGCTACTGCTCTATCGAGCTAATCATAGCTCAAGTGTTACAGCAACCTACCCAATGTTTTCAACATCAAGTTTCAGTACTAGTCCAGTAAAACAAAATACCCGTGAAGCGTGGGAGAGAAAGGAAATCCAGAAGTCATAGAAAAATTATTCCTGGTAGTAGAGATCTCAACTTAAGATAAATATTTGTTTTAGGCAAATTCTTACTATGTTTTTCCTTCCCCGAACTCAAGGATACCGGTTTCTTGGGGTTAGGAACTGTGCACGATGAGTGTTGTTTGCAGAAAGGTAGCATCAAATTTTTTCATATATTCTTTTAGGAGGTGGCCAATTTATTATTTTTTGTTGTACATAATTGAGAGTCTTATAAACGTTATCAAATCACAGTCCATCATATACGGGACATAAATGGCAAGCTTCATTTTCAATCTGCCCATAGAACTGTTGCTTCTGAGGAAAGAAGGAATTCACTTTTGTTGTGACCAAAATCTTGATTTTGTTAATGCTGATCAGTAGTTTCCAACAGTAATTGGGATGAAATCGCGGTATGGTTAGAGATGGCAAAGGGGCGGGACGGTTGCGGTGCGAGTTCAACCTTAACCTACATAGAGTTCAACCCCCACAGCCCCACGCTGCATAACAAAACATTATGTTTTCGCCCTGCAAAAACCTGCCCCCAAAGCAAAAATTCCTTTTTTCATTTTTAACAAGTAGTTTCTCTTTGAATTTTTTTTTTACCGATGACCTTCTTTTCTCTGTTCGCTCCAGCTATGCCAATAATCTATTCCATGTATGTCTTCTACTAATATTGTTAGAAAATATCTTTTCGCATATTACTCCATAATAAAGTAGTAGTTTGATTAGTGAGTTAATTATAATAATCAATTTTAAATACATTTTAAAACTAGTATACTACATTCCTACGGTTAGAAGCGTCAATATTTTAATCAATTATATATATATATATATATATATATATATTTGAAAACTATTATTTTTGAAAACTATGAACAAAGATAAGTTTGTCAAAGAGTGCTAGTCAGATATGGTACTATGAACAAAGATAAGTTTGTCAAAGAGTGCTAGTCAGATATGGTACTATGAACAAAGATAAGTTTGTCAAAGAGTGCTAGTCAGATATGGTCCTTATAGAACAGTTAAAGAAACTGAAGGAAAACAAAAAAGAAGAAAAAGAGGTTGTGATGTTTGGCATATTTCGATATGTGTTGATGTTACTTTGCCCATGCTTTAACCACTTTTTGATGTTATTTAATCTTTAAAACACCCAACATGGTGTAATTATTGGTTTGATGACTAATTAAGTTATGTGTGACGATTTAAGGTGTTCGGAGTGCAAAATATGAAGAAAAGGTGGTTTAGCTAGAGGAAGAAGGGTTGGATGCGTCGCATCCAACCTAGGAAAACATCATCCTGCATGCAACCTTAGCAGTGAAGTTGGGCCATCGCGTCCGCCATCGCGTGCGAAACTGGGAAGTAGAAGTGAAGCTGGATGCGTCGCGTCCACCATCGCATGCAAGCTGAGAAATAGAGGACAAGGTGGATGCGTCGCATCCACCTTCGCAGGCAAAAATTGAAATGGAGGACAAGGTGGATGCGTCGCATCCACCTTAGCATCAATCCCTGAAGCCGATTTGGACTAGGAATAGGAGAGCTTTGGCCCACGACTTTTGTACGCAATATATAAGCCAAAAAGGCCTCTTTTAGGGGATCTAACATATTGGAAAGGGAAAAAAGCCACGAAAAAGCTGTGGAGGCCGGAATTCATCAAGTTTCATCTTTCTCCCACCAAACTTAGTAATTTTTATGTTTCTTTATATGATTTGTTGTTTGGCTACCATGTCTATGTGGAGCTAAACTTCACGTTCTAGGGTTGTGGTTCTTTCATGAATATTGTTATTCGGATATTGATTTTGACTTCTTGATTTATCATATTAGTTTATTTATTCAATCTTGCACTTAATTATTTAATTGATTGATCACCAATTGAATATTATCTACGAATCTAGAATTGAACTCGAAAGTGGGAATTCTATATTGCATATAGGATTGAGTAGGGCAAGTTCTTGAACTCGGGCATCGGGGAACGGATTCGTGGTTAGGATAGACATATACCTAATTGCCTTGCTTGGTTGATTTACAGGAATTATAAATGCGTTCTTGTTGATTCTAACTCCATAGACATATAGGCGTTAGGTTAGCTTGAATAGGCGAGTAAGAACTCGACAGATTCTTATGAGCAATATTAACCCTGTCAACCAATAAGCTAGATAAATTAGTCGGTCAATTCAATTGAAGAATACAATAGGATTGTTAGATAGCCCATAACCCTAGATCGTTTTCATTACATTGATATCATAAAAATCTGCTCTTTCTCTGTTCAAAGTTTATTATTTATATTTTTTTATTTAATTAGTTTAGAATAAAATATTTTTAGGTTTAATTCTTGTTTAGATAATTAGGATAGTCTAATTTAGTTAATAGTTAATCATAAGTCCTCGTGGGTTCGACATCCGACTTTTAGTCACTTTATTACTTGACGACCGCGTATACTTGCGTGAGTGTGTTTGGTCGCAACAAGTTTTTGGCGCCGTTGCCGGGGACTTAGAAATTAGCTACGTGACTAAGTTAAGCTTTTATTAGATATTTGTTTTCAAGTTTTAATTTTCAGTTTGCCTGGTTTGTGTCAACGCAGGGTTTACTCTCGAATGCAGAGGAGTAGAAGTGCAAACAACCTCATTCCTCTTGATCCAGAAATCGAACGAACATTACATAGAGTGAGAAGGGAACACGAAGCTAGAACGAGAATAGAAAGAGATTTGGACATCGCAATCCAACCACAGCCAATAGATATGGCAGGCAATGAAGAGCGTCCGGTAATCGAAGCCGCAAGGCCCAATCTTGCGAATATGACTCAGGCTATTGTGAAGCCTGATATCACTGGGCATTTTGAACTCAAACAGTACATGGTACAGCTGATTCAGTCCACAGGACAATATGTGGGTCTATCTCATGAGGACCCGCAGAGGCATATTCAGAACTTCTTGGAAATCACGGACACTTACAATTATCCGAACGTCTCCAAGGACTATGTCAGGCTGACACTATTCCCTTTTTCACTGTTGGAGGAAGCTAAAGAATGGTTGCAAAAGGAGCCCGCAAACTCTATCCACACTTGGGATGATCTAGCAAGGAAATTCCTGATCAAGTTTTTCCCAACTAAGAAGACAAAGTCGTTGAGGAGCCAAATTCTTGGGTTCCAACAACGGGATGGCGAGACACTTCGTCAAGCTTGGGAAAGATACAAGAAACTACTCAGAGACTGCCCGCATCATTGTCAAACTGATGAGGTATTGGGTCACACTTTTGTTGATGGGTTAGATGAAGCATCAAAGATGAATCTTGACTCAGCTTGTGGGGGTAGTTGCATGGCAAGACCGTATAGTGAAATACAACTCCTGCTAAATAATTTCACTGCTAATGACCATAATTGGCAAGGAGAGGGGGATTCACGAAGGGTAATTAAACAGAAGGCCGCCGGTTTGATTGAGCTTGATGACTTTTCCGCCATGAGAGCCGATATAGCAAAATTGGCAAATCAGATGAATAGAATGACAACACAACAAATGCAACATGTACAGCAGATGTCTATTTGTTGCGAACTATGCGGAGACAGTCATATGATTGACATGTGCCCTACGAATCCTGAATCTATATACTATGTGGGACAACAAAACAGAGGTCCTATGAATCAACATGCGCAATATGGGAACACTTACAACCCAAACTGGAGGAATCATCCTAACTTCTCATGGGGCGGAAGTCAACAGAATCAGTATAGGCCTCAAGGGAATTTTACTCAACCTCAGAAGCCACCCCAACAAATGGAAGAAAGTACGAATGACTTGCTGAAAAAGTTGTTACTAGACAATCAACAGCTCAGGACCGATTTCAGAAATCTTGAGAGGCAAATGGGGCAGTTAGCAGCAAACCAAAATACTAGACCTACAGGCTCACTTCCCAGTGATACAGAGAAGAACCCTCAAATTAATGCAGTTACACTTAGAAACGGGAGGGAACTAGAGGAAGCGCCAAGGAAGATAAAAGAAAAACCTATACCTGGGGGGGAGTTGACACCTAAGGCAACACAAGAGTCAAAGGAAGATGATGCAAGTTCAGAGCGAATGGAGGTTACAAGGCCACCACCACCTTTCCCCCAAAGATTGCAGAAAAGGAATGACGATCGCATGTTCAACAAATTTCTCTCCATGTTGAGTCAGGTTCAATTAAATATTCCATTAGTGGATGTACTTCGTGAAATTTCAAAGTACGCTAAGTACATAAAAGACATAGTGGCTCATAAAAGGAAATTGACTGAGTTCGAGACGGTTGCACTTACTGAGGAGTGCACATCAAGGGTCCAAAACAAGCTTCCCCAAAAGCTTAAGGACCCTGGCAGCTTCACTATTCCAGTACAAATCGGTAATATTAACGTGGGACGTGCTCTGTGTGATTTGGGTGCAAGCATAAATCTGATGCCGTTATCCTTGTTTAAGCAATTAGGTCTGGGAGCTCCGAGACCAACCACCGTGATGTTGCAATTAGCTGATAGGTCCATAGCCTACCCCGAAGGAGTGATTGAAGATGTGCTGCTGCAAATTGGAAAATTCATCTTCCCAGCTGACTTCATTATTCTAGACTTCGAGGCTGATGAACAAGTTCCAATCATATTGGGACGACCTCTCTTGGCTACTGGCGATGCAATAATTAAAGTGAGAGAAGGGAAAATGATTATGAGAGTGGACAACGAGGAGGCAGTCTTCAATGTCTACAAAGCAATCCAACTCCCCCGCCACTATGAGGAGCTCTCTATGATATCTGTGGTGGAGGTGGATGAGAAACTTCTTAACACGAGTGTATATCTAGGCGACTGTTTAGAAAAAGCAATCATGCTGTTTGATAGCTTGGAGATGGATGATGAGGTTGAGGAGATGAAGGGAATCCTAGATACATCATGTGGTTACATGCAAGGAATAATCCCGTTTGAGCCCCTGAATAGGCCAAGTGGCCCCCCACCAAAGCCGTCAATTGAAAAAGCTCCAAATTTGGAACTTAAACCCCTACCCCCTCACCTTCAATATGCTTATTTGGGAAGTTCTGACACTTTACCTGTTATTATTTCTGCTCACTTGTCTAAATTACAGGAAGAAAAGCTATTAAGGGTGCTACGTGAGCACAAGCGAGCAATTGGGTGGACAATGTCTGACATTAAAGGCATTAGTCCAGCTTTCTGCATGCACAAAATCCTCATGGAGGACGGACACAAGCCGAGTGTAGAACACCAACGCCGACTAAATCCAATCATGAAAGAAGTGGTAAGGAAAGAAGTGATTAAGTGGCTTGATGCAGGTATTGTATTTCCAATCTCTGATAGTAAATGGGTAAGCCCCGTTCAATGTGTGCCGAAGAAAGGGGGGATAACCGTAGTAGTTAATGAAAATAATGACTTAATTCCTACAAGAACTGTAACTGGATGGAGAATTTGCATAGATTACAGAAAACTAAACAATGCCACCCGGAAAGACCACTTTCCCCTGCCTTTTATTGACCAAATGCTTGATAGATTAGCTGGCCAGGAATACTACTGTTTCCTGGACGGTTATTCGGGGTATAATCAGATTGCTATAGCCCCAGAAGACCAAGAGAAAACTACATTTACATGTCCTTATGGCACGTATGCGTTCAAGAGAATGCCCTTCGGTCTTTGTAATGCACCTGCGACTTTTCAAAGGTGTATGATGGCTATTTTCACTGACATGGTTGAAAGATATGTAGAAGTATTCATGGACGATTTTTCTGTGTTTGGATGTTCTTTTGATAGTTGTTTGATGAACCTTGATAAAGTGCTAGCTAGGTGTGAAGAGACGAACTTGGTGCTAAACTGGGAAAAGTGCCATTTCATGGTACGTGAAGGTATAGTTTTGGGGCACAAGGTTTCAAAAGATGGTCTACAGGTGGATAAAGCAAAGGTGGAGACGATCGAAAAATTGCCCCCGCCGACATCCATCAAAGGCATTCGCAGTTTCTTGGGTCATGCAGGTTTTTATCGTCGTTTCATTAAAGATTTTTCGAAAATTTCTTCCCCTTTGTGCAGGCTTCTAGAGAAAGACGTTACCTTCAAGTTTGATAATGCATGTCTGAAAGCATTTGAGGAGCTGAAGGGAAGATTGGTGACTGCACCAATTATCATTGGCCCCGATTGGGCACAACCATTTGAGTTGATGTGCGATGCAAGTGACATAGCAATTGGAGCGGTGTTGGGGCAAAGGAGGGATAAAATCTTTCACTCCATTTATTATGCAAGCAAAACTATGAATCCAGCTCAGATGAATTATACAGTGACTGAAAAGGAGTTGCTTGCAGTGGTGTGGGCGTTTGACAAGTTCAGATCCTATCTAGTGGGAACCAAAGTCATCGTCTACACAGATCATTCAGCTATCAGATACCTATTTGAAAAGAAAGACGCCAAGCCGAGGCTGATTCGTTGGGTCCTCCTCTTGCAAGAATTTGACTTATATATATATATATATAGTATCTTTGTAGATAGTAATAATCCCCTGTGGTTTTTCTTTGTGCCTCGGTTCTTTTCCATGGGATGTAGTTTGAACCGGGTAATTTTGTTTTCTTTTTAGAGTAGAGTAGGAATATAGGGAATAAAAGGAGGAAGAATGATGAACCTAGGTGACCTTGACTTGGTTGATACTGGCATATTTAAGCTTTTACATATGTAATATCTTCCCTTCTCACTCTGAAATTATTGATGATGCCTTGTTAAAACGGATAGCATGTTTTGTTGCAGCCTATTTCTCATTTTCTTGACTTGTGTTCACTTTGCGCTTAATGCTTAATATCTCGTTGCTCCGTGAATACTTGCATTGTTTGAGAGTCGGAATGTAACCGTCCTTAATGAGTCATGTGCCATGTGTGGTGAGGTTTTTGTGTAGTCCATGTAGTGTACTTGTGTCTAGAACTTGCCCGGTATGTGAGTTGAAGCGAAATTTTAGGTGATGCTCGGTTTGAAAAATGATTTTAGGCTTTCTTTGATCTTTTTGAGCTTATTGCTTATCACAAATAAAATCTATCCCTAGTTAAACCTTTTGAGCCTGTAGACCTTTTATTTGGTACCCACATTACAAGCCTATACCCTTTTTATTCTTAATTGACATTGTTTTGATCCTTTTACCTCTTAAAGCACTTTAAGTGTTAGATGAGCGCTAAAAGAAGTAAGAAGGGACTAAGTGTGGGGTGACTTTTGAGTGGAACCAATGAAAGAAAGAAGGGTGCACTTATTTTGTAAAATAATACACCACTAGCGGAAATTGAAAGAAAGAAAAATATAAATGAATAAATTGTTGTCTTGTTCTTGCTAGTGGGTATGAATTAAAGTAGTGCTTAAAGAAAGAGGAAATATTGTTGGGGTGATATTATTTGTGAAATTGAAGTGGTGTTGAAGAATTTGCGCTTAAGTTATTTGATGATGTGTTAAAGTGCTTAGGAGGGTGAATCACTATTCCTTAAATATATCCTACCCGTCCCTTAGCCCACATTACAACCATGAAAAAGTCCTAATTGATTTTAGATCGAGCGAGCTTACATTAGTAGAGATTTACATTAAGGGCAAGCCTATGGTACCAACTGCATGCATGCGACTTCTTTTGTGAGAGTGAGCGATTTTCTTTGTGAGCATGAGATTCGAATGTGTGGATTGATTCTACTCTCTTTGCTTTTGTTGTGAGGGCACATGGTTTCACGAGGGATAGGTAACGTTATTAGACTTCTCTATGATGTTGGGTGTTCAAGCCATGAGTGCATTGTGACATTGAGTCGGTTTTTGAGGTTAGGATTGTTATGAGCATGTTGTCTTTGTTCGAATATGTTTAAAGAAGGGCCTAAGAAAAGGGAAGTGTGTTGATGCATAGTCTAGAGCCTAATTGTAGCAAATAACCATGGTCATAGATGTAGTGTGCTTTGAATGATCAGAGCTTAATTTTGTTTCGTCTACTATAGGATGGTTTGTTCGAGGACGAACAAAGGTTTAAGTGTGGGGTAGTGATGTTTGGCATATTTCGATATGTGTTGATGTTACTTTGCCCATGCTTTAACCACTTTTTGATGTTATTTAATCTTTAAAACACCCAACATGGTGTAATTATTGGTTTGATGACTAATTAAGTTATGTGTGACGATTTAAGGTGTTCGGAGTGCAAAATATGAAGAAAAGGTGGTTTAGCTAGAGGAAGAAGGGTTGGATGCGTCGCATCCAACCTAGGAAAACATCATCCTGCATGCAACCTTAGCAGTGAAGTTGGGCCATCGCGTCCGCCATCGCGTGCGAAACTGGGAAGTAGAAGTGAAGCTGGATGCGTCGCGTCCACCATCGCATGCAAGCTGAGAAATAGAGGACAAGGTGGATGCGTCGCATCCACCTTCGCAGGCAAAAAATTGAAATGGAGGACAAGGTGGATGCGTCGCATCCACCTTAGCATCAATCCCTGAAGCCGATTTGGACTAGGAATAGGAGAGCTTTGGCCCACGACTTTTGTACGCAATATATAAGCCAAAAACGCCTCCTGTAGGTTATCTAACATACTGGGAAGGGGAAAAAAGCCACGAAAAAGCTGTGGAGGCCGGAATTCATCAAGTTTCATCTTTCTCCCACCAAACTTAGTAATTTTTATGTTTCTTTATATGATTTGTTGTTTGGCTACCATGTCTATGTGGAGCTAAACTTCACGTTCTAGGGTTGTGGTTCTTTCATGAATATTGTTATTCGGATATTGATTTTGACTTCTTGATTTATCATATTAGTTTATTTATTCAATCTTGCACTTAATTATTTAATTGATTGATCACCAATTGAATATTATCTACGAATCTAGAATTGAACTCGAAAGTGGGAATTCTATATTGCATATAGGATTGAGTAGGGCAAGTTCTTGAACTCGGGCATCGGGGAACGGATTCGTGGTTAGGATAGACATATACCTAATTGCCTTGCTTGGTTGATTTACAGGAATTATAAATGCGTTCTTGTTGATTCTAACTCCATAGACATATAGGCGTTAGGTTAGCTTGAATAGGCGAGTAAGAACTCGACAGATTCTTATGAGCAATATTAACCCTGTCAACCAATAAGCTAGATAAATTAGTCGGTCAATTCAATTGAAGAATACAATAGGATTGTTAGATAGCCCATAACCCTAGATCGTTTTCATTACATTCTTGTTTAGATAATTAGGATAGTCTAATTTAGTTAATAGTTAATCATAAGTCCTCGTGGGTTCGACATCCGACTTTTAGTCACTTTATTACTTGACGACCGCGTATACTTGCGTGAGTGTGTTTGGTCGCAACAAGTTTTTGGCGCCGTTGCCGGGGACTTTAATGATAAACTGATAGATAAACTGATAGTTACTCCATATAGATGAATTTACTGCTATTTTATGCCATTAATCCAGTGAATATATTAGTACATTCATCCATACATCAAACATAAATCACCCCCACCCCACACTTAGGACTGTGCGTTGTCCCCAACGCACACAAACAAGGTAAAGTAGGGTGAGAAGGACTCCCTTAAGTCAAGGTGGAGGGCTCATCCGAGTCTGTGGAGGAGCATCTGCATCCATAGCATTCCTATCATCAACAACTGGTGCTGATTCTGTATCAGGTGTTACAGCGACCTCAATAGGCCTGTTGAGTGGAGCCTCGGTGACTATGGGAGGAACAGGAGTGGATGGTCCGGCAGTGGATGATGCAATCAGCTGGGAGATGTCTGTACCTGCACATTGAACCAGAGCTCTGAGGAGTAATGATATCTCCTTCATCATCGTGGCCTGCTCGGTCTGAACTCGGCTTCCCCTTTGTGCAGGCTTCTAGAGAAAGACATTACCTTCAAGTTTGATAATGCATGTCTGAAAGCATTTGAGGAGCTGAAGGGAAGATTGGTGACTGCACCAATTATCATTGGCCCCGATTGGGCACAACCATTTGAGTTGATGTGCGATGCAAGTGACATAGCAATTGGAGCGGTGTTAGGGCAAAGGAGGGATAAAATCTTTCACTCCATTTATTATGCAAGCAAAACTATGAATCCAGCTCAGATGAATTATACAGTGACTGAAAAGGAGTTGCTTGCAGTGGTGTGGGCGTTTGACAAGTTCAGATCCTATCTAGTGGGAACCAAAGTCATCGTCTACACAGATCATTCAGCTATCAGATACCTATTTGAAAAGAAAGACGCCAAGCCGAGGCTGATTCGTTGGGTCCTCCTCTTGCAAGAATTTGACTTAGAGATCCGAGATCGAAAAGGGACAGAAAATCAAGTGGCCGATCATTTGTCCAGATTAGAGAGCCGGAACCATGTAGCTGAAGGAGGGTCAATTAAAGAAACATTTCCGGATGAGCAAATATTGGCAATCACCTCAGGTGAAGCCCCATGGTATGCAGATTATGTGAATTTTATCGCAAGTGGGGTAACGCCACTAGAATGGACAGCTGACAATAGAAGAAGATTCCTACATGATGTAAGGTTCTACGTGTGGGATGAGCCATTCCTATATAGGCAGTGTGCAGATCAGTTGGTGAGAAGGTGTGTTCCTGAGGAAGAGATGAAGGCTATACTACATGACTGCCATGCGTCACCATATGGAGGTCATCACGGCGGGGATAGAACCGCCCAAAAAGTGCTACAATCAGGTTTTTATTGGCCAAAATTGTTTAAGGATGCACATGCCTTCGTTAAAAATTGTGATAGATGCCAAAGAACTGGAACTATCACGAGGAAGCACGAGATGCCCTTGCAAAATATACTGGCGGTAGAACTTTTTGATGTTTGGGGGATTGATTTTATGGGACCATTCCCATATTCTAACGGACACAGATACATCTTGGTGGCGGTCGACTATGTTTCTAAGTGGGTAGAGGCCATAGCTCTTCCTACTAACGACGCAAAAGTTGTGGTAGGCTTTGTAAAGAAGCACATCTTCACACGTTTTGGGACCCCAAGAGTGTTGATAAGCGACGGGGGAACTCACTTTTGTAACAAACTGCTGAATAATATTCTTGCAAAATACGGAGTCAAGCACAAAGTTTCCACTGCCTATCATCCCCAAACGAGTGGTCAAGTAGAAGTTTCCAACAGAGAGGTCAAGCAGATTTTGGAAAAGACAGTAAGTATGAATAGAAAGGACTGGGCCGGGAAGCTGGATGACGCATTATGGGCATATCGCACTGCGTACAAGACCCCAATAGGCACTTCTCCGTACAGGTTGGTTTATGGGAAGGCCTGCCATCTGCCCGTCGAGCTTGAACACAAAGCATATTGGGCGATTAAAAAGCTAAATATGGAGATGGACTTGGCCGGTGAAAAGAGATTGCTACAACTCAACGAGCTTGATGAGTTTCGATTGCATGCGTATGAAAATGCCAAATTGTATAAAGAGAAGACCAAAAGATGGCATGATAAGCATATCCAACATCGTGAGTTTGAACCAGGTCAACAAATTCTACTGTTTAATTCAAGGCTAAAGCTTTTTCCAGGAAAGCTTAAATCTCGATGGTCGGGTCCGTTTGAAGTGGTTAGTGTGAAACCTCATGGTGCGATAGAATTGTGTGATAAGGGGTCCAATACGACATTCTTGGTAAATGGCCAAAGAGTAAAACACTATTGGGGTGGTGACATTGCACGTCACAAGACCACAATGGATTTAGTGGAGGCATGAAGAACATGTTGCGTCGTGCCGCGACGTTAAATCAGGCGCTTCTTGGGAGGCCACCCAAGTTAGTTAGTTTTTTATTTTTATTTTAATTTTTTTTCTCCTTTCTTTTCGTAGGACATAGATTTTATTCAAGAAAACGAGGCGGATGCGTCGCGTCCCCCTCAGCAAAAATTTTTTTTTTTTTTTTTGACGGGCCAATTGCTCAAGGCAGTGAAGTCTGCCTATCGCGCCCGTATCGCGTCCGAAAATTTTTGAAGGAAGACAAGGGGATGCGTCGCGTCAAAGCTCGCACGCACAGGTAAGTAATATATATTTTAACACATCTTAAGATAACCTATTCGAACAAAAACGTTTCTTGCGACGCATCCACTCGTCTCGTTTTGGCGACGCCTACGAACGCAGAACAGAATTCTCTCATCGAAATTGTAACGCAATAAGCTCAAACGCGACAGGTACGCATCATCCTCTTCGTTCTTCCGTTGGCTTCTCTCCTAATTCGTCTCTCCTCCCTCCTTCAATGGTAGCAACAAGTAGGTTTTGCAATTTCAAGATTTTTAGGGCTGTCGTTCTTGGTAGTTGTAATGGTTGAGAGATGATAAACTATAATTCCCTTCATCTCGTCCAACTTTGGGAGGGTAGTTGCACTGCTCAACTGATAGAATGAACTAGGCACACTTGTTGCATACCACATGTTCGACGAATTGTCCCTGAGAAAAATTTAGGCGTCGGTGAAGTCTGAGTAACCGAGCAACATTGGTGTATGCTTGAGAATAAGTGTGGGGTCGAGTGAGGGGCTATGTGAAATTGAATTTTTGAAGAGAGTTATCACATACTTGCTGAAAGTCATGAGCTACAATTCCATGAAGAGTGAATGGCATGACTTTACGAATAAATTGAAGTCTGCAAGCTGTCGCAATTGCTTTCAAGCTGAACTTCGCTGTTTCATCTGCTAATTGTTGAATTCTTTGCATTGCAGGTACTTAGATTCGTAAAATGACAGCAGCGAGTAAACCATCCAAGCAACAAGACAAAGATGGTAACAAGCAACCGCCCAAAAAGCCTACCGGAAGGGCAGCGGGCGGTCCAAATCCACAGAAAAAGAGGAAGCGGACGGAGAAGGAAATGGAACTGCTGCCTAGGCAGTTAAGTGATGATTCAGAGCAAGAGGAGGAGGAAACATTGGTCCGGAGGACAGTGAAGAAGGGTATTACACCAAGCAAAGGAATAGAGATACGAGAGCCTGTGACATACCAAAGAAAAGCTTCGAGAATGAGTGCTCCAACTGATAAAGGGAAGGAGAAGATTACTACAGAATCTGAATCCGATTCCGATTCGGACAATGACCACCTACAGATCAACATGAGTGATGAAGACGAAGGTGAACCCATAGACCGAGTTGATTGGGAGAAATACTTTGTTAATGAGAAGGCATTCCGAGCCTATAAGAAGATATTGGTTTCAAAGAAGTACATTCCGGAAAAGCCGATAAACATCGGACCACTTAAGACAAAGTACTCAGAGTTTCTCAAGTCAATTCGAGAGGTGCAAAAATGGGGACCCATTCTGAAAGGTCATGGCAAAGCCAACCTCACCATTGTTAGAGAGCTCTACGCCAATTGGCGTCACGCACGGGGAAACATTGTGCGAGTAAGAGGGGTAGATATTAATGTGTCAGCTGAAGCTCTGAATAACTTCTTAAGGGTGCCACACACACTCACTGACAGGTTTGACGCCATATGCAAAACACCAGATTATGCACACATTAAGTCTGTCCTATGCCCTACCAGGAAGGATGCAGAATGGAAGCATGGGAGTATGGAGTACCACTCTATAGCAAAGGAATTCATGAGTGCGTTAGCACGTGTGGCTCTAAATTTCATTTGTAACCGACTGCTGCCATGCCAACATAAAACTGATGTCCCTCGTTACCGCGCACTCGTATTATATGCTTTATTAGAGGGGATACCACTCAACTTCGGAGCCATCATGCATGATCAAATGCAGCGAACCAGGATGAATTACAAGTGGAGGCTGTTCTTTGCTAATACCCTAACGGCTTTTTTAACAGAGAGGGGAGTACTATGGGACAAGGAGAATGACGACATTGAGGCTAAAGCTCCAGGACCATATGATGTCACTCATGTTCTAGAGCCGAACAAGGGAAGGTCTTCTAAGCTCACCGTCCAACAATTATTTGAGCATATGCAAGCAGATATGCAAGAGAACAGGGCTGAGCTGATAGCGACTCGTGTCGAGTTGAGTGCCACCAGGGATGAGTTGAGACAGACTCGTGCGGATCTAAGCCGAGTTCAGACCGAGCAGGCCACGATGATGAAGGAGATATCATTACTCCTCAGAGCTCTGGTTCAATGTGCAGGTACAAACATCAGGTTGTAACGACTCGACCGGTCGTTTTGAGTTCTAGCGCGTCATTCAGCAGTTTGACACCCTGAGCAGCTTCACTTCAGGTATTATGACTTGTACGTGTGGTCGGAATTTAATTTCGAGAAGTTCGGAGTTGATTTGGAAAGAAAATTCTAATTTCGAAAGCTTTAAGTCGGAGAAATTGACTAAAGGGTAATTTTTGAGTAAATGACCTCGGAATAGGGATTTGAAGATTCCAACAGATTCGTATGATGATATTGGACTTGGGCGTATGTCCGGATCGGGTTTTGGATGACCCGGGAGCGTTTCGGCGTCTATTGTAGAAGTTGGCATTTTGGAAGGATTTCATAAATATGGGTTGAAGTGCATTTCAGTGTTATCGATGTCCGATTCGGATTCTGAGCCTGGGAATAGCTCCGTATGGTGATTCTGGACTTAGGGGCGCGTCCGGAAGTGGATTTGGAGGTCCGTAGGTCGTTTCGGGGTCATTTGGCGAAAAATAGAAATTTGAAGGATTTTGGAAAGTTTGATCGGGAGTGGACTTTTTGATATCAGAGTCGGAATCCGATTTTGGGAGTTGGAGTAGGTCTGTAATATCAATTATGACTTGTGTGCAAAATTTGAGGTCAATCGGACGTGATTTGATAGGTTTCGGCATCGAAGGTAGAAGTTTGAAGTTTCAAAGTTCATTAAGTTTGAATTGGAGGGTGATTCATGTTTTTAGCGTTGTTGTTTGATGTGATTTAAAGGCTCGACTAAGTTCGTAATGTGTGTCGCGCCCCTTTTTTTCTCGCGAAATCAGGCTTCGACATGTGACAACTCTTTTAAAGGAAGTATTAAAAGAGGAGAGTCGCCACCTAATGATGTTTAAGGTGCGTTAGGGCACCTATTTGCAAATAACTCTGTTTTAACTAGTCAACGCCACCAAAGATCGGGTAAGGGATCAAGTTACCTCAAAGAGAAGGTGTTAGGCACTCCTCGAGGTCCACAACTGTGGGTCCCGGTCAAACTTAAATTATATGGATTAGTCTATGTGATCAAGTAAGCAAAGAGAGTACAAAATCTAAGAATTTTATTACAAAGAGATCTTGAATATGGAGGTACAACTATTTTTTTTTCCATTCTAATAGAAAAGAAAGGAAAAAAGGGGAGGTCCTAAGTTTTTTAGCCTAAAGGATCACCCCGTGCAACATAAATAATATTTCGTAACTCCCTTGAGATAGGGTGTTACTCATGTTATCCAACGGGCACAGACTATCATCTCCTGTTACCCGATTACTATGTTAAAGTTGTTTACCTAAGAGCGCTCTAATTCAATTCCAAACCGTGCCCTATGCGTGCACTGCCCGTCCCATACCTATGGTCCAGGAGGATTTGGACCTCTATTTAGGTAGTTCTAGACCTTATATAGGCTGCTCAAAAATGTCAAAACTAGGCGACATACAAAACACATATTGGACTTCAAATATGGCAGTTAAGGGCTCAAGTTTACCTCCACACTTAAGCAGCAAATGCACACAAGACAAATTTCAGGTTAAGCAATTCAGAATTAAGAAACTTAAATCCATATAGACATGACTTCTATGTGACAAGGCATGCAAGCAGTTTCAGAGGCCAAGCGTTGTTCATAGACATGATTATACGATTTGCACGCTGATTAATGAAATTGCAGATTTTCAGTCATTAAGCCTGTTGTGTCTAGGTAACTCGTGCAGTAAGGAATAATGAAAAGACCATTGGGAGGATCCCAGAAGTGCGTAATAAACCATATTGAGAGGTGGAGCATTGATTCTTATTAAGACGAAACAGTGATGTCCTACAGACATGATCTCCAATGTTTAGCACTTAGAGCTGATTTTATCATTATACTCAACCCTATAGACATGGTTTCTAGGTGAACAGTGCGATGCAGTAACAAATGAGATGATTAAAATCCTATAGGCATGGTTTCTAGTGGACAATACGAGATAATAGCAAATGACATGATCAAAATCCTATAGACATAATTCCTAACGAACATGCTGAAGCGGATTAAAGAAAAGTCCAGTGACATTTGTTCCTATAGGCAGATTTTCTAGTGGCACATAGCAATAAGAATGATTGCAGCATTTGGATTCATGTTTGCTAGAAAATAGTGTGTGTGTGTGTGTGTGTGTGTGTGTGTGTGTGTGTGCACTTACCCTGATGACTAGGTTTCTACAGTGCACATATAAATTGAACAACACATATAGCTAGTGAATCAATGAATCCTATTGGCATGTTGTCTACCCCTTTTATACAAACATTAAGAATCTACCCCTTCCCCACTTTACTAACAGCCCAATCATTTATACAAAGTTATTACAGGCCCATTAATGAGTAAGATATAAATATTATACAAATAATGACAATAGGCCCATAACAGGCCCAAATGAAATACACAGCACTGTCTGAGCCTTCAGCAAGCCTCACACAGCATACCCAGACTTCTAATAAAGAGTCGTATTCATCAACACAACCCAGAATTCATAGAGGAGTCCAAAGTCAAGTCATATAACCATATTGCTAAGCATTGCATCAGTTAAACCAACCGACTTAGATGTACAACAGATAATAGGAAGAAAGGGGTTGAATGGAGGTAGTTTAAGTTTCAGGGAATGACTAAGGACCCAAATCCTAGTGTGTCAGAGTTCACAAGGGCCTCAAATGGACCCCGAGCAGTGCTCACACTAGGAGGTCAGCAGTAAAGCCTAGATAGCCTTGACTTTCAGTCGGCTAAGAATAAGAAGTTCAGAATAGCATAAGTAGCAAATGAGGAGAATGGACAATGGCTGAGGGATAGAACTGGGGGTACACTTATAACCTAAAGTAGACATAGCCAAGTTGAGCATACAAGCAACTAATCAAGAAGGACAGTAAGTTCAGCAGGATTTCCATACATAGCAAACTATCACATAGACAGCCACATTTTGAAAAAGTTGGGGAAGAAACATGTTTGCATGGATATACACAGATTATAATGTACAGATGCATTATACTAAACCAGTTGAGACCTAAAAGGTCCAAATTAAGCTAAGTGTGCATCCTAGTATCATAAGATAGATATATTAACTCTTATTAGGAAACATGACTGCATTGAGACATGATAGGGAATACATATTATGACAAAATCACATGTGGGAAGGGTCAGGGGAGAAACAAGTTTGCAGTCACAGATGCACAATACAAACAAGTTAAAACCTAAGAGATTATGCTAAACATACATCCTAGTGTCATGCTAATCAGTATTTAGACATGATGGGAATGCACATTGTGACAAGCCAAATAATTACTGAAAGAACAGGATATCAGATGAACCATAGGCATGCTGGGGAATATATTAGCACAGAAGCAAGATCATAGAGAATGGTCTTAATTGAAACACATTGTACATGCAAAACAAATATTGCAGAGATTCATAGCAGTGTGAGATAGCAAGTTCATACCAAATAGCATATGTAGGGATTCTGGGATTGACACAATAGACTAATTAACTAAAGAAGATCTAAGTTATGCCATAAAATAAAATGGTTCAAACAGGGCAGGGAAAACAAGTTGAGGTAACTGTCAAGATATCAATCAATCACTAATGGGGTATGGGGATCATTCTTAGTGACACAATAGCATAGGAACATGTCATAATTCACACAGGAAGTTCTAGCACAAGTGTGATTATAGAGATTAAGGACAAAGCAAATAAGCATGTTTTAGGGAACATTCAGGCTCCAATACACTGGCTAAACGAACTTAAGAGGGTCAGATTATCCAAGTTAGACTTAGGCAATCTCAGAACTAGCAGCATTAGGAGGAAGTTAAATGCTAAAGAGACTTACAACAAAGTAGAATTAACAGAATCGTGCACAAAAGTAATCCAGAAATATATTAAGCCATGGATTTCAGAGGTGAGAACACATGTAAATCAAAGACACATAGGGATAAAATTGCAAAAGTCAAGTGGCTTACCAGTTAATGGACAACAATAAAGAACAAAAAATCCACAAGGACCCAGAAACCTCGATGCGTCAAAGTTCCCAAGAGCTTCGAAAGAACCCCGGGCAATGCTCGCACAAAGAGAAAGTTCGAACAGTAGACTCTTAGTGGCCTTGGCTTTCAGCCGGCCAACACAAAACACAGAACAAGATAATGAAGGAATTAACAGAGCAAAGCTTCAAATTTTAGTGAGATTATATCGATTCGGTCCCCTTTCAAAGGGGAATGAGGAGGGGTTTATATAGTGATAGAAATCGAACAAGTAAACAAGGAAAACTATAAAATCAATATAATTAAGGAAATAATAACATGCAGAATCAGTAAAAGTCGGATTAGAGAAAAATTAGGTAAACCCTAGTTGACAGAAATCAAAAATTGGCCGTAGATCTTGGCTAATCGGACCCATAAAGCCTTGATATAAATGTATATAAACGGAATACCGTCTGGATCTTAAAGATTAAAGATGAGTTCCACATGATTCCAGTTCTGGTACTTGTCAAAAATAGGCAAGTACTAAGTAATACCAAAATCGTGTAAGTAACATGGAGATGGAGCATATATAGAAGGCAAATTGTAAGAGGTTTCCATATTAAGGTCGGAATCGGAGATAATTAGGGGTGTGACGACTAGGGTTCGTGAAGGAGAAGGGCGTGACAGAGAATAGGGGCGGTTGTCTTTAGGAAATGGGGATTAGGGTTTGGGTGAGGGGATATAAGGAGAATGGGGAGGAGTGTTGTGAGCCGTTGATCACTTGGATCAACGGTTGGGATTTAAGAAGACATGGGTCGGGGTTTTTGGACTGGGTTGGGGATAAAAGGGTCATTTGTATTGGGCTTGGGGATTGGGCCAGGGATTTGGGGCTTGTCTGGTCCGAAATTAATCCCAATTTTGGGCCAGATTTTAAAATAGGAAATTAAGGTAAAATAATTTAATAAAATAATTAAATAAATTATAAAAAATGCTATTTATGCAAAGTAATATTTTAAAATAATAGTAGAAGATTATACAAATGTAAGATATTATTTTGACCTTAAATAAAATGACAAATATAATAAAATTATAAAATATAGGCTATTGTTGCAAGATTGTGCAAATGGCCTAAAAATACTAATATAATTATATATAAAAAATAGCGTAAAATATCTAAAGCAAGTATTATAGATGCAAAAATAATAATTTTAGGTAATTAAATCATCACAAAATAATTGAAAGGAGTAATTAATAAATATTCAAGTAATTTAAATACAGGAAAATCAATTTTAAAGCTCTGAAAAATTATGAAAAATTATAGAAAAATGCTTGTATAGATTTGTAACTAAATAATGATGCCAAATGATGTTTTGAAAGTATATATACTATTCGAGAAAATATGAGGGCAAAATTGGGTATCAACATCTGCCCCTCTTTACCCGGGGATGATGAAAGAGTTGTCGGGTAAAGAAAATGATGACCAATTTTGGCCGAATTGAGCGAGGAATGATGTGATTTGAAAAAATGGGGTCGAACCCTGATTCCTGAGTTGCCTACATATCCCTGGTGTTACAGGAATCAGGTCGTGTGTAGTTCTGGATCCAACAGTGGACGGAACCGATTGAGTTATTATAGGAATGGTCTATGTTTTGGAAAGGGTTCCTTTGGGTAGGATAGTATCAGATGAATATATGCGAAGTCATGAATGTGAATTTAAAATGTTATAGATGTATCACTGAGCAAATATCTGAACAGTCATGGAGTAAAAGGCGGGTAATTGATGGTGGTTGGTTACGTTTGAAATAATTGCAGGATATGAACACTGAACGAAAATCGGAATGAAGAATGCTCCCGTTAGGAGAACGGTTACTTCCTGGATTACCTGCAAAACTTAAAACACGATGCATACAAGTATATATGGATTATTGCGAGAATTTAAACATGATGTAGATTCCCTTCGGACCATGAGGGTTGTCTTTGGACGGTGGGGATGGTGTCCTTAGACCATGACGTCCTGGGCCATGAATCATGTGATAAGGGATTCGCAGGCCATGAAATGATGTCCTCGGGCCATGAGAATAGTGCCTCCGAACCATGAAACCTTTGAATAATGATATGCACGTTTAAGAGATCCTCGGGCCATGGAATGGTGTCTTCCGGCTATGAGGATGATGCCTTCAGACCATGACGCCTTTGGACAAAATGACGATATTTCAGCCCATGAGATGCAAAATATGATGTTTGACCATATGCGAAGATGAGACAAGACAAGGCTTAGTCTTGGGTAAGATGAGGGTAATGCTTAGACCTGGGTGAGTAAAGGATAATGCTAGGTCTTAGATGGCGTAATGGAGATAGCATTTAATCACGAGGAAAAGGCAGTTCCTAGCCTTGTGGAATTAGGGAGTCAATGCTTAGTCTCATGCAGGAAGAGGAGACAATGCTTAGTCTCATGCAAGTAAGGGAAGCGGTGCTTAGCTTCATGCAGGAAAGGCAATGCTTAGCCTTATGAAATTAAAGAGGCAGGGCTTAGCCTCATACAAATAGGGAGACAGGGCTTAGCCTCATGCAAATAGGAGACAATGCTTAGTCTCATGCAAAGAAAGGCAGTGCTTAGCCTTATGCAGTTAAGGAGGCAGTGCTTAGCCTCATGCAAATAGGAGACAATGCTTAGTCTCATGCGGAAAAGGCAGTGCTTAGCCTTATGCAATTAGGGAGGCAATGCTTAGCCTCATGCAAATAGGAGACGCTGCTTAGTCTCATGGGGAAAAGGCAATGCTTAGCCTTATGCAGTTAAGGAGGCAATGCTTAGCCTCATGAAAATAGGAGACGATGCTTAGTATCATGCAAAGAAAGGCAGTTCTTAGCCTTATGCAGTTAAGGAGGCAATGCTTAGCCTCATGCAAATAGGAGACAATGCTTAGTCTCATGCGGAAAAGGCAATGCTTAGCCTTATGCAAGAAGGGAGGCAGTGCTTAGCCTCATGCAAAGAGGGAGATAATACTTAGTCTCATGCAAGGAAAGGCAGTGCTTAGCCTTATGCAAGAAAAATGATGAGTGACAGTGAGAAAGTAAAGTATTTCTTAGCTGGAAATGTTTGCGTTTGGTAACTTGTCGTCATGAAGGTAGTGATTTGATGTATCTGCAGGTATTGTTGCCTTATCGTGCCTGCATCCAAAGAAAAATCATGAGTTTTATGGGGGGAAGGTTGGTTTGCGCTTTTATCTTCTGTTTTTCCTTTGCTCCTATCTTGAGGTTCTGTTTGAGTTACCCTGGGTAGCATCTGGCTATCATAGAAATAAAGTTTTCGAAAAATATGCATGCATTTGATAAATATATTTATTTTAAATGTAGTAGTATGCGATTTCAAATAATTTAGATGAACTAGTGATTGTGACATATTTTAGAGACATTGCGACCTCCTTGCTTTAGAATTTTGAGGGTTCCCCTCAAAATTCTGCCCCAGTTTAAATGCAATACTTTTGTTGTTCCGTGTATGACAATGTCGGTTGAACTCGCTTTAGAATTTTGAGGGTCCTCCTCAAAATTCTGCCCCAGTTTTCTGATCATGGAAAAATGTAGATTTTATTAAGATGTGACCGAACCCACAGGGCTGCCTACATATCCCTTCTTAAATGGGAATCAGGTCAAGCGTAGTTCATTTACATTAGATGAAGAAATGTAAACAATCCTAAACATAGTATCTCTTGACTGCGTCTGAGTTGATAGGTTTCGGCCAAATTTCTCCGTCCATTTCTGCAAGTATAAGTGCCCCTCCTGTTAGTACTCGATGAACTATGTAGGGCCCTTGCCAATTAGGTGAAAATTTTCCTTTGGCTTCATCTTGATGCGGGAAGATCCGCTTCAGCACCAACTGCCCCGGTGTGAATTGTCTAGGCCTGACCCTTTTGTTGAAATCTATGGCCATTCTATTTTGGTAGAGTTGACCGTGACATATTGCACTCATTCTTTTTCCATCAATGAGGGCCAGTTGCTCATATCGGCTCTGTACCCATTCTGCGTCGCTGAGCTCGGCTTCTTGTATGATTCTCAGAGAAGTGATTTCTACTTTGGCATGGATAATCGCTTCAGTACTGTAAACCAACAAATAAGGAGTTGCCCCAGTTGATGTGCGAACCGTGGTATAATATCCGAGCAAAGCAAATGGTAGCTTCTCGTGCCACCGTTTGTAATTATCTACCATCTTCCTCAATATCTTCTTGATGTTCTTATTGGCGGCTTCTACAACTCCATTCATTTGCGGCCTGTATGCTGTGGAATTCTTATGCTTGATCTTGAAGGTTTCACACATGGATCTCATCAAATCACTGTTAAGGTTGGCCGCATTGTCGGTGATGATTGATTTCGGCACCCCGAACCGACAAACAATACGATCCCTAACAAAATCTGTGATGACCTTCTTAGTTACAACCTTGTAAGATGCGGCTTCAACCCATTTTGTGAAATAGTCTATGGCCACTAGAATGAACCTTTGCCCATTTGAAGCGGCGGGTTCGATTGGACTGATGACATCCAACCCCCAAGCGGAGAAAGGCCAAGGTGCACTTGTTGTATTGAGTTCATTGGGTGGCACTCGTATCATATCAGCATGTACTTGGCATTGATGACATTTTTGGACAGACATGATGCAGTCTGTTTACATAGTCATCCAAAAATATCCTGCTCTTAATATCTTCTTTGCTAAGACAAAGCCATTCATGTGCGGTCCGCAAGTTCCGGCATGTATCTCTTCGATTAATTTGGATGCTTCCTTGGCGTCGACACACCGCAATAATCCCAGATCTGGAATCCTTCTGTATAGAATTCCTCCGCTTTGGAAGAAGTGGTTGGATAATCTTTGGATTGTGCGTTTCTGAGTATGATTTGTGTGCTCCGGGTACTCTCATTTTTCCAAATATTCTTTGATGTCGTGGAACCACGGATTTCCATCCATTTTCTCTTCAACATGAGAACAATAAGCTGGCTAATTATGAATCCCTACTGGATAGGATTGATGAAATTCTTGTCTCCCATTCTCTGTACTATCAATAGGATCAATTATAACAGATAAAGTGGCCAATGCATCTGCGAACTCATTCTGGATTCTCGGAACATGTTTGAACTCTATTTTTGTGAATCTCTTCATCAACTCTTGTGCACAGTACAGATATGGTAATATCTTAGTGTTCTTCGTGGCCCACTCTCCTGAAACCTGATGTACTAAGAGATCAGAATCTCCAATCACCAACAACTCCTGAACGTTCATGTCAATGGCCAACCTAAGTCCCAAGATACAAGCCTCATATTCTGCCATATTGTTGGTATATGGAAACCTGAGCTTTGCGGATACTGGATAGTGTTGACCCATTTCTGACACTAAAACCGCTCCAATACCCACTCCTTTGAAATTCGCAGCCCAATCGAAGAACATTCTCCAACCATCATAGGCTTCGGTGATATCTTCTCCTACGAATGATACCTCTTCATCGGAAAAATATGTTTTCAGTGGTTCGTACTCTCCGTCTACAGGATTTTTTGCCAGATGATCTGCCAATGCTTGCCCTTTGACCACCTTCTGAGTTACATAGATGATGTCGAACTCACTCAGTAGTATCTGCCATTTTGCTAACTTTCCCATAGGCATGGGTTTCTGGAAGATGTATTTTAGCGGATCCATCCTTGATATGAGATATATAGTGTAGGCACAAAAGTAGTGCCTCAACTTTTGAGTTATCCATGTCAAAGCGCAGCAGGTGCGTTCCAGCAAAGAATACCATGCTTGGTAGGGTGTGAACTTCTAACTCAGATAGTATATGGCCTGCTCCTTTCTTCCCGTCTCATCGTGTTGTCCCAAGACACAGCCGAAAGCCCCATCTAGTACAGAAAAATAGAGTAGCAGAGGTCTCCCAGGTTTCGGTGGGACCAGAACAAGTGGTTTGGATAAATATTCCTTGATCTTGTCAAAGGCTTTCTGGCACTCTTCAGTCCAACTTGTTGCAATGTCTTTCTTCAACATTTTGAAAATCGGTTCACAGATCACAGTTGATTGTGCTATGAAATGGCTGATATAGTTGAGACGCCCTAAGAAACTCATCACATCTTTCTTGTTCTTTGGAGGTGGCAAGTCCTGGATAGCTTTGACCTTTGACGGGTCCAATTCAATCCCTCGGCGGCTGACGATGAATCCTAGCAATTTTCCGGCAGGGACTCCGAAGGCACATTTTGCAGGATTCAGTTTCAGATTGTACCTTCGAAGCCGATTAAAAAATTTCTTCAAGTTTGCTATATGATCTGTGCTTCTCCTGGATTTGATGATGATGTCATCCACGTACACCTCTATTTCCCTGTGTATCATGTCGTGCAAAATAGTTGTCATGGCCCTCATATAAGTGGCTCCAGCATTCTTTAGGCCAAACGACATCATTTTGTAACAATATACTCCCCATGGTGTAATAAAGGCTGTCTTTTCGGCATCCTCTTCATCTATCTAGATCTGATGATATCCTGCGAAGCAATCCACAAAGGATTGAAGTTCATGCTTGGCACAGTTGTCAATCAGTATGTGTATATTGAGCAAAGGGAAATTATCTTTGGGACTTGCTCTGTTTAAATCCCGATAGTCGACACACACTCTGACCTTCCCATATTTCTTTGGAGCCGGCACAATGTTAGACAACCAGGTCGGATATTCAACCACTCTGAGAACCTTGGCTTTGATTTTCTTGGTGACTTCCTCTTTTATTTTCAAACTCATATCTGGCTTGAATTTTCTGAGCTTTTGTTTCACTGGTGGACACATGGGATCGGTGGGCAACTTGTGAGCCACTATGGATGTGCTCAGACCAGTCATATCATCGTAAGACCATGCAAAGATGTCTTCATACTCCTTCAAGAACTGGATGTACTCTTCATTCTCTGACGGTGATAGGTGAATGCTTACACGCGTTTCCTTGACTATTTCGGAGTCTCCCAAATTAACAGTTTCAGTCTCATCCAAATTGGACTTAGGCTTGTTTTCAAAATTTTCCACTTCTCTGACAATTTCCTCGGGTATTACATCCTCTTCCAGATCCTCTGAATCACTATCCTTATGTTGCATTGTCTCATTACATGTCACGGTCGTAGGTTCATTAGGATAAGTAATAATAATGTTGTAGAGAAAAAATGTAAAGAATAATAATAAATACTAAAAATAACAATGCATTAAATAAATCTTGAAAACATCAAACAAGTACGGCTCGATGACTCGAGCAATTATTTCAAAACAAAATGTGCTTAAAACAAAATACTGAAAACGTCTTAGATGCTCATAAAATTGCTTTCAAGAAAATAAAATGATGCTAATTGCCACACTACCCAGAACTCGACGGGCCCTTGATGGTGCAGCAGTCCAGCTCTTGAGAACAACTCTCTTCTCTACGGTCTGAATAATAAGGCCTTCCTCCTCCTCCTCCTCAACTATCGCACTGCAATCCATGACTTCATCATCCAAAAACAAATTCCTTATGCTAGCTAAAACTTCATCTTCTTCGGACCCCCACATCATGTCAGCTTGATGAAATGACTGGTGCAAATGTGGTACTGGTTGTTCTAGAGGGTAATAAGGACCACGCCATGGTGGTGACCAATTCTGACACTCTTGTCAGGTGTATTCATATCCAAGCCTAAAGGTTGTGCCATGGCGCTTTAGCTGTATCGGTTTGGTGATCCCCTAGAGATTCTTACCGAGACCCTTACCGGGTTCATACCCTGTCCATGAAAGTATGCTTTCTATCTTACTGCTCTACCATTTGTCTTTCTCAATTGCGTTGACACGCTCGATGCGATGGTATGTTTCTCCACCCAACTTCATTCTATTCTCGACGACCGGAACAGTCTGATTGGTATAAATAGGATTACTTCCGTCTTCATGGATAATTACTTCCTGATGGTTCCACTCAAACTTCAGGGCTTAATGTAGAGTAGAAGCTACGGCCCCAGCGGCATGTATCCAAGGTTGTCCCAACAATAGGTTGTAGGTAGCAGATATGTTCAACACTTAAAACTCAACAACAAACCAGGTTGGGCCCATCTGTAGGCTGAGGTTGGTCTCCCCAATTGTGGCCTTTTGAGACCCATCAAATGCTTTTACATTCATATTTCCCGCTCGTATCTCGTGCAGGCCTTTACCCAATCTTTTCAAAGTAGTTAGTGGACATATGTTGAGACTCGAACCCCCATCTATCAGGACTCTTGCAATGAATTTATCCTCAAACTGCACTGTGATATGCAGTGCCTTGTTGTGACTTAGTCCTTCCGGTGGCAGCTCGTCTTCATGAAAAGTGATCTTGAGGATTTCCAACACTTTCCCTACCATGTTGGCCATTTCTCCACTGGTGATGTTATTGGATACATAGGCTTCATTCAACACCTTTATCAGGGCATTCCTATGTGCCTCAGAGTTTTGCAGCAGTGATAAGATGGATATTTGAGCAGGGGTTTTGTTCAGATGATCAACCACAGAATATTCTCTTGCTTGCACCTTTCTCCAAAGGTCATCTGGGCCAGTCTCAATGACAGGCGGCTTAGATGCAGCTTCTTTGCTCGTTCCTCCCAAATGCTCGGGTGTATAGACCCTACCGGTTCTGGTCATGCCTTGCGCTGCACCTGTTTCTTCCATTTTTGCTTTTCCTTTCCTTCTTGCTTCTACAACATAATCCCATGGTATAGCATTAGACTTATAAGACGGCGTAGGTGCTACCATCACGGTGAAGGGTATTGTTATTTCAACCTCAAACGGAGTTGGTGTAGCTACCTCAACTTCAATTGGTGCCTGAGTTTGTACCATGATAGGTGTGAGAGTAACTGGAGATGTTTTAGGATTATCCCCTTCTCGAATGAGTCCAACTGACCCTTCCGAGTCCCATTCTTCATCGATCTCTAATCACGTTAACCCCTTCACCCCTGTGATCCGGGAGAGGATTGTTATGGATATTGGGTGCAGCCTCCTTTGCCTGTATAACTTTGGTATCAATTAATGTCTGAATCTTATCCTTCACAGTACGATACTCATAAATAGTATGACCCTTCATGCCTGAGTGATAGGCATATGTCTTATTTGCATGTATGACTTTGGTGTCAATTAATGTCTGAATCTTATCCTTCATAGTACGACACTTATCAGTAGTATGACCCTTCATGTCTGAGTGATAGGCACATGTCTTATTTAGGTTAATCCACTGGGAAGAGTTTTCCATACCAACAGTGGGAATGGGAGTGACATAACCGGTAGCCTTTAGCCTCTCGTATAGTTAGTCTATGGGTTCAGCAATTGGAGTATATTGTCTGGGTGGTCTGCGGTCGAAATTTGGTCTTGGTTTTTGGTAATTTTGGCAGGCTGGTGGTGAGTGGTAGTATGCTAGTTGGGTGTTATTGGTATGGTAAGTGGCGGAAGGTTGTTGGTATCTGGGAGGTGAAGGCTGATATGTGGGTGGAGGTGTTTGGTATGTGAGAGGAGACTTCGGACCTTGAGCTACCATTACTGCACCCACTTCTTTCCTCTTAGAGATACCTCCTAACTGCAAAGCTTTATTTGTGGCCTGGAGTGCTTCGAAATTCGTCACCATTCCACTTTTGATCCCTTCTTCTATTCTCTCTCCCAGCTTGATGATGTCAGAGAACTTATGGTTTTCAATAACTATCAACCTTTCATAGTATTGCGGGTCTTGAGCTCTGACGAAGAACTTATTCATTTGTTCTTCTTCAAGTGTCGGCCTTACTTTTGCGGCTTCAGACCTCCACCGAGTAGCATACTCGCGGAAGGTTTCCGTTGGTTTCTTCTTGAGGTTTTGAATGTAGAAAACGTCTAGTGCGTTTTCTGTGTTGAACCTAAATCGATCCATGAAATCTGACGCTATGCTCACCCAATTAACCCACTTTTTTGGGTTCTGACTGATGTACCAAGACAAGGCATCTCCGGTGAGGCTCCTCATGAACATCTTCATATGGATTCGTTCATCCTTGCCAACCCCTACAAGTTTGTCACAATACGTTATCAAATGCACCTTCGGATCACCAGTTCCGTCGAACATTTCAAACTTAGGAGGTGTCACGACCCAATTTCACCTATAGGTCATGATGGCGCCCAACACTACAGCTAGGCAAGCCAACAAATAATTTAAACATATATCAATTATTTTCAGAATAATTTTCTAAGTAATTTTATTATTTTTCTAGAAATATTAAAGAAATTTGAAAAGATGCTGATCAACTTAAATCCAAGAAAATAATACAACTCTAAATTCTACCAATGTGTGTGCCAAGACCTGGTGTCACAAGTGTATGAGCATCTAGTAGATTATACAAAACTCCAAATATTGTCTGAAATAAAATAGACAGAATGTAAATACAAGAAGAGACACTGATAGTTGTAGAACGGCTCAGAAAGGCAGCTCACCACTACGCCTCTGGATAACGTGGGTGTAAGATGATAGGTCCTCCACTAGTACTTGTCTCAGATCCTGCACAAAAAGTGTAGCAAGTGTAGTATGAGTACGTAAACAACGTGTACCCAGTAAGTATCAAGCCTAATCTCGAAGTGGTAGAGACGAGATGGTCGACTTAGACACTCACTAAGGGTCAACAATATTAAATAGAATAAAACAGAATTTATTTAACTCAGCATGATTCACAAAGTCAATAATAATTTTATTTAATCAGCAGAAATAATTAAATTCCCTCAAACGCAACAATTCTCAATAACTTAATTAAATTCCTTCAATTCCAATAAATTTCCAATCCATTTATTAAATCCACGAGCTGCAATTTAAAACATCGTGATATCGTGTATTTATTATTATTATTAAGTATGATTTCTGCCGAGGTCGTACGGTCCGATCCAGAGTGTTGTGTACACTGCCGAGGGACGTGCGGCGCGATCCATATATGCATCTATCCTACCAAGGCGTTCGGCCCGCTCCACAAGAAAGGAGGACATTTTCTTATGTACCTCCGGAAGGAGAGTATATTTATTATAAGATAAATTTGGGAGGAAGAATATATATATATATATTAATTAATCAAATAATATTAATTAAACAAAGAATATATTTTACACAAGTAATTCATGCTTTGAGTCCTAAACTACCCGGACTTTAGCACTAATAGTAGCTACGCACAGACTCTCGTCACCTCGTGCGTACGTACTCCCCACAATTAGCAATAATTATTACTTTAATTACCTATGGGATAATTTTCCCCTCACAAGATTAGACAAGAGACTTATCTTGTCTCAAGGTCCACTTTTCGATTACCACGTCGCGTTAAATTCTTGATTCGACGCCGAAAAATCCGAAAATATCCAAATATTATACAAAATAATTAATGCATGTTCAATAATTCTAATTTAGGATATTAAATATTTTACCCTAACCAAAACAGTAAAATTCCTAAAATTCACCCCGGGCCCACGTACCCAGATTCTGAAAATTTTTAGATGAAAACGTTATCCATAATCTCAAGAACCCAAATATATAATTTCTACCCAATTCCATAACTATTTTCGTGGTTAAAATCTCATTTTTATAAAAATCTAAGTTTTTCATCTAACCTTTGATTTCTAAAATTTACTAGTTATAATCTACCCATAATCTATGTATTTAACTCAAGGGGTGTGGAATTAACTTACCTTCCAATTGCTAGTTGAAATCCCACTCTCAAAAGCTCTGAAATCACCCAACAATGGATGAAAAATAGAAAGAAATGGACTGAGCTTCATCCGTTTTTTAAGGTTCTTCCCAACAGTGATTTCTGCACCTGTGGAGAAGTGCCGCACATGCGGCTTTCGCACCTGCGGAAGAGCCTTGCAGGTGCGCATTTTCCCCTCTTTTCCTGGCACCGCACCTGCGGAAGAATTGCTCGCTTCTGCGCAACCGCATGTGCGCCCATTCCTTCACATCCCTCCGCTTCTGTGCACAAGGCCTTCGCACATGCGCGTTCGTAGGTGTGCCAAAATGCTTCGCATCTGCGATGGCTGGGCAGGCTCCTCTCCTTCACACCTGCGATTGGTTGCTCGCACCTACGGCTGTCCAAGCGCAGGTGCGATTATGACAGTAGCTGGGAGCTTCAGTCTTTGCTCAAATTTCCAAAATTGGTCCGAGCCTCGTCCGGTTAACACTCGGGACCCTCGGGGGACCGCCCGAACATACCAACAGGTTTGAAATCATAAAATGGACTTGATCGAACTCTCGGAACATATAAAACAACATCAAATCTAAGAATCATACCCTAAACCAAATTGATTCAGACTTAAGAACTTCAAGTTCTTCAATTTACTTCCAATGCGCCGAAACGTACTTAAACTACTCGGAATGACACGAAATTTTGTATGCAAGTCTTAAATCACTATACGAAACTATTCCCAAACTCAGAATTCCAAACGGACTTCAATTACTATAAAACCTACTCCAAATCAAATTTAAAGAACTTTAAACCTTCAAATAGTTGATTTTTTACTATTAAACGCCAAAACGCTTCCGGTTTATCCAAACCCCGATTCGAACATACACCTAAGTCCGAAAGCATCATACGAACCTATTGAAACCGTCAAATCCTGATTTCGGGGTCATTTTCTCAAAATGTTGACCGAAGTCAAACTTGCCTTTTAAGGCTAACTCAAGGAACCAAGTGTTCCGATTTCAACCCAAACACTTCCAAATCCCGAACCAACCATCCCCACAAGTCATAAATTATTAAAATCAAATTTGGGGAGTTTTTATTTTAGGGAACGGGGTTCTAAAAGTTAAAATGACCGGTTGGGTCATTATAATTAACCCACTTCTTTGGTTTCCGTTGGTTTCTTCTTGAGATTTTGAATGTAGAAAATGTCTGGTGCATTTTCTGTGTTGAACCTGAATCGATCCATGAAATCCGATGCCATGCTCACCCAATTAACCCACTTCTTTGGGTTCTGACTGATGTACCAAGACAAGGCGTCTCTGGTGAGGCTCCTCATGAACATCTTCATACGGATTCGTTCATCCTTGCCAACCCCTACAAGTTTGTCACAATACGTTCTCAAATGCACCTTCGGATCACCAATTCCGTCGAACATTTCGAACTTAGGAGGTTCGTAACCCTCTGACAGTTCTACATCTGGATGAATACACAAATCCTCATAATTCAAACCCTCAATGCCTTTGCCACCTTTGACACTTTGAACTCTGCCAGTAAGCTTCTTGAGTTCCTCCGCCATGTTCTTGTTGAGCAGGTCCTTCTCGGCGGATTCGGGTATATATAGGGTCTTTTGTGGGGTGTGGGGTAAAGTTTCAACATATATGGGATTGCTTTGATGGACTTCGAGAATCTGGGCGTAATGGTGGTCATTGGTTGAGTTTTGTGGATCAGGAGTAGGCTGTGGTGCATTCTGAGGGGTGTGGTATGTGGTTGTTTATGGGTATTGAGTTGGATGGTGATAGTGTTGTTGAGGAGTAGGTACCGGTGGAGGGTTGTGGTTCTGAGGAGGTGTGGCGTATTGATGTGGTACGTGAGGATTCGGTGGTGGGTTTTGATTCTACGTGTTTTAGGGAGGTGTCGGGTTTTGGGCGTTTGTGTTTTGTTGGTTGATGTCAGGGACGTTTAGGGTAAGGGAAAGGTTTGCCAAGTTTTGGACCTGCTCAAGTTCCCCTTGTAGATCCAATATTTTCTGTTCCAGATGTAGGAACAATTCATTCTGTGCTGGAGTACTCCGACAGTCCGAAGTTTTAATGTTCTCTGCATTGTCCTTTCTGATACCGCTTAAATCATCTATTTTTTCTTTCCCTTTGCCTTTGCCTTTAGTATCACTTGGTGGAGGAAGAGGGGGAGGACCTCTGGATCTAGTATGATATGCGGATGATGCCAGTATGCATGAACCAACCTTGGGTAAGGGGAATAATCAAAAGAAAAAAAAACAAAAGGTAACCAAGTCAGTAAGGGATATTGAAAGAATGCTTGCAATATTAAACATGCTCTGCAAAATCATGTAACAGAATCGCGTCCTAATTTGGGGGACCTCGTTGTGCCCGAGGTAGGCCTAAGAGACACATAAACTTGGAGAAAATTGATGCCAATAATTGTGTCATTTCATTAATGCAAAAATGAATCAAATCCTTACTAAAACGACAATAATAAGAAAGTTACTAAGGGCGTTTGCCTTATTACATTCGAAATCTAAAACTAAGCTAAAAAGCAGTAAAGAACATCATTTCCTAATCTACTTGGTCCCAGAAGGACCTTTCTCATGCTTGGATCTCTTGACTCCATCAATCAGATTCCCCAGGTCGCGCATATCCAACAACAGGTAAGCCTTTGCTAGATGCCCCCCTTCATTGCCATCCGTGTTTTGACAATCTGAAAGCCTCTTTCTCATCTTTCCCCTAAGCTCCATCAACCCTTGCTCCAAATATTCTAATCTTTCTGTTGATTTAGTGGCGGTTTCCCTCCATTCGTTGATTGTTTCCATATCCACTTTGTGTGTTTCCAAATGCCTAGCTTCAGACTCGAAAACCCTCTTGTGCAGTATCCTATAATTGACTTGTGCTTCAACAGCGTCATCTATAACCCTATTTTTTAGATTAATTCTTGTCTTGACATCCCCCGCTATATTATCTACCAACCATGATGGGTAGAAGTATACATGGCCGGTATGATACATGTCTGGCTCGATGGTATCTTTCTCCACAATGACCTTTTGATTCCACATATGTTGTGCCTCGAACTTGAACGGAATGATGTTACCTTTAAAATCTGCTTTGTATTGGACCATGTTGGAAACCTGAGGTATAATCTGTTTTCTTCCCACTTGCCTCATTACCCTTATAGGAGCATAAGGATAGATCCCTCTTAACCCGGTCAACACTAGATGAGTAGTTTCTCTTGATCTGATGATGAACTCACTGCTAGAGAACCATTCAAACATCCAATGTACCTTTTCATCAGTCAGATTGCTGAAGAAACGCACCCAACTCACAGCACTTCCAGGTTGCGCAAACCTATCTGGGATAGATGTCATTCTCTTTGGATGATGGCAAGCTATGTAGTCATTCAATGGTCGTCGCAGGAGCTCTTCGCAATATTTACCTCTTTGGAAATGTTCTAATAACCAAACCTGCAGCAACATATTACAACCCTCGAAGTGTCCATACCCCTGCTTGCATCGATCTAAAGCACGATACATTTCGGCCAATATCATGGGGATGATAATGTAAGTTTGTCCCTCGATTCCTTCCATTAAAGTCCTAGCGACCATGGCTAAACGAGTGTGGATCCTTCCCCCTTTCATCGGAAATATCAGCGATCCCAAGAAATAGACAATGAACACAAAAACCCGGTGGTGCGTCCAACCTAAGGAAGTGATGGCAAGTTCATCACAATGAAGGCGATATGACTTGCTATGCCCATAATGTTCGTAAAAGAATTCAAATGGGATGTATGACTCCTTCAAACAAAGCAACTCATCATTTTTCTTGAAACCCAACATTTTCAGAAAACCGCGAGGGGTGCGATTCTCTGGCACTAATAACCCTGGACTATCCCACGACAGCTTAGCGAAACCTCCTATTTCCTCTAACAGAGGAGTCATTTCTATGTTACCAAAGCGGAAGACAGCTCTTCTCTCATCCCAAAATATAGTGGCGTCCTCGATCAATGCCCCATTTGGACGAATGTCCAATAAGGAAGGTAAATTACCAAGGACCCTTTTCACATGATTCTTGTCACTAGGTGAAAGGTTCTTCCACCAATCAAGCAGCAAAGGAGGGATGTTTTGGACCATGCCGAACCCGGGGACTTCGTGCTTCATTTTCTGCAAACAAATAGAGTTAGCCCTTTCCCCCTCCAGATTCGACTATTTACACACTAATGATCAACATATTTGCCTATTTTCTACAAGTAATGCACATAAAGTGACGGTGTCCATTGGGATTGTGGAAATTCCGTCGGACTTTGGACAAGGCTTATCTTAGCGGGCTATCACGTTAGCAACGTTATAACCCGTACTAGGTTTAACATGATGTATGTACATTTAATATTGGAGTGAGGTTTCTAGAATGGCTTAGACTGGTACTCCCAAGTGGAAAACTTGATAAGGAAAGGAACGGGACCATCGACTGCACCGCTGATCGACTAGTCTACCGCAAATAAGCCTTTTCGATTTAAAAGGGGTAATTTTGGTAGAGTGCGAACACTCATCAAGCACCGCTATGTTGATAATTGGCACAAGTGGAGTATGATGTGGAGCATGCTTTATGCAGAGATAATAACACATTGCCAAGTATGATAAATATATAAAAAGCAGTAAATACAGTATTAAGGTAAAACATGAAAAACATAAAAGAAAGACAAAGGAAGAAGTTAGTCTGTGGAATATATGCGAGAATGTAATAAAGAAAACAAGGGAGTAGGGACGGGAGAGACATGATGTAGCAATCTTTAAATAAATGAAGAGTAGTTTAGAGCAAATAAAGGTGAATAGGAAAGGGATATGCATGTTATAACCAATTTAAGCAAAGGAAGGTGGAGCGGGGAAGGGATGTGCATATTACAACGAATTTAAACAAATAAAAGGAAAATGAGAGAGGGATGTGCATATAGTAGAAAATAAAAACGGAAAAGGTAAGCGCGTTTATATTAAAGAAGACTAATCCATATAAGCCAAATTCGCTATGGTAAGAGCCTAAGTGTAAATTCCCAACAGAGTCGCCATGGTCTCGCGCCCCTTTTCTTTACTCGCGAAATCGGGCTTCGACATGTGACAACTCTTTTAAAGGAGGTATTAAAAGAGAAGAGTCGCCACCTAACGATTTTTAAGGTGCGTTAGGGCACCTATTTATAAATAACTATGTTTTAACTAGTCAACACCACCAAAGATCGGGTAAGGGCTCAAGTTACCTCAAAGAGAAGGTGTTAGGCACTCCTCGAGGTCCACAACTGTGGGTCCCGATCGAACTTAAATTATATGGATTAGTCTACGTGATCAAGTAAGCAAAGAGAGTACAAAATCTAAGAATTTTATTACAAAGAGATCTTGAATATGGAGGTACAATTGTTTTTGTTTTTCATTCTAATAGAAAAGAAAGGAAAGGGGGGTGGGGGGTCCTAAGTTTTTTAGCCTAAAGGATCACCCCGTGCAACATAAATAATAGTTCGTAACTGCCTTGAGATAGGGTGTTACTCATACTATCCAGCGGGCACAGACTATCATCTCATGCTACCCGATTACTATGTTTAAGTTGTTTACCTAAGAGCGCTCTAATTCAATTCCAAACCGTGCCCTATGCGTGCACTGCCCGTCCCATACCTATGGTCCATGAGGCTTTGGACCTCTATTTAGGTAGTTCTAGACCTTATATAGGCTGCTCAAAAATGTCAAAACTAGGCGACATACAAAACACATATTGGACTTCAAATATAGCAGTTAAGGGCTCAAGTTTGCCTCCACACTTAAGCAACAAATGCACGCAAGACAAATTTCAGGTTAAGCAATTAAGAATTAAGAAACTTAAATCCCTATAGACATGATTTCTATGTGACAAGGCATCAAGGCATGCAAGCAGTTTCAGAGGCCAAGCGTTGTTCGTAGACAGGATTATACGATTTGCACGTTGATTAATGAAATTAAAGATTTCCGGCCATTAAGCTTGTTGTGTCTAGGTGACTCGTGCAGTAAGGAATAATGAAAAGACCATTGGGAGGATCCCAGAAGTGCGTAATAAAGCATACTAAGAGTTGCGGCATTGATTCTTATTAAGACGAAACAGTGATGTCCTATAGACAGGATCTCCAATGTTTAGCACTTAGAGCTGATTTTATCATTATACTCAACCCTATAGACATGGTTTCTAGGTGAACAGTGCGATGCAGTAACGAATGAGATGATTAAAATACTATAGGGATGGTTTCTAGTGGGCAGTACGAGATAATAGCAAATGACGTGATCAAAATCCTATGGACATAATTCCTAAAGAACATGCTGAAGCGGATTAAAGAAAAGTCCAGTGACATTTGTTCCTATAGGCAGATTTTCTAGTGGCACGTAGCATTAAGAATGATTGTAGCATTTGGATTCATGTTTGCTAGCAAATAGTGTGTGTGTGTGTTACATCCCGTAATTTAATATTAGAATTAGTCATAGTAATCCATATGAGCTAGAAGGGATTAAGACCATTCATGAGATTATAGAGGATTTGTGACTATGTTATTGTAAGACTCCGTAAGTTTAACAACATTGATACCATTATATATTATGTTAATGTGGTATTTTGAGTGGAACATTTTTGTAAAGGAAAAAAAAATGGTTTGAAAAATATAATTTTATATAATTATTAATATTACTACTTTCGAATATATTTTAAATTATACACATAATATGAGAAAAGTTTATGAGATTTTCTTTATTGTAAAGATATGAATTATTTTTTTTCACAAGAAAAGAAGGTTATCTTTTTACTATTTTAAGAATTAAGCGTACGAGAATTTTTACTCTTTATATGAGATTAAGAAAATTATAAGTTGAGAAAATATATGTATTTTTTTTCATGGATGTTTTAATAAAATAATAAGTGTATATATTTATTTTATATGGTACCATATGACCATGATAGTGTGATGCATAAAGTGTGTTAAAAGTGAGTAGTATTTTAAGTAATTTAAGATAATTCTTAATTATGCGGGTAATTGGTTAATTATCGGATATCAGGACATTACCTAACTACCTAATAAGTGGATAAAGATTAAATTTCCCAACCCCACCCCCACCCCCACCCCCATGTGGCAGAAGCCACCTCTTGGAGAAGTGACTCTTAGTCAACTTTCATTAGGTGGCAATTAATGTGGCAATTAATGTGTTAGTTACACACTACTTCATTTCTAACATTTTTAATACTACAATCAGATGGGATCACTACTTCACTTTCTAACATTTTTAATACTACAATCAGATAGGATCACTACATTTCTAACATTTTCAATACTACAATCAGATGGGAGGTTTCGTACTTTAGCAACGAAAGTTCTTACAAAATTCCTACAAAGTTCCTACAACCAGAACGTTAAAGATTTCCTATAAACAAAATTCTTGCGAACAAATCGATTCCAACAAGAATTATTAGAACCTTAGCAGCGTAAACTTTTGCTGTTCTAAAGAAGTACGGTGCAACCTTTTTCAAAAATATCACACGGATTTTCCCTACTCCAGGTATGTAAGGCTAATCCTTCCTTCTTTTTGGCATGATCCAAGTAACGATACGTAAACGTAATGATATTCTATAAATGGTTCTACTCTTAGAAGTTAAAGATGTCCGTGTTATTCATTCGTGTAAAGTTATATTCAAGTATGTTTGAGTATGTTGCTAAGTCTATATTGAGGCGTACGATAAAGATGTTAATGTTTATAATGGTAATACATGCATCTTCATGCATATTTATTTACTATCGTACTACGGACGGTCGGGCAGTTACCACCGGTTGGGCAGTTATGTATTATTATTACCGTCGGTTGGGCAGACATGCATATTCATTTACCACCGAGCTATGGTCGGTCGGGCAGTCATGCATTTACCACCGAGCTACGGCCGGTTGGGCAGCTACATATTTACCACCGGCTGGGCAGTTATGTATCATTATTTACCACCAGTTGGGCAGTCATACATTTACCACCGTGCGACGGCCGGTCGGGTAGTTACCACTGATCAGTTGGGCAATCATGCATCATACGAAATGGATAATAGAATTAGTCTTAAAGAGAAGCACTATGTATGTAAGTATAATAAGTATGCATTTATGGTAGCACTTCAGAGATTCAGGTTGATTCTTATATGTCTTTAATTAATGTTGACTTATTGTTATGTTTCAGTTCTGCCTTACATACTCAGTACATTATTCGTACTGACGTTCTTTTGTTGGGGACGCTGCATTCATGCCTGCAGGTATAGATAATCAGTGTGACGAGCCCTCATATAGACGAGATTGGCATTCAGCGAAGGATCGGTAAGACTCCACCTCATTCGGAGTGCAGCCGAGTCTATGAGTCATCGTGTCAGAGTTTTGCTACAGACTTATGGGTAGACCGGTACCTTGTCCCATTTGATGTCAAATAATCTTAGAGGCTTTGTAGACAGAGGTTCATTTTGTACAGTATGTCAGAGGCCTTGACGGCCCATATGTATTCATATTTTAAGAACAATGGTTCATTGATACAGTGTTTCCCACTTATAGTTATACATTACGAGATGTGGCTATGTTGGCCCATGATAGTTACAAAAAAGAAAAGAAAATGAGTTACATAATGGTTCGCTCGGGGCAGTACGACACTGAGTGCCAGCCACGCCTCCCCAGGTTTGGGACGTGACAAAGTGGTATCAGAGCAGGTCGTGTCCTAGGGAAGTCTACAAAGCCGTGCCTAGTAGAGTCTCACTTATGAGTGTGTTGCGTGCCACATTTATAATTGAGAGGCTATAAGGCATTTAGGAAATGTTACCCTTCTTTTATTTCCAGATCGTGCCATAGAACTGATGTCGTAAGAAGTCAGTATGAAGCTTTCACCAGATTTTGTATGCACCAGAGGTGCAAGTATTACAATAGAGCTTTAAGGCGTAATATGGAAGGGAGTTTATGAAAGAAATAGAAGATACGATGCGAGATTGAAAGGTAAGTAAGGTAAAGGTAAAGAAGATACGAGATATTCAAGTACAAGAAATTGTGAATAGTCGAGATTTCAGATAGAGGTTGGGTTTTAGTTTAGTTTACAGAGGAGACCCTAGAGAATTTTTTTGTAAATCTCTAAGAGTTAACATTCGAGGACGAATGTTTTAAAGGGGGGAAGGATGTTACATCCCGTAATTTAATATTAGAATTAGTCGTAGTAATCCATATGAGCTAGAAGGGATTAAGACCATTCATGAGATTATAAAGGATTTGTGACTATGTTATTGTAAGACTCCGATAGTTTAACAACATTGATACTGTTAGATATTATGTTAATGTGGTATTTTGAGTGGAACATTTTTGTAAAGGAAAAAAAATGGTTTGAAAAATATAATTTTATATAATTATTAATATTACTACTTTCGAATATATTTTAAATTATACACATAATATGAGAAAAGTTTATGAGATTTTCTTTATTGTAAAGATATGAATTATTTTTTTTTCACAAGAAAAGAAGATTATCTTTTTACCATTTTAAGAATTAAGCGTACGAGAATTTTTACTCTTTATATGAGATTAGAAAAATTATAAATTGAGAAAATATATGTATTTTTTTATGGATGTTTTAATAAAATAATAAGTATATGTATTTATTTTATATGGTACCATATGACCATGATAGTGTGATGTACAAAGTGTGTTAAAAGTGAGTAGTTTTTTAAGTAATTTAAGATAATTCTTAATTATGCGGGTAATTGGTTAATTACCGGGTATCGGGACATCACCCAACTACCTAATAAGTGGATAAAGTTTAAATTTCCCACCCCACCCCCACGTGACAGCAAGCCACCTCTTGGAGAAGTGACTCTTAGTCAATTTTCATTAGGTGGCAGCTAATGTGTTAGTTACACACTACTTCATTTCTAACATTTTTAATACTACAATCAGATGGGATCACTACTTTATTTTCTATCATTTTTAATACTACAATCAGATGGGATCACTACTTCATTTCTAACATTTTCAATACTACAATCAGATAGGAGGTTTGGTACTTTAGCAACGAAAGTTCTTACAAAATTCCTACAAAGTTCCTACAATCAGAACGTTAGAGATTTCCTACAAACAAAATTCTTGCGATCAAATCGATTCCAACAAGAATTATTAGAACCTTAGCAACATAAAATTTTGCGGTTCTAAAGGAGTACGGTGCAACCCTTTCCAAGAATATCACACGGATTTTTTTCTACTCCAGATATGTTAAGGTTAATCCTTCCTTCTTTTTGGCATGATCCAAGTAACGATACGTAAATGTAATGATATTCTATAAGTGGTTCTACTCTTAGCAGTTAAGGATATCCGTGTTATTCATTCTTGTAAAGTTATATTCAAGTATGTTTAAGTATGTTGCTAAGTCTATATTGAGGCATACGATAAAGATGTTAATGTTTATAATATGGTAATACATGCATCTTCATGCATATTTATTTACCACCGTGCTACGGAAGGTCGGGCAATTACCACCGGTTGGGCAGTTATGTATTATTATTTACCGCCAGTTAGGCAGATAAGCATATTCATTTACCACCGAGCTACGGTCGGTTGGGCAGTTACATATTTACCACCGGTTGGGCAGTTATGTATCATTATTTACCACCGGTTGGGCAGTCATACATTTAAAACCGACTTAGATGTACAGCAGATAATAGGAAGAAAGAGGTTGAATGGGGGTAGTTTAAGTTTCAGGGAATGACTAAGGACCCAAATCCTAGTGTGTCAGAGTTCACAAGGGCCTCAAATGGACCCCGAGCAGTACTCACACTAGGAGGTCAACAGTAGAGCCTAGATAGCCTTGACTTTCAGCCGGCTAAGAATAAGAAGTTCAGAATAGCATAAGTAGCAAATGAGGAGAATGGACAATGGCTGAGGGATAGAACTGGGGTTACACTTATAACCTAAAGTAGACATAGCCAAGTTGAGCATACAGAGCAACTAATCATGAAGGCCAGTAAGTTCAGCAGGATTTCCAAACATAGCAACGTATCATATAGACAACCACATTTTGAAAGAGTTGGGGAAGAAACAGGTTTGCATGGGTATACATAGATTATAATGTACATATGCATTATACTAAACCATTTAAGACCTAAAAGGTCCAAATTAAGCTAAGTATGCATCCTAGTATCATAAGATAGACATATTAACTCTCATCAGGAAATAGGACTACATTGAGACATGATAGGGAGCACACATTATGACAAAACCATATGTGGGAAGGGTCAGGGGAGAAACAAGTTTACAGTCACAGATGCACAATACAATCAAGTTAAAACCTAAGAGATTATGCTAAACATACATCCTAGTGCCATGCTAATCAGTATTTAGACATGATGGGGATGCACATTGTGACAAGCCAAATAATCACTGAAAGAACAGGATATGAGATGAACCATAGGCATGCTGGGGAATATATTAGCACAGAAGCAAGATCATAGAGAATGGTCTTAATTGAAACACATTGTACATGAAAGACAAACATTGCAGAGATTCAGAGCAGTGTGAGATAGCAAGTTCATACCAAATAGCACATGTAGGGATTCTGGGATTGACACAATAGACTAATTAACTAAAGAAGATCTAAGTTATGCCATAAAATAAAATGGTTCAAACAGGGCAGGGAAAACAAGTTGAGGTAACTGTCAAGATCTCAGTCAATCACTAATGGGGTATGGGAATCATGCTGAGTGACACAATAGCATGGGAACATGTCATAATTAACACAAGAAGTTCTAGCACAAGTGTGAAGCATTCATTATAGAGATTAAGGACAAAGCAAATAAGCATGTTTTAGGGAACATTTAGTCACCAATACACTGGCTAAACGAACTTAAGAGGGTCAGATTATCCAAGTTAGACTTAGGCAATCTCAGAACTAGCAGCATTAGGAGGAAGTTAAATGCTAAAGAGACTTAGAACAAAGTAGAATTAACAGAATCGTGCACAAAAGTAATCTAGAAACATATTAAGCCATGGATTTGAGAGGTGAGAACACATGTAAACCAAAGACACATAGGGATGAAATTGCAAAAGTCAAGTGGCTTACTAGTTAACGGACAACAATAAAGAATAAAAGATCCACAAGAACCCAGAAACCTCGATGCGTCAAACTTCCCAAGAGCTTCGAAAGAACCCCGGGCAATGCTCGCACAAAGAGAAAGTTCGAACAGTAGACTCTCAGTGGCCTTGGCTTTCATCCGGCCAACACAAAATACAGAACAAGATAATGAAGGAATTAATAGAGCAAAGCTTCAAATTTTGGTGAGATTATATCGATTCGGTCCCCTTTCAAAGGGGAATGGGGAGGGGTTTATATAGTGATAGAAATCGAACAAGTAAACAAGAAAAACTATAAAATCAACATAATTAAGGAAATAATAACATGCAGAATCAGTAAAAGTCAGATTAGAGAAAAATTAGGTAAACCTTAGCTGACAGAAATCGAAAATTGGCCGTAGATCTTGGCTAATCGGACCCATATAGCCTTGATATAAATGTATATAGACGGAATACCGTCTGGATCTTAAAGATTGAAGATGAGTTCCACATGATTCCAGTTCTGGTATTTGCCAGAAATAGGCAAGTACTAAGTAATACCAAAATCGTGTAAGTAACACGGAGATGGAGCATATATAGAAGGATAATTATAAGAGGTTTCCATATTAAGGTCGGAATCGAAGATAATTGGGGGTGTGACGAATAGGGTTCGTGAAAGAGAAGGGCGTGACAGAGAATAGGGGCGGCTGTCTTTAGGAAATGGGGATTATGGTTTGGGTGAGGGGATATAAGGAGAATGGGGAGGAGTGTTGTGAGTCGTTGATCACTTGGATCAACGGTTGGGATTTAAGAAGACATTGGTCGGGTTTTTTGGACTGGGTTGGGGATAAAAGGGTCGTTTGGATTGGGCTTGGGGATTGGGCCAGGGATTTGGGGCTTGTCTGGTTCGAAATTAATCCCAATTTTGGGCCAGATTTTAAAATAGGAAATAAAGGTAAAATAATTAAATAAAATAATTAAATAAATTATAAAAAATGCTATTTATGCAAAGTAATATTTTAAAATAATAGTAGAAGATTATAAAAATGTAAGATATTATTTTGACCTTAAATAAAATGACAAATGCAATAAAATTATAAAATATAGGCTATTGTTGCAAGATTGTGCAAATGGCCTAAAAAATACTAATGTAATTATATATATAAAAATAGAGTAAAATATCGGAAGCAAGTATTATAGATGCAAAAATAATAATTATAGGTAATTAAATCATCACAAAATAATAGAAAGGAGTAATTAATAAATATTCAAGTAATTTAAATGCAGGAAAATCAATTTTAAAGCTCTGAAAAATTATGGAAAATTATAGAAAAATGCTTGTATAGATTTGTAACTAAATAATGATGCCAAATGATGTTTTGAAAGTATATATACTATTTGAGAAAATATGAGGGCAAAATTGGGTATCAACAATGTGTTTTGGGACGTGTTGGTATATTTGGTTGAGGTCCTGAGGGCCTCGGGTGGATTGCGGATGATTAACGGATCGAGTTTGGACTTGGAGGAAAATGCTAAGGCAGCTGGTATTTGGTGTAACCACACCTGCGAGGTTTTGGCCGCAGAAGTGGCCAAGAGGGTCGCAGAAGCGGTTCTCGCAGAAGCGGAGGCGCAGAAGCGGAGACGCAGAAGCGCTGCCGGACCGCAGATGCGTGAAATGTTGGGCTGAGCTTGAACCGTACCCGCGATAGAATTTTCTCAGGTGAGGAGCCGTAGGAGCGGCTATTTGACCGCAGGTGCGAAGGTCGGACTTGGCAGATTGATTTAAGAATGGGACTTGGCTCATTTCCCCCTATTTTTCACTTGGTTGGGGCGATTTTGGAGAGCTTCAAGGAGGGATTTTCATCATCTATGTCAAGGTAAGTGATTCTCGTGTATTGTGAGTTAAATACAAGATTTATACATGGATTCAAGCATGAAAATTTGTAGAAATTTGGGATTTTGAAGAAAAACCTAGAAATTTGGTATTTTTGGATTTTGATCACGAATTTGGGCATGAAATTGAGAATAAATTATATATTTGAGTTCGTAGTGCTATGGGTAAAGTTTGTCTTCGAAAATTTTCGGGATCCGGGCACGTGGGCCCGAGGGTGATTTTTATCGACTTTTCGAACGGAGTTGAAAATTATTATAAATTGATTAATTATGATTATTCGAGTATATTTTGATTGGGTTGCGCTTTATTTGACTAGTTTTGGATCAGCGGTCACCGGTTTGAGGTGTTAGGGTGGCGTTTGAGCCGGTTTTGGAACGTCGGAGTGAGGTAAGTCTCCTTTCTAACCTTGAAGAGGAAATTAACCACATAGGTGAAATAATTCAATATGTGCTTCTATTTGTGGGGGGCTACGTACGTACAAGGTGACGAGAGTCCGTGCGTTGCTACTAATATGCTTATGTCCGGGTAGTCTAGGACCCAGATCATGTTATAATTGCGATGCTTGCATCCTACTTGTTAATCTAAATTGCTTAAATCATATCGAAACTTGGTAAAGGAACTTTAAAAGGTTAAACTCCATTCTTCTTGACCGTAAATGAGAATTGTATTTCTTGAATAGCTGTCTTAATAAATCTTGAATTTGGTTGTTTTAAATTGTATTTTTTTTTCTTTTGTGGAGCGGGCCGAACGCCTCGGCAGGTTAAATAGATGCATCTATGGTTCGCGTCGTTCGACCCTCGGCAGTGCACAATTTAAATATTTATGTTGGATCGGGCCGTACGACCTCGGCATGATTTGCGCATGATATATTTTTGGAATTGATAATAATTGATATTGCTTTCATTGGCCCGAGATACAAAAAAAATGTTAAATGACAAAAATAAATTTGGAAATTTCTTATGAACAAAAGAATTGTTTACTTATTTCATGATATTGAGCTTACAGCCATTCTACGTAATCCATACCTAATTATATCATTGATATTTTATTTATAGTCTATTGTAAGTGTCGAAGTCTACCCCTCGTCACTGCTTCTTCGAGATTAGGCGGGATACTTACTGGGTACGCGTTGATTTACGTACTCATACTACACTTGCTGCACATTTTTGTGCAGATGCATATATGTCTATTGGCCTTGTGGGCGAAGAGGCATGGTTATTGCGGGGACTTAGGTGAGTTGCATTCCACGTTACGATTTCGCAGCCAACAGAGTCTCCTTCAGAGTATTTATATTTCTCCTGTCCGAATTTGTATTCCGGACAGATGTTGTATTTTATTTTGCATTCCTAGTTGAGGCTCATGCACTTGTGACACCGGGTTTTGGGGTGATTTGGGTTGTACTATATTGAAATTGTTGTAAAATATTATTATTTACACTGTAGATTCCATCATCTACTGTTTAATTGAAGAAAAATATGATTTCTAAAATATTAAAAATGAGAACCAAATTAAGTATTTATTTTTGGCTTGCCTGACAGCAGTGTCTGGCGCCATCATGACCTTTAATGGATTTTGGGTCGTGACAACATGGTATCAGAGCACTAGGTTCACTTCGGTCTCACGAGTTATGAGCAAGTCTAGTAGAGTCTTGCAGATCGGTACAGAGACGTCTGTACTTATCTTCGAGAGGCTATAGGATTGTTAGAAGCACTTCCCTTCTTGATTCCTCATCGTGCGATTTGATTCCTTTGAGGCTTATGCCTTCATTCCCTTCCTATTCAGTCTTATGCGACGTGAAGCGCTTGTTATAAATTTGGAATCGAGGAATTTTTATGGTACTATAGATGTGGTGCAGGATGTTTCTCCCTGCGTATTTGATTGGGCTATTGTCGTCGCCTTGCAGAAGGTCATTCTGTTATTGCAGCTCAGTATCAGTATTACCTAAGGTTTTGAGATTTGGCATTGATTGTTATGACGATTCGTGCGTTGCTATCGCATAATGTTTGAGTAATGGTAGGATACTTGTCTATGTGTAGGGGCAGTGAATGGTTTGAGAGGAGGTTTTTCTCAATGCATGATTCAAGGGTTCCGTGTTTAATTTCCAACAAAGGAAAGGCAATCGGACTAAAAATGTTCAGGTTTGGGTTGATGGAGTAACGAGACTTGTTATTTTCGAGCGTGGTGGAATTTTCATATGTGATGTCGCCGTCCTTGTTGAATGCGTTAAGTTCGCCGGTATTATGGTTTTTTTCAACTCGCCTTTGGGGCAGGGTATTGTGAAATGGTGTCAAGAAAGCGGCTGTCAAATATCGCGGTGTGCAGTGGTTTAGGATCGAATCGGTGTTTCTAGTGTTGATGGCTCGAGAAATATGATCTTCGGAAAGGTTTAAAGTTGGTAGCGATCGATTGGTTCAAGTGCTACAGAGATAGATTTTGATTTAAGGCAACAACTGGGCAGCGACGGATGAGGAAAGACATGTGGTAGGTGTCTTGTCGTGGTTAAGTTTCTAGAAGGCCAAGTGTGAGAATGCAGAAGTCAAGTAGTTGCTTAAAGGAGAGGGTTTGACCAAAGTGGGAGAGTGGCAGAGCAGTATATGGGTTCTGTGGTAGGATGATACATGCCTTGAGAAAGTTTAGAGTGATTTGGGATTCATGGTGGGCAGTGACTCGGTCTGCGGGCTTAATTTGGAATATTGGTTGTTATACGGAGGAAGGTTGGATACAACATAAATGAGTTGCTTGATATGAAGAAGGATACAACAGGACTTTGGATTGGGATGTATTGTCGCACCTTTAATTGATGTCCATAAGGAGTGAACGGACTTGTACAGCTAGTGAATGAGCACGGGCTCAGGATGGGTTACTGATTTCGTAGTAATTGTACCTAGCGCATCGATATTGGATGATGTTGGCATGGAGTTTTCACATGTGGGTTATCTCCTGTGAGCAGGTTAGCGATTGCGTGGTGTTGACGAAGCTCCTACGAAGAATTTCTACTGACTATTCAGGAAGAGGCCAAATATGTACATGTGGCTAGTGATTCAGAGTGGCCATGAAGAGTTTAACAGAAAGGTTTCGAGAAATTTGGTGGGTTGATTGTGCAAGATCATATCAATGGGGGATAAGGAATCTTGGTGGGTTCCAGAGTTATGCAATGGTAGCTTCGAGCTAAGTGGGAGAGCCCCACCGCCTACGATTGGATTGTATGGTTATCTACTTATGAGGGTTTTGGTTAGCAGCATATTGATAGGTTATTACGACTAAGGAAAGAAAACATCAGTGGCAATTTGAGCAAAGGATTTGAGGAATATACTCTATAATTGGCCTTATCGATTCATGTTCAGGCTTTGGGAAGTCTCAGGATTTATGCTTCGTGTAGAGGTGAGTTACAAGGAATGTGATTCAGCCGGTGCTTCTTTGAGAGGGTGTTCATGTGCCAGCAGGGCCTTGGATTTTGATCATAATTGGGAACAAGTTAGAGTGGGTGACTCTCAACAATGGTTCTAGTGAGTTCAAAGTGCGGTGCCTAAGGATTTCGAGCCAGTAGTATGGTTAAGTATTGAGCTTTTGCAGTGGATTATGAAAAGTGGCTTGGAGTGTTCTACGTTATCTTCGGTTTGCGGTGTGGCATTGGAGGAATGGGAGAAAATAACTTCGAATTCATAGAGGAATTTTTAGAATGGGTGTACTAGTTGAAGATGCGCATAAGGAGGGTATAAGATGGTTCGTGGGTTTTGGAGACAACGTGGTCTCATGAAATAAGGTCACTCAGGATGAGTGCGGATTTGGGTTCATGATGTTTTGAATGGAGCAATTATTATTTCTAGGGCAAGTCCCGAGTAAATCAGAAGAAGTGTCTCGGTTGGTAATGGTTGAATCAGCACGGTTATGGCAGTGACCAGTTTCTCCAGCGTGAAGTTATACATGTGGTTTGTGGTTGTACACTTGGGCTTAAGTGCCACCACAACTTGGTTAATTTAGGAGGTATTCGATTCATATGGCTTTGTTGTGTAAAGGGATTTCCGGAAGAGTTATGGCAGTTTAAATCACGACATGAGGTTGTATTTTCTGCGGTTTGGGAATTTAGTTGCATGTTGCATTGGTTCTTCTGAAATAAGCTAAGTAAAAGGTTTCTATATGATGAAGTGTTTATTCTATTAGGGGATCAGAGGTTATTATGGAATTCTGGTACTCTCACGTATTGGCATGTTAGGTGCAGTGAACGGCATGGGAAATTAGAAGCTGAGGATCAAGGTTGCGGTTCGGTGTTGACAAAAATGTCACGAGCTCGGATGACCAGGGAAGAATTCAGATGTTTAGGGTGAACTGATATTGTCTTTAGCGTCACCTGAGATCAGTGTCCTGTGTAAGAGGCTTGGTGTATTGATTTGCGACTTCTTGATTTGCTTTACAGCATTAGTATGGCCGGTGGTATGGATGTGCAGACTTGTTACCTGATGTGGAAGTTCGTGGGAGCGTATCCCACATGAAGATTGTATAAGTGTGACATGTAGTCACTTGATTGATTAAAGATTGGAACCAAGTATGGAGATTTGGTACTATCGCTAATGTGAGAGTTTAGGCCTGAAAGGCGCTCTATTTAGTTGGTTGTGAATTGTGGAAGGTTGTACCGAATTTGACGGTTGTTCTTATATGTCATGGGAAAAAGGTTTGTTGTGGATCCTTGAAAGGTTATTAGCCCAGTGTGGTACGATCAGAATTGACTTGAGGTTTGTGGATGGATCTAAATGTGAATGTGGGCTCTATATCAGGCCAGATATGTTCATTTCAGCATAGCGCTGTTTTCGGAGGGGTCTTCGGGCCTTGGATGTTATTTCTGTTGTCGGCCTTTCCGTGTAGTCTCTATTGTGCCATGTGGGTTGTGAGGCGGTTTGATTATTCGCATTCGTATTGAGATCCTGTATAGTTTGTGGTGTTATATGAGCAGGATGGCTCTCGAGATGCAGGTCATTTATTGCACCTTAGTTGTGCTAGAGTTTTATAGCGTATGACGCTACTCGTCTCCCCAGAATTTGTATTATGCACTTGGCGTGCTTATGATTGATATTCGGGCACTTCGTGAGTATAAGCGTTACGGCTCGATATGTGTTTCCTTTAGATTTTTTATGTGTGGATCGGGTGGCACGTCTCTACGGATATGTTGATTGGATCGGGTGGCACGCCACCACGGGTATCATGGTTGGATCGGGTTGCATGCCGCAACGGTACCATGTGTGGATCGGGTTGCACGCCGCAACAGTGTGATGTTGAGCACAGTTCCCTATATCTATTCTTGTGTGTTTTGTCCCGCATTTTCTGAGAAAGATTCATGACACCTTTCCGGTTGTTTAATTAGTTACGTGGGTTGAGTAGTTCTTTCCAGAGTTCGTTTTCCTTATGTACCACATTCGAGTTTATGGATTGTTGGCACATGGTGGCATCATATGAGACCTTTGGTAGTGTTTGTGGTGGCTTATTGCCGGAATGACTTGTACTAGATGAGACGAGATTATTGGACCTAGGATCAGTGCGATCGGATTATATGAGGCGTAAATATCGTGTAGCAAATATCATTATTTGGTTCATAATGAGGAATGGTTCTTGTCCGGAGGATAGACTCAATGATTTGTTGACTCGGTAGTTGGTTATGAATTCTTACACATCTCCTCCGTCGTGGCAGTATTACAAGAGTTAGAACAAGACTTATATGAGTCATGAGGTGTGTTGTGAGCATCAGATTCGTGGGATTTCGGCTGTTGTTATCAGGGGATGTTATTATGGTCATGTGAATTATGTGGTGCATGGTGTGGATTCCGCAAAGGTATGCAAACATGTATTGGTGCATCTTGTGGTGATTAATACGACATTCATATGTTGGAAACAGACCTGGTAGAGGATTTCAGATGTTGGAATTTGGCTCTAAGGCTTATTTGACTAGATAAAAGGGAGGATTTTCAGGTTTGCTCGAGCAAATGTGCTCAACTGGGTTATGGTAGCACGGGTAGGTGCACGAGGTGTTAAACAGTAATTTCAGAAAACTCCAAAGCAGTTCTTAGCACGTTCGCGGACGAACGTATGTTTAAGTGGGAGAGAATGTAACGACCCAACCGGTCATTTTAAGCTCTAGCGCGTCATTTAGCGGTTTGAGACCCTGAGCAGCTTCACTTCAGGTATTATGACTTGTACGCATGGTCGGAATTTAATTTCGGGAAGTTCGGAGTTGATTTGGAAAGAAAATTCTAATTTCGGAAGCTTTAAGTTGGAGGAATTGACTAAAGGGTGATTTTTGAGTAAACGGCCTCGGAATTGGGATTTGAAGGTTCCAACAGGTTCTAATGATGATATTGGACTTGGGCGTATGTCCGGATTGGGCTTTAGATGATCCGGGAGCGTTTTGGCGCCTATTGTAGAAGTTAGCATTTTGGAAGGATTTTATAAATTTGGGTTGAAGTATATTTCAATGTTATCGATGTCCGATTGGGATTCCGAGCCTGGGTATAGCTCCGTATGGTGATTCTGGACTTAGGGGCGCATCGGGAAGTGGATTTGGAGGTCCGTAGATCGTTTCGGGGTCATTTGGCGAAAAATAGAAATTTGAAGGTTTTTGGAAAGTTTGACCGGGAGTGGACTATTTGATATCGGGATCGGAATTCGATTCCGGGAGTTGGAGTAGTTCAGTAATGTCAATTATGACTTGTGCGCAAAATTTGAGGTCAATCGGACGTAATTTGATAGGTTTCGGCATCGAAGGTAAAAGTTTGAAGTTTCAAAGTTCATTAAGTTTGAATTTGAGGGTGATTCGTATTTTTAGCGTTGTTGTTTGATGTGATTTAAAGGCTCGACTAAGTTCGTAATGTGTTTTGGGACGTGTTGGTATATTTGGTTGAGGTCCCGAGAGCTTTGGGTGGATTGCGGATGGTTAACGGATCGAGTTTGGACTTGGAGGAAAATGCTAAGGCAGCTGGTATCTGGTGTAACCGCACCTGCGAGGTTTTCGCCGCACGTGCGGCGCCGCAAAAGCGTCCAAGAGGGTCGCAGAAGCGGTTCTGGCTGGGACCGCAGATGCGGTCAAGTTCTGCAGAAGCGGGACCGCACCTGCGCACGAAGAGCCGCAGAAGCGGAGGCGCAGAAGCGCTGACGGGCCGCAGATGCGAGAAATGTTGGGTTGAGCTTGAACCGCACCTGCAATGGAATTTATGCAGGTGCGGAGCCGTAGAAGCGGCTATTTGACCGCAGGTGCGAAGATCGGGCTGGGAAGATTGATTTAAGAACGGGACTTGGCTCATTTTCCCCCATTTTTCACTTGGCTGGGCAATTTTGGAGAGCTTCAAGGAGGGATTTTCATCATCTATGTCAAGGTAAGTGATTCTCGCGTATTGTGAGTTAAATACAAGATTTATACATGGATTCAAGAGTTGAAGAAAAACCTAGAAATTTGGTATTCTTGGATTTTGATCACGAATTTGGGCATGAAACTGAGAATAAATTATATATTTGAGTTCGTAGTGCTATGGGTAAAGTTTGTCTTCGAAAATTTTCGGGATCCGGGCATGTGGGCCCGAGGGTGATTTTTATCGACCTTTCGAACAGAGTTGGAAATTATTATAAATTGATTAATTATGAGTATTAGAGTATATTTTGATTGGGTTGCGCCTTATTTGACTAGTTTTGGATCGGCGATCACCGGTTTGAGGTGTTAGGGCGGCGTTGGAGCGGGTTTTGGAACGTCAGAGTGAGGTAAGGCTCCTTTCTAACCTTGTAAGAGGGAATTAACCCCATAGGTGAAATAATTCAATATGTGCTTCTATTTGTGGGGGGCTACGTACGCACGAGGTGACAAGAGTCCGTGCGTAGCTACTAATATGCTTATGTCCGGGTATTCTAGGACCGAGATCATATTATAATTGCGATGCTTGCATCCTACTTGTTAATCTAAATTGCTTAAATCATATCGAAACTTGGTAAAGGAACTTTAAAAGGTTAAACCCCATTCTTCTTGACCGTAAATGAGAATTTTATTTCTTGAATAGTTGTCTTAATAAATCTTGAATTTGGTTGTTTTAAATTATATTTTTCTCTTTTGTGGAGCGGGCTGAATGCCTCGGCAGGTTAAATAGATGCATCTATAGTTCGCGTCGTTTGACCCTCGGCAATGCACATTTTAAATATTTATGTTGGATCGGGCCGTACGAACTCGACATGATTTGCGCATGATATATTTTTGGAATTGATAATAATTGATATTGCTTTCATTGGCCCGAGATACAAAAAAAAATGTTAAATGACGAAAATAAATTTGAAAATTTCTTATGAACAAAAGAATTGTTTACTTATTTCATGATATTGAGCTTATAGTCGTTCTACGTAATCCATGTCTAATTATATCATTGATATTTTATTTATAGCCCATAGTAAGTGTCGAAGTCGACCCCTCGTCACTACTTCTTCGAGGTTAGGCGGGATACTTACTGGGTATGCGTTGATTTACGTACTCATACTACACTTGCTGCACATTTTTGTGCAGGTGCATATATGTCTAGTGTCCTTGTGGGCGCAGAGGCACGGTTATTGCGGGAACTTAGGTGAGCTGCATTCCACGTTACGAGTCCGCAACCAGCAGAGTCTCCTTCAGAGTATTTATATTTCTCCTGTCCGTATTTGTATTCCGGACAGATGTTGTATTTTATTTTGCATTCCTAGTTGAGACTCATGCACTTATGACACCGGATTTTGGGGTGATTTGAGTTGTCATGTATTGTAATTGTTGTAAAATATTATTATTTACACTGTAAATTCCATCTTCTACTGTTTAATTGAAGAAAAATATGATTTCTAAAATATTAAAAATGAGAACCAAATTAAGTATTTATTTTTGGTTTGCCTGACAGCGGTGTCCGACGCCATCACGACCTTTAATGGATTTTGGGTCGTGACAGATGTTGAATTATTGGTAATATCCGAATATGTTCAGATTTGTAGCTTGAATATATTATATAACCCACACATTTAAGCTAAAAGGAGCAAGAAGAGAGGAGGAGATTAATGAACTAAAATAATCTAAAATAAAAATAAAAATATAAAGATGAGCCAGGGAAAATTTATAATACCAAATTCCAGAGAAAGCATATTACAACTTTAAGAAAACATTTGAATCTTCTTTAATGAAAGGCGACAGATGCACGATGCAGTCGTGTACAAATATTTTTATCACTTAATCATGCTCAAACGAAGAAGGGTGAATTGATTAATTCTTGATCAACCTAAAGTCCTAAACATAGCCATTAAGCAAAAATTAAAATTGTCACTCTATATTTAAGGATGTAGCTTAATGGTCGATAAATATGAAATCATGAAACGCAAACAGCTCTGTTATTTAAAAATAAAAATAAAATTACTACTCTTGAAATAAAAAATAAAAAATAAAATCAAAGAAGAAAATGTTACCGAGTTGTACCGAGTCAATCAGAACAGAAACCCCCCAACTTCCAGCTCACTCTTAAACCCTAGACTTTCACCAGTCCCCCCACATCACTCCCCAAAAGCTCAAAGCTCAGCCAAAACAATGGCGAATCGGCGATGCGTTCAAACCCTAACCCGTCATTTAAGATATCTTCCATCTCCAAACCCATCTTCTCTCCATTCCCTCACTTCCATTACCCCTCAAACCCCAACCCCAGTACTCCTCAATTCCCTTAACACACTAACTCCATCCCCTAAATGCCCCCACGTTAACACTAAAATTTTATCTTTCCACCGGCATTTCTGTTCCAGTCGACCGAACAATAGCGATGATGACGAGGATGGAAGTGAAGAAGAAACTGATGCTGATTATGATGATGTGGAGGGTTTGGCGTCGAATGGTAAGCCCAGCAGGGAGTACACTCCGGAGGAGAAAGAACACGAGGCAGCTGAAATTGGGTATAAGGTCATCGGCCCACTTCAGAAATCGGACCGGGTCTTCAAACCATATGAACCCGTTTTCGCCGTTGTTCAGGTTAATTGCTGTTTCCTGTATGCCTCGAAATCCCAAACTAGTTGGAGTCCACTATATGAACCGTCTATGCTATTGTTTATTAACTCAATATATTAGGAGTTTTTTTAACACTATAACTTGTATACGTTTAGCGATAAATGAAGTATCTTTAATTGTTCGCTTAAGTTGCTATACCTTTAGAGAATTGAAGCTGTTGTCTTTTGTTATGTAGATCGGTTCTCACCAGTTTAAAGTGAGCAATGGCGATTCCATTTTTACTGAGAAATTGAAGTTCTGCAAAGTCAATGAGAAGGTGACTTTGATTTCCACTTCCTGGATGATTTGTACAAAGTGATGCCTTTTTGTTATATGTACTGCTAACAGAGGCTGATCTGGAATTGTAAGTCAGTGGCTCTATAGTACTTCTGCACCTGTGGCAATTTTGTCTCAATGATGCAAACTAAGTGTAATACTCTTCAGGTTTTTGATGGTGGAAAGTAAAAGCAAATTGGACCATTGGGATTTGAAAAGCTGTTTATAACCCACATATTGTGATGAAAAAGCTTTATAATCTTTTCTGTGTGTCCTGAATATCTGTGCAAGATGTGCTTCCATGTTGTAGTATGTAGGTCTAATGACTGTAGAAGGATCCATGAAACTATTTTTTACATCAGAGAAGAATTGACAAAAAGGGGTATGCCTTCTGTTCTAAAACTAAGGAAAGAAAAAGTGAGACTTGAACTCTATTGCTGAAAATGGACATCTTTTTAGATGCGCATGCACAAGTCTTGGGTTCCATTTGAAACTAATTGGTTGTGATGTCTTTCTGTGCTACAGGAAGACAATTTATTTGGTTTTCGACTTTGTTAAAAGTAACTACTAACTGTACAAATGCTTTAGATAACAAATCTTATGGCTTCAGTTTTAACAGAAAGTAGAGAGGAACAAACTTGTCACCCATAAATATAAATGGTCTGTGTTTCCTTATAGGTTTTATTTCTATTACAAGCTGAAGCACGAGATAAGCTTCACAGTGCAGGAATGTTGCCTATGAAACCTTGACCCTGCTAAAGCTTGCTCTCTGCTTCCCCTTTACACATTGTAACTTCTTTAGTTAATACATGTCTTTTACTTGTGAGAAAATGTTTGTACATTTGAATTACTGTCACGTGAATGCTTAATTATGTCATTTGTTTTGTGTCCAGTTAATGCTAAACAAGGTTCTGCTGCTGGGCTCTACGACTCAGACAATCATTGGAAGGCCTATATTGCCGGATGCAGCTGTTCATGCTGTCGTTGAGGAGCATGTAAGATAGTTGTGTCATGAGTCGACCTTTGCCTTTAGTTTGCTTGCATATTTATTTATTTGTGTGTTTTCTGGTTGACTAGTAACTGAGTGTTATGTTAATTCCCATGAAGATTGAGAAGTTGGATTAGTAATTCCCTAAAAAAATTTACTTTTATCTTATGGGAAAATAAAAGGAAATTCCCTCATAAAGCACTCCTTGATCCTTTAAAATATAAAAGAAGAAATTCTTATTTGAATGAATTTATAAAGATAACTTTCAAAACTAGGCGGAGGTTCATCGAAGAGTATTTATCCAAACAAAAAAGAAAAGAAATGGGTTCGTCAGTGGACTGATTATAATTTTCTTAATATATAAGATCTATTTTTCATCACTTTTGAAAAGATACTGAGTGGATGAGGATAGAATACAGACAAGACTTTCAGATGAGTATTCGTTTTCTGATAATGGGTGCATTCTACTTGCTTTTTCAAGGATTGGCTTCAAAGGTGAATTATATTGTTACTGAACGGACGTTGAAATGAGTACTTTTCTGATAATTAGTGCAGTTCTACTTGCTTGTTTCAAGGATTGGCTTCCACCTTGAATTCATACTGCTCTGCCCAACTCTGTGTATGAAAGGCAAAAACATGCAAAATTACACTGTAATAGGAGTCTTATGTAATTAGATTCTCTTTGGCATTCAGAAGGAACTAATTATGAGAGCAGTTGGTAACCTGAAATAACTCTATAACTTACCATTCTATTATAGAACCATGCTTCTAGGTCTTGAGCTTATAGGCCAGTTGGTGATGACGATTTTAGTTCCTGTAATTGGGAGGAACAACTAACAATGTACCCGGTTTTCCTTTTTCAAGGAACAACTATAGTATTTTACTTTCTTCTATCTTTAGATTGTTGAGAGATATACGGGTAAGCACATTGTGATATTTTTTCTGGACCATTTCTCGATTTTTGCATGTCATCATTGCGCAAATCGTGATATTCTTAAGGGTATATTGCATATAGTACACTAACTTTAACCACTTGTGGTAACTGGATCGCTTTTAGTACTCCCTCCGTCTTAGTTTATGTGAAGGTGTTTAACTGGGCACGGAGTTTAAGAAATAAGGGAAGATTTTTGAAACTTGTAGTCTAAACAAATCATAGAAATTTGTCTGGTTAGAAATCATCTCATTAAGGGTAAAAAGGGAAATTTAAATTTGAATTGTTACTAAATATAGAAAGGTGTCATTTATTTTGGGACTGACTAAAAAAGGAAGTGTCACATAAATTGGGATGGAGGGAATAATACCTCAAGAATGGCTTGTGTAATTTACAGAAACTTCAGCTGATTCGTGGAATGCCACAGATGTGGAACTAGGTTCAGTTCTTCAGGCTTTGCTTGGATGTTCGCATAACTTGCTTCATCTACGCGCGCGCACACACACATTTTACTTCATTCCAGATAGATTAGGAAATTTAATCTGTCCTTCTCTTGGCCCAGGCATTAGATGCTAAAGTACTTATATTCAAGAAGAAGAGACGGAAGAATTATCGGCGAACACGAGGGCATCGACAGGTTAGTCATTGGTTCATCAACAATGAACATACTGCCTGAAACACAGCTATGTTTTTTACCCATCGAATTGGTTGAGCTTATTTCCCCATATTAATGGAATTTTATATTTCTGGCCTGTCCAGCCGTTACTTCTCATCCTCTTTTCCTGTTCATTTTTAGGAATTAACAAAATTGAGGATTACGGATATACAAGGAATTGAGAAACCTGAAGTGGCACCCCCTCTTAAAACAGAGAAGAAAGGTGTTAAGAAGGTAACAGTAGCAGCTTAAAGATGCTAAGAAGATTGGTAATAGTTGAGTAAGTGATTTTTGGCATATACAGTTGACATGGCTCCGCTTTTCCATCCTCATATTGTCTTATAAGATTTAAGTGAGAATGCAGATGCCACATGCTGTCAGGTGTTAAACTGGCACGAGATGGAGGGCAATGATTCTGTTGTAGGCTTAACATAGTCGAATCTTGAGGGTATATTCGATTACGAGAACACATCATTTATAAAGCTTAGAAAATAATATTTCCTTTTAGAGGAGTATGTGTACTCTCAAAGTCACTGGTGGTTTTGTTTTCTTTGCTGGTTTCCATTTTCCATATGTGCTGTCATATTGCACGGCTTTAGCTGTTGGAGTATGCAAAATATGGTGAGACATGATCAGCTTTGATTGGATATTTGGTTTTTGCATTGCTTTGTATAAAACATTAGCGTTGTTGTTTAGCAAATAAAGGGAAAGCTAATGCTGAAATGTCTAAGGAAAAAGAAATGGATGAGGGACTATATTAATGCAGGTGGTACCTTAAGCATGTGTATACATTTTTCAGACCTTACATCTTGTATCTTGTTTCTTAGTTTGTGCGACATTATGCGCTTATGCAAACTTGTAGTCGAGAACCATGTTAAATGAAGGTCCATACTAGGTTTAGGTCCTGGATTTCGTCTGGTTGCGCTTCTTAGTAAAAAATTACTTGCAAAATTTCCATCTCTAAGTGTGGGCGAGGAACAAAGTTAGAATGAAAACTACAATTTGCTGGATTGCAAATTGAAGACTTATACCCCTGTGCAGCTTATTGAATATGGTAAAAGAAATCTCAACAGGTCTATAGTGATCTTAATAATTAAAAAGCCAGGGGTCAATAATCTCTATTTTTCTCCATTCCTTCCTCTTTCTCTTGGTTCTGCCATTAATCTCTATTTACAATGCCATTAACTCCTTGACGTACAAAAGTATTTCAGTATTGTGTATATTTTTTTGTGTTAATGTCACCAATATGGTGAGGTTTGGTAGAGACTTCAACCTGTATATTTATAATCAATCACAACGAATGAGGTACATGTACAAATATCTTGATATCCTCCCGTATAGTACAAATTTGAGGATAGCTTTACGTATGTACCATATACCAAAATCTATACAGCAAAAGCTTTTCTCCTGGCTCTAATTCTAAAGTTGATCAGCCCTATTGCTTATTTCCGAAATCGTCGTAAATTTCATGTGGCATCCCACTCATATCCCCTTTTTAAACCTCCTTTTGTATGACTAATTAGGATGAAAAGGATTCGAACTTGAGGGCAGCTTAGCTTGAACTCTCTTTGTCAAGCACTACAAAAGGACCCGTGGTTGGCTAAGTATGCCAAGTTTTTGTTGGTTAAGCAAAAACACATGAACTGCAAAACCTCCCCCCCCCCCCCCCCCAAACCCCCACCTGTGGTGGAGGCAGGATTAGAGACAAACGATTCCAAAAATGCTAAATTATTAAATTTTGGACTCGAATCCATGATCTGGATATTCTTTTATCTATATTAAAGGTTTTCTTCCGTTAATATGATTAAACGATAATGTATACTAGTATATAAGAATTTACCTTCGCATAGTGTAATTTTCATATAGATCCGATTGACCCCTTTGGGCCTACATTATCCTCTACACTCACCGTTTAGAAAAATACAAAGAGAAAACTGAAAAGAAAGATAACAAGCCCTAAATATTTCCATACAATAGTAACATAACAGACATGAGGCACCAAGTATATTGCTTTAAGCAATCAGTTCCAGATTTTATTTATGTTAAACATGTGTCGCATTATCGAACTTCTGAGTGAACAACTTGTGTAAACAGAGATTGTAACAGTTGACACCACAGACACTTCCCAAATCCACTCTCTGTCCCACTTCTTGATAGAAGAAGATCTTGGTGTGCGCAAAACATAGCTTGCATGTATATCTTCTTTATTATTAAAAAAAAAAAAAAGCAATCCGATACACAAAGTAACCCCGTTTACTCAAGGTCCGGGAAATGATTGTATTTCTTAAGAGTGTGACGTAGATAGCCTAACCCTAATACAAGCACTAGTGACTGCTTTCACGGTTCGAACTCGTGACCTAAAGCTCGCATAGAAACAACTTTACCGTTACTCCAAACCTCTAGGTATATCTTCTTAGTTGACCCAAAATAAAACTTGAGATGAGGATGAACCTTCTCTTCACTTTTATGTCGCCACTAAGTACAATAGTTTAAGAAGACTGTTTTTCATTTTCTTATGCTCCACTTATTAGCTTGGCCCAACCTTCTTCTTTTTAAAAAGTACATAACTTTCGTCCTATACATTTTTCCATCTTTACAATCACTATGCTTCCATTTGTTTTTACGTAACGGAGATTTAAATTTGGAGAATTCAGATTTTGCCCCATTAGGTACATTTATTTTTTTCTTACGAGCAATCAATTATTAGCTTTGAATAGATCCGATTCATTCAAATATTGTTTTTAAAGTCCAAAAATCATTAAGAAATTGTAGAAGAAACCTGTCCCTCACAAAAACAAAAGTACTTGAAAGTGGATTTTACTTTATTTATTTATTTGTTTGTTTTTTTAATCTTTTTCTTCTTAAACAAATAAAACAGAAACAAGTGGATATCACTAGAATTGCCCACCTATTAACCTGAGTATCATTGATGAACAAAGCTGGGAAAAGGAATAAGGGACTCTCAGTGCTCCAACTTGTATTTTAATTAAAAAATAATAATAATGGAATTCGTTGTCATAGTATATAGTCCCTCCCACTCAAGACGACTCGTTTAGCCTCCACCCCCACTCACAAAACTTCATTTTCATTAACATGTGGAGTGCTTCTACTTTTGTCCTAAAATTTTATAATTATCATCTCACAATAAACAGTAGAGTTATATTCATTACTATTATATAAGAAAATAAATTTAATATCCTTGTTGGTATGTAAAATGTGTGACAATAACTTGTACATCGAAGTAAATACTAATCAATTGAAGAAACGTACTTTATGGCCATGAAGTGCACCCTTTAATTTTATCCAGTATCTCTACGGGGTAAAAAAAGCTCTTGTTCATTAACAATAAAACAATAATGAAAGTACTTATATTTTATTTTCACATTTTCACAACCACTAGATAGAAAGATAGGACTCGTCGCTTTATCCATATCAAACATAGGTAAGATGTTTTGAATCTTTAAAGATAATTATGTAACAATTTAAACTCTATGACTCTATATTCTAAAGACATAAAAAAAAAAATCTAAAATATTGACTTCATGTCTAAATTTTTCAATCGCGCAGGGTCTTGTAACTTTTTCATAAAAATGCAACAGAAAAAGATTAATGCTTATATTAATTCTTATAATCTCAAAAAAAAGGGGATATTCGACCCATCGCACCGCCCCTCGGTAGCTTCAATAATTCACTAATTTGTAGCAATAAGATTATATTAATTCTTCCTCTTTACTTTTATGCATTCCTTCCTTGAGGTTTCCAACTCAACTCCAATTAGATTCTATATTTTATTTGAGTTGTTCCTCACATTTCATCTTTTCGTCCTTAGCTAGTTAACATGTGAATTTGGTCACAAGATTTTCATACAGTGCATTGAATATTGGATGTGACATTTTAGACGAATCCCACATCGATAAAATACAGGAGGAATACTAGATATATAACGTGTTTTAAAACCGTATGGATCTAAATCCAAATTAAAGTGACCAATATCACTGGTAGACTGGGTGTGCTGTAACAATGATATATGATAAATTGAGATATATTATAGTTGAACAATAGTTTGATTATATTATATGTTGTAAAAGTAATACACACCACAAATTCTGACTGCTCTATTGATTTTTCTTAGGCAACTGGATAAGAATAAACAAGAAATTGATGGTTTATGCTTTAAAGGAGCATCATCCCTTTTTTCCAATTCCCTTTTTGTGGGACAAATGATCGAGTTAATTATTACCTAGTGCTTTCAAACATTTTGAGTATACTTGCGGCAGAAATGACATGCGTTTCGTACCATTAAGAGTTAACGATGGGATGGATAGGATTGCTCCACCTTTAATTAGAAGTCCTCGAGTTCGAGTTCGAGTTATATATGCGTATGAAAAAAGTTATAGTAGGGAGCGCTTCTTCTTTTGCTGCGCTTTACGCAACGTGAATCCGGGGAGCTTCAATATGCAAGTATATAACATCGAGTGGGAACCAAAAAATATGACTAAGGGTTTCGTAGATGTGAAAGGAAGCTGACTTTTAGTGTATTTACCACTGCTCATTGAATTGATGGAAGAATATTATTGTGAAAGAAGCAAAAATCTTGATAAATTGACCAGATTAGTTACAAATATTAAAGCACATGGGTGAGCATTTTGTGCCTCTTCTTTCTGAAATAAGAATGAATTGTTTGATAATAATTTCAACAGCATCATGACTTCCCACTAATAACGTTATAGAATCAAAGTGTTCCTGTTCCACATTACGTATATATTCTCATTTCTCGAACCAACTAATTAATGTTAGGTTTTTTTCCTCTTGCCAATAGTAGAGGAAGTAAGATTCCTATTTTTATTTTCTTATTCTGATTTTTTGGCATTTTAAATTAATTATCACATGCCCCTGGACATCAATTCATTGGTCGAGTATCGATTAGGCATACGTTGACAATCGAACATAAGTACCGGCAGAGTCAAAGTCAAGATTTCAAACTTATGGGTTCGGAATTCTAATCGTTTTAAGTTAGTGGGATCTAAACTTATAGTAATTTATATATATTCAATAGATTTTTTAAGACAAATACAGGGTTCGAACCAAAGCTACTGGGTTCGGCCGAACCCGCTGGCTACACTCTAGCTCCGCCCCTAAGTACTGGTTTATACTGAGAAATACCTAGGTCGATTTTAAACAAATATTCAGTTGATTATTTGAAGATCCATATGGTACTGGGTATATCAAAATAACAGTTGATTATATAGTAAAAGGCGGCACTACAACATTATGCCGTTATCACTACTAGAAATCAGGGAAAAACCGACCAAGCCATACCGATCAACATTGGTCGGTCAAAAAAAGCGAACAAAAACCGTCCAACACGGACGGAAACAACAAAAAAAATATTTTATATTTTTTCAAAATTAAATACCAACCAAAGTTGGTCGGTATAATGGTTAAAAAGTTGACCGAAGTGGTCAGACTTGCTTAGTCAAAGTAACTTTTTGATTATCGACTAACTTTGGTCGGTAATGTGGACTCAATTTTTTAAATTTTAATAATTATTATATTATTTAAAATATTTTATAAAATTTAAAGAATTTATATTTAAGATTACCGACCAAAGTTGGTCGGTTATTGCAGGGGAAGCATTTACCGACCAACTTTGGTCGGTATATTTTATTTTCTGAAAAATAACCGACCAAAGTTGGTCGGTTATTAGGTCAAACATGGTCAAATTTTTGAATCACTTTAATATTTACTATCTAAATAATATAAATGTAATCCGTTAACACTTTATTTTGTAATACAAATAATGAATACACTAACATATACTATAACAAGCTATATATAGTTAAAGTAGTATAACAAAGTCTGTGTGTATATACGCGCGCGCGCGCACACACACACACACACACACACACACACACACACACACACACACACATATATATATATATATATATATATATATATATATATATATATATATATATATATATATATATATAGGTATAGCCGTATTGTCACGACCCCAAATTCCCTCCATAGGAGATTGTGATGACACCTAGTTTCTAAGACTAGGTAAGCCTATCAATACGGAATAATAATAAATATATGAATTAATTAAACTACAATTCAAATAATTACAACCCCCAAAACCCGGTAGAAATAAGTCACAAGCTTCTAAGAATTTATTTTCTATGTCTCTATACATCACAGTCTAAAACAAATAAGAAAGTAACACAGTAAGATAGAAGGGGACTCCGGAGTCTGCGGAGACTGGCAGGTATACCTCGAAGTCTCCTCGTACAGCTAGTTTACTGATGCCTAGTCTATAAGATGTACCTGAATTTGCACAAAAAGATATGTAGAAACATAGTATGAGTACACCACAGCGGTACCCAGTAAATGCCAAGCCTAACCTCGGTAGAGTAGTGACGAGGTCAAGTCAGGCCCTACTGAAAAATAATAATAGCATGGAAAACTGTTTAACAATATAATAAAATAAATGATAATGGAAATGAATCAAGTAGCAGGTTACCATTTAATTATACAAAATAATGATAAATAATATCTCGTAGAAACCAACAAAATTTTCTTTCAACTTAAGAAAATCACAACAAATAATCAACGACAACTACGGCCATAAATCAATATCAACAATGACATTCCCGATGCCCGCCTCATAGTCCCAAATCATAAATAAATTCACAATATCTAATTTTCCTTATCTCACAGCGGGAGCCTTCACAATTTATTTTAAAGAAAATATTTTTTTCCAAAATAGCATCCGCGTTTTAGCCATCCTTATCACACCGCATGACTTCTAGTAGTTTCAATACCCAGACCTTATACCACCGCATGCGTATCAATATCACAACATATCATAATTTGTACCTCAAGTGCCCAACTATTTCAATTTGCCAAAGTAAATCAACAACAATATTTTTTCACAATAAAGAGCTCACGGCTCATGCCAACATAAATCATCAATAATATGTTTTCACAATAAAGAGCTCACGACTTATGCCAACATAAATCATCAATAATATGTTTTCACAATAAAGAGCTCACGACTTATGCCAACATAAATCATCAATAATATTTTTCCACAATAAAGAGTTCACGGCTCCATCACAATGAGTACAAAAATCTTACAAAAATATTCGAAAATAAATAATTTAGCAAAATAATATTTCAAAATCTTTAATACGTTGTTTCAATACCAAATTTAAAAATGTCAAATACTTCATATTAATAATATTTAATTTTAAAAAAATCAATTTCAAATAATGCACAGAATAAAAGAAACCAAGTTTCAACTAAACAGGTAAAATAATTAGCACGAAAAGATCAAGCAAATTTAAAGTATACAAATCAAATCAATGATGGAGAATATAGCAAGATTTAATAATTTAATTAATGTACAACAATGATCTTCACAACTTAAAAACATAATCCTTCACATTTAGTCTGTGTACACACTCGTCACCTCATGTACACGACTTTCATCACATTACAATTAATACCAATCCTAGGAGAAATTTCCCCCACACAAAGTTAGACAAGTCATTTACTTCGACTTGCTCCAATTTAACCAAGTAGTATGCTTTTTCCTCGATTTTTCGATTCCGGTCGACTCGTATCTAGTCATAATTAATTCGATACAATCAACAAAAATTATAGAATTAATTCTATAAGAAAATACTATATTTTTCAATAAAAATCCGAAATTAACTCAAAAATAGCCTGTGGGACCCACGTCTCGAAATCCGGCGAAAGTTACGAAATATGAACGCCCATTCAACCACGAGTCTAACCATACCAAAATGACTAAATTCCAATAATAATTCGACCCTCAAATCCTCAAATCTATCCAAAAGGGTTTTCAAAATTTTTCAACTTAAATTACCAATTAAATGTTAAAAACAGTGATGGATTCGGGGTAATCTACCCAAGATTGAGTTAAGAACACTTATCCCGATGTTTTCTCTGAAAATCTCCCAAAAATCGCCTCAATCCGAGCTCCAAATCGTTAAAAATGGAACTCATTTTCAGAACTTAAACATTATGTCCATTGGTTTCTTCTTCGCGAACGCGACCCTTGCCTCGCGTTCGCGAAGCACAAAAATGTGATGCCCAACTTTCCTTTTCGCGAACGCGAAGCTTTACAAACTCAGATCTTCGCGAATGCGTCCCTTACCTCGTGAACGCGTAGAACAAAAGGCTGGGGTTCCCAGCTGCCTCACTCTCCTTCGCGAACGCGACGCCACTCACGCGTTCGCGATACACACACTGCCCTACCCTTCGCTTCACATCCTCTCCTCCGCGAACGCGTAGAACAAAAATCTCACTAGCTCAGAACACTCTTCGTGAATGCGAGGCTCCTCTCGCGAACGCGAAAGATGAAACCAGAAAAATTGCAGTAGCAGATATTAGCTATCTCACCAAGTCCAAAAATGATCTGTTAACCATCCGGAACACGCCCGAGCCCCTCGGGACCTCAACCAAATATACCAACAAGTCCTAATACATCATACGAACTGAGTCGAGTCTTCAAATCACATCCAACAACACTAAAAACACGAATCACACATAGATTCAAGCCTAATAAATTTTGAAACTTTTAATTTCTACAAACGACGCCGGAACATAACAAATCAAGTTCGATTGACCTCAAATTTTGCATGCAAGTCATAAATGACATAACAGAGCTATGAAAACTTTCGAAACTGGATTCCGACCCCGATATCTAAAAGTCAACTCCCCGGTCAAACTTCCAAACTTAAATTCCTATTTTAGCCATTTCAAACCTAATTCCAAAATCACCAAACAGAGCTGTTGGAATCATCAAAATTCTATTCCGGGGTGATTTTCTCAAAATGTTGACCGAAGTCAAACTTAGCATTTTAAAGCCAACTTAAGAAACCAAGTGTTCCGATTTTAACCCGAACACTTTTAAATCCCGAACCAACCATCCCCACAAGTCATAAATTTATAAAAGCACATACGGGGAGTTTTATTTAGGGGAACAGGATTCTAAAAGTAAAAATGACCGGTTGGGTCATTACACGTATATATATAAGAACACGAAGCGCTAGGACCACAAGGTCGGGTTCTTTTGGGGATAGAGTTGTGAAGAAGCAATAATCTAATTAGTATATATAATTGATCATCATCAAATATATCTATTTGTAAATTGATTCATTGACTTATAACTTACTTAGATCATCGATGAATATTAAAAACAAAACGTTTCCACCTATATCGATGAATATTAAAAACAAACCGTCTCGACCTATATCGATTAATCTATGTCATGTATTATTAGTGATGAATTAATAAAATATAGAAGAATTAATACTAAACATCTTTGACATGTGTGTGTGTGTGTGTGTGTATATATATATATATATATATATATATATATATATATATATATGGATTACAAATTAAAGAAACGAAAGAAGTTATTAGCATTAAGTAAACGAGTTAATAGGTCAAACATGGTCAAACTTTTAATTTGAATCACATTAATATTTACTATCTAAATAATATAAATGTAATCCGTTAAAACTTTATTTTGTAATACAAATAATGAATACACTAACATATACTATAACATGCTATATATATAGTTAAAGTAGTACAACGAAGTGTGTGTGTGTGTGTGTGTGTGTGTGTGTGTGTGTGTGTGTGTGTGTATATATAAGAACACAAAGCGCTAGGACTACAGGTTCAGGTTCTTTTGGAGATAGACTTGTGAAGAAGCAATAATCTAATTAGTATATATAATTTATCATCATCAAATATATCTATTTGTAAATTGATTCATCGACTTATAACTTACTTAGATGCAACGATGAATATTTAAAACAAAAACAAAACGTTTCCACCTATATCGATGAATATTAAAAACAAAACGTCTCGACCTATTTCGATTAATCTATGTCATGCATTATTAGTGAAGAATTAATAAAATATAGAAGAATTAATACTAAACATCTTTGACATGTATATATATATGAATTACAAATTAAAGAAACGAAAGAAGTTATTAGCATTAAGTAAATGAGTTAATAGGTCAAATTAACGACTAAACATATTTAAAATAGAATAATATTGGTTTATCAATTGATAAATTTTTCGTACGTAGTAATGTATGCGATTGATCATCAATTACAATATAGTGTGTGTGTGTGTGTGAAATTACTCATATACTTAATTATAATTTAGAAAATTTACTTAGATAGATGCTATTATAATTTATTAAAAGTAATTAGTTAATATAATTATTTATAAATATTATGCTTATAGTTTATAATTATTTATAATAATTGTATATGTGAATAAAATAAATGCTTGTATTTATAATAATTTTTTATAGTTTATAATATTTTAAGAAATAAAAACACAAAAAAAAATTAATTTAGTTTTTTTAAAAATAACAAACCAAAGTTGGTCGGTTAATAGTCAAGCGGTCAACACTTAATGTATCGACCAAAATTACCGACCAACTTTGATCGGTAATTCTAATATTAGATTTGAAATACGGGATTCCCCCTCATTTCTCTACCTCTCTTCTCCAAATTTTCATACTCCTAACTCAATATCTTTCCTCTCTCCTTCTCTATTTTCCTCACACAAATCCCATTCCCCACCCCACGTAGCCACTGCCCCGCGTCGCTACTACCCCGCCATCGCCGTCGCCGCTGCCGCTGCTAGCCACTGTCCAGCTGCCGCCCCTCCTTCTCCACCTCCTACAAATTCTAGGTTTGAATTACAACTTATTTTTTTGTGTATAAATTTAATAATTTGTTAATTAGTTATGAATTAGTTAATTAGTGTTTCAATTGATTGTTTGACTTTGCATTGTATTGAAATCTAGGGTTTAGGTCTTGTTTTAATTGAATTGATTACATATGGTGTAAATTGAATGTTTAAGTTTGTATTGTTTTGAATAGTTTAGTTAGAATTGAATTATTAACTTTGAATTGAATTTAGTTTTTAGGATTTGTTCACAAGAACTGAACTTTTAAGGTATGGATTGAACTTTTAGGATATGAATTGAACTTTTTGGATATAAATTGAACTTTTAGTTTATGTTTAAACTCTTAGGATATGAATTGAATTGAGTTTTTAGGATTTATTCTTGTGAATTGAACTTTTAGGGTATGGGTTGAACTTTTAGGATATGAATTGAACTTTTTGGATATGAATTAAACTTTTATGATATAAATTGAACTTTTTGGATATGAATTAAGAACTTTTTGGATTATGAATTAAACTTTTATGATATAAATTGAACTTTTTGGATATGAATTAAACTTTTAGGATATAAATTGAACTTTTAGTTTATGTTTAAACTCTTAGGATATGAATTGAACTTATAGTTTATAATTAATTATATTTACTATAATTTAATTTTGGTGTAATTAGGAAAAATTAATTATCTTAATTAACTAAAAAAGATTTAATTAATTTATAATTGTAGAATAAATTAATTTGTTCTTGTTTTATTTGTATAGATGGAACATTGTACTTGGATGTACAATAGGAATTATCCTAATGGGCGGGAATTGCGGGAGAATTTTGTAGAAGGGGTTGATAACTTTATTAGACATGCAATGTCACTTTCACCATACCAAATTGGAGGAGTAATTAGGTGCCCTTGTGTCACGTGCGATTGTGTGAAGTTTAAAAAACCGGAGGAAGTTAAGCTTCATCTTTATAGGAAGGGGTTTATAGAGAATTACTTTGTGTGAACTAATCATGGAGAGATCGATGGTAACCGTGGAATATTTTGGTTGTTGGTGAAAATAGTAGGTTGGTGGAGAATACAAATCATAATTCTAGAATTCAGGATATGGTTGCAGATGCTTTTGGGATGCACTTCGGGGGTGAGCCCAATGAAAATATTGAACAAACTCCTAATGATGATGCAAAACGTTTTTATGAAAAGTTAGAGGAAGCTAGTCGTCCACTACGTGAAGGAAGTCCGCACTCTGAGCTGTCTATTGTAGTTAGATTACTAAGTATCAAATCTGATTGAAATATTTCTCAAGCAGCCATGGACTCTTTCATTGACCTTATGAGCGAACTAGTTGACCCAAATATCAACTTACCTGGTGATTTCTATAAGGCAAAGATATTGGTTTCTAAGTTAGGACTTTCGTCAATGATAATTGATTGTTGTGAAGATGGTTGCATGTTATATTATAAAGACGATGCAAATTTAGAAAAGCCTCATTTCAAGAGGCTTTCCAGCGGGAATATGGTCGTTGTAAAGGCGATGCATTATTTACCTCGTATACCTAGGTTAAAAAGGTTATACACGTCGATGAGTTTTGCTCCTCATATGAGATGACACTTTGAAAATAGAAGACCACCTGGTGTTATGTGTCATCCTTCAGATGGAGAAACTTGGAAGCACTTTTATAGGACATATCCAGATTTTTCTAGTGAACCAAGGAACATTCGGTTAGGTTTGTGTGCGGATGGCTTCACGCCTTTTTCTATATATGCGACACCATATTCATGTTGGCCTGTCTTTCTTACACTTTATAATCTACCACCTGAGTTGTGTATGACTAGTCCATATATATTTTTAAATTGTATTATCCCCGGTCCACGTAATCCGAAAAGTTTGATTGATGTATATTTGCAACCTTTGATTGATGAGCTAAAACAGTTGTAGTATGATGGTGTTGAAACATATGACATATCAACCAAGCAGAATTTCAATTTGCGTGCTAATTTAATGTGGACTATTAACGATTTTCCTGCGTATGGAATGTTGTCTGGGTGGATGACTGCTGGGAAGCTAGCTTGTCCTTACAACATGAAAAATGGTAAAACGTTCACTTTGAAACATGGCCGAAAGAAATCATGGTTTGATTGTCACCGTCAATTCTTTCCTGATGATCATGAGTTTAGAAGGATGAAAAATTCATTCAAAAAGAATAAAGTGGAATATGATTCGCCACCTCCGATACTTTCAGGTGAGGAAATTTGGGAGAGGGTCCAGAACTTCAGTAAAGTTACTGAGGCTCCACCTTATAGATTCCCCGGATATGGTGTTACTCATAATTGGATGAAATAAAGTATATTTTGGGAGTTGCCTTATTGGAAGGATAATCTTCTCCGACACAACCTTGATGTCATGCATATTGAGAAGAATTATTTTGACAATTTATTCAACATAGTGATGGATGTTAAAGGTAAGACAAAAGATAACCCGAAGGCTAGAATGGACTTACAAGAATATTGCAGGCGACCTGAGTTATACTTGCAGACAACAAACAATGATAAGGTGTTCAAGCCCAAAGAAAGTTACACATTCACTTTGGAGGAAAGACAACAAATTTGTGATTGGGTTACGAAATTGAAGATACCTGAGTGTTATGCGTTGAATCGAGGAAAAAAAATAGATATGGAGGTAGGGAAGACCATTTGAAAAGTCATGACTGTCATGTTTTCATAGAGACCTTAGTGCCTATTGCATTTTGTGGTTTGCCTGAAAGAATCTGGAAACCCATCACAGAGATTAGTTTGTTTTTCAAAGACTTGTGTTGTACCACACTAAGGGAAGAAAACCTACTTCGGATGGATTAGAACATTCGTGTAACTTCTAGTAAGATGGAAAAAATATTTCCATGTAGTTTCTTTGATGTGATGGAACACCTTCCAATCCACCTTGTACATGAGGCACGACTTGGAGGGCGTGTTCAATGCAGATGGATGTATCCCTTTGTCACAACCCGAAATTTCCCATCAACGGGACCGTGATGATGCCTAACATTTCACTTGCTAGGCAAGCCAACGTTAGAGAATCATTTACCAATTCCTTATTTCCGTTCAGTAATTAACATTAATTAACTACAATAAAATATAACAAGTGCGGAATATCATAAATCTGTATTAAATACTACCACCCGGATCTGGAGTCACAATTCACGAACATTCTAGAATTTACAACAAGTAATAGTCTGAAGGAAACACAACTGTCTGAATGAAAGAAAACAGTAAAACATAAAGGATAGACAGGGACTTCAAGGTCTGTGAACGCCGAAAGATCTACCTTGAGTCTCCGGACAACGGACCAGTAGCAAATCTCGATCAACCTGAGCCGGTATCAAAATCTGCACAGAAAGTGCAGAGTGCAGCATCAGTACAACCGACCCCATGTACTGGTAAGTGTCGAACCTAACCTCAGCGAAGTAGCGACGAGGCTAGGACAAGACACCCACATATAACCTGAACAGTATAATTATACTAGAGGCAACAACAATAAGTAAAGCAATAAATGCAGAAATAATGGGAGGGGAACATACAATGGGGGAATACAACATAAAGAATGAGTAAAATGAAAAGACATAATTATACCGGAAATCATTAAACAAATTGAGCAATTAGAACAGCAAGGAAAACGGCACGGCATCACCCTTCGTGCTTTTACTCTCAACCTCACCAATTAACAAATAAGACTGCACGGCATCACCCTTCGTGCTTTTACTCTCTTCCTCACAATATAAATAAATTATGCACGACATCACCCTTCGTGCTTTACACTCTTCCTCACAATATAATTAAATTATGCACGGCATCACCCTTCGTGCTTTACACTCTTCCTCACAATATAATTAAATTATGCACGGCATCACCCTTCATGCTTTACACTCTTCCTCACAATTCACAGAATCAGTAACAACGGATAGAGAGAAGTTTCACAAGAAATCAATATTTTATAAATGATTATTTTCACAATTTAACATCTCAACCTCGAATCAATATTCACAATTTTATCATCCTTGGTGGAACCGGATACAAGTCTTCCAACATTTCAACAACAACAATAAGCATGGATAACAAGATTTAAGACTACAAATTTGCAAGAAATGGATTTTTACTTGCATGCTATGACTCGACCACAACGCATAGATGCTCGTCACCTCAACTATACGTCGTATTCAACAACAAAACACGTAGAAAATACTCACACAATACCTATTCCCTCAAGCCAAAGTTAGACACCACACTTACTTCGCTCCGAAGACCACTTAATTCTCAATCACAGCTTTTCCTTTGGAATTCACCTCTAAACCACTCGTATCTATTAAAAAATGACTCATTAATATCAAATATTGCTAAAGGAATCGATTATATTCCATAAATTAAATTTCCAAAAGTTTCCTCCAAAAGACGAAAAAATCGACCCCGGGCCCGCTTGGTCAAAACCCGAGGTTCGGACCAAAATTCTCTTACCCATTCACCCCCGATCCCGAATATGTAATTAGTTTTGGAATCCGACCCCGAATTGAGGTCTAAATCCCCAAATTTCCGAAATCCCTAGTTTCTACCCTAACCCCTAATTCTACCATGAAACTCTAGATTTCTAGGTTGAATTCTAGTGAAATGAAGTAAAAGATTGAAAGAAACGAGTTAAGGAACACTTACCTATGATTTGGGAAAGAAAATATCTTTGAAAAATCGCCCTAGGCCTTCTATCCATTTGAAAACGAGAAGAAAAATAGCTGGAGTCCGAATTAAATGCTCACTGCCCAGTGACCTTCGCACTTGCGGTGCTTTGGTCGCACCTGCGCATCCGCATGTGCGGACGGGGTGTGCGCTTCTGCGAAAAAGGGCTGGGTCAACTCGGGCCGCACCTGCGGACAGGGTTCTGCTTCTGCAGTCCTGCTCTTGCGGAGAAAAGTCCGCATCTGCGGAAAAACGAAGTCCAAGCCTGGGTCGCATCTGCGGGTTTCGCTCGCACCTGCGACCAAAGGCTCGCAGGTGCGGGCACACCAGATTTGGTGCACGAGCAACCTTGTTAAGGTTTGAACTCAACTCGCGCATCGACCGAATGGCACCCGAGCCCTCGGGGCTCCAAACCAAACATGCACGCAAGTCTAAAAACATCATATGGACCTGCTCGCGCGATCAAATAACCAAAATAACACCTAGAACTCTAAATTTAGCACCAAATCAAGTGAAATTCTCAAGAACACTTTAAAATTTCTATTTTCTCAACTGGACATCCGAATCACATCAAATCAACTCCGTTTCTCACCAAATTTCACAGACATATCTTAAATATCATAATGAACCTATACCGGGCTCCGAAACCAAAATACGGACCCGATACTAATAATGCCAAATATCAATCAATTCTTAAAAACAAATAATTTCCAAACTTTTAATTTTCATCAAAAATTCATAACTCAAGCTAGGGACCTCCGAATTCGATTTCGGACATACGCCCAGGTCCCATAATTCGATACGGACCTATCCAGACTGTCAAAGCACGGATCCGGGCTCGTTTACCAAAAATCTTGACCGAAGTCAACTAACATTAATTTTTAAGGCAAAAATTCTTATTTTCATTAGTTTTCAACATAAAAGCTTTTCGGAAACCTGCCGGGATTGCGCACACAAATCGAGGAGGGTAAAATGAGATTTTTAAGACTTAAGAGCACAAATTCGAGTTCTTAAATATAAGATGACCTTTTGGATCATCACATTCTCTACCTCTAAAACAACCGTTAGTCCTCGAACGGACATAGAAAAGTACTTGGGCCGGTGAAAAGGTGGGGATATCTACTCCGCATATCGGACTCGGACTACCAAGTAACTACCTCAATAGGCTGACCGCTCCACTATACTCGAACTGAAGGGTAACTCTTTGATCTCAACTGGCGAACTTGCTGGGCTAGAATTGCCACCGGCTCCTCCTCGTAAGTCAAATCCTTGTCCAACTGGACAGAGCTGAAATCTAACACATAAGACGGATCGCCGTGATACTTTCGAAGCATGGACACATGGAATACCGGATGAACAGCTGATAAACTAGGTGGCAACGCAAGCCTATAAGCCACCTCTCCCACTCTCTCCAGAATCTCGAAAGATCTGATATACCTAGGGCTCAACTTGCCCTTCATTCTGAACCTCATTACACCCTTCATGGGTGATACCCGAAGTTACACTCTCTCTCCGACCATGAGTGCAACATCATGAACTCTACGGTCGGCATAACTCTTATTCCTGGACTGAGCTGTGCAAAGTCGATCGTGAATAATTTGACCTTATCCAAGGCATCCTGTACTAAATCTGTACCCAATAACCGAGCCTCCCCCGACTCAAACCACCCAACTGGCGACCTGCACCGTCTACCATATAATGCCTCATAGGGAGCCATCTGAATGTTCGACTGGTAGCTGTTATTGTAGGCAAACTCCGCTAACGGCAAAAACTGATCCCAAGAACCTCCAAAGTCAATAACACAGGCACGAAGCATATCCTCCAAGATCTGAATAGTACGCTCGGACTGCCCATCCATCTGAGGATGAAATGCTGTGCTCAACTCAACCCGCGTACCCAACTCACGCTGAACTGCCCTCCAAAAGTGCGAGATAAACTGCGTACTTCGATCAGAAATGATGGACACGGGCACACCGTGAAGAAGGACGATCTCACGAATATAAATCTCTGCCAACCGCTCCGAGGAATAGGTAACTGCCATGGGAATGAAATGTGCTGAATTAGTCAGCCTGTCCACAATGACCCAAACTGCATCGAACTTCCTCTGAGTCCGTGGGAGTCCAACAACAAAGTCCATAGTGATATGCTCCCACTTCCACTCAGGAATATCTAACCTCTGAAGTAAGCCACCAGGTCTCTTATGCTCACACTTTACCTGCTAGCAATTTAGGCACCGAGCTACATAGGCAACTATGTCCTTCTTCATTTGCCTCCACCAATAATGCTGCCTTAAGTCCTGATACATCTTGGCGGCGCCAGGATGAATAGAATATCGGGAACTGTAGGACATCTCAAGGATCAACTCACGAAGTCCATCCACATTAGGCACACAAATATGACCCTGCATCCTCAAAATTCCGCCATCTCCAACAGTAACCTGCTTGGCACCCCCTTGCCGCACTGTGTCTCTAAGGACAAGTAAATGAGGATTGTCATCCTGCCGATCTCTGATGTGCTCAAACAAAGAAGACCGAGCAACTGTACAAGCTAGAACATGGCTGGGCTCAGAAATATCTAACCTCATGAACTGGTTGGCCAAGGCCTAAACATCCAATGCAAGCGGTCTCTCCCCAACTGGAATATATGCAAGGCTACCCATACTGACTGACTTCCTACTCAAAGCGTCGGCCACCACGTTGGCCTTCTCGGGATAATATAATATGGTGATATCATAGTCTTTCAATAGCTCTAGCCACCTCCTCTGCCTCAAATTAAGTTCCTTCTGCTTGAAAAAATACTGCAAGCTCCGATGATTAGTGAATACCTCACATGGCACGCCGTAAAGATAGTGCCTCCAAATCTTCAGGGCGTGAACAATGGCTGCCAGCTCTAGATCATGAACATGGTAATTCTTCTCGTGAACCTTCAGCTGCCGTGAAGCATATGCAATAACCTTACCACCCTGCATCAATACTGCACCCAGACTAATACGAGATGCGTCACAATATACTGTATAAGATCCTGAACCTTTGGGTAACACCAATACCGATGCTGTAGTCAAAGCAGTCTTGAGCTTCTAAAAGTTTGCTTCACACTCGTCTGACCACCTGAACGGGGCACCCTTCTAGGTCAATCTAGTCAACGGGGCTGCTATGCATGAAAACCCCTCCACAAATCGACGGTAATAGCCCGCCAAACCTAGGAAACTACGGATCTCTATAGCTAATGTGGGTCTAGGCCAGTCCTGAACTGCCTCAATCTTCTTAGGACCCACCTGAATATCCTCTGCTGATACAACATGACCTAAGAAAGCAACTGAACTCAACCAAAATTTGCATTTTGAGAACTTAGCATATAACTGGCTGTCTTTCAGAGTTTGAAGAACAATCAGAAGGTGCTGCTCATGCTCCTCTTGACTGTGGGAGTAGACCAAGATATCATCAATAAACACAACCACAAAGGAATCCGGGTAGGGTTTGAACACCCGATTCATCAAATCCATAAATGTTGCTGGGGCATTTGTCAGCCCAAATGACATCACTAGAAACTCATAATGCCCATACCGGGTCTGAAAAGCTATCTTAGGAACATCAGATGCCCTAATCCTCAACTCATGGTACCCAGATCTCAAATCAATCTTTGAAAACACCTTGGCACCCCGAAGCTGATCAAATAAATCATCAATCCTCGGCAATGGATATTTGTTCTTGATGGTGGCTTTGTTCAACTGCCGATAATCTATACACATCCTCATCGATCCATCTTTCTTCTTCACAAACAACACAGGTGCACCCCAGGGTGAGACACTAGGTCTAATGGAGCCCTTATAAAGCAAATCTTGCAACTGCTCCTTCAATTCTTTCAACTCTGGCAGGGCCATGCAATATGGCGGAATGGAAATAGGCTGAGTGCCCAGAGCCAAATCAATGCAGAAATCAATATCCATGTCGGGTGGCACCCCCGGCAGGTCTGCAGGAAATACCTCGGGAAACTCACGAACAACCGGCACCGAATCTATAGAAGGAACCTCCGCACTAGAATCGAGGACATAAGCCAAATAAGCTAGACACCCCTTCTCGACCATATGCCGAGCCTTCACATAAGAGATAACCCTGCTGGTAGAATGGCCAAGATTTCCTCTTCACTCTAATCGAGGTAACCCCTGCAAGGTAAGGTCACTGTCTTAGCGTGACAATCTAAAATAACATGATAAGGTGACAGCCAATACCCAGTATGACATTAAAATCAATAATGTCGAGAAGTAGGAGATCTACACGAGTCTCAAGACTCCCAATGGTAACCACACACGAATGATAAACACGATCTACAACAATAACATCTCTCACTGGTGTGGACATATACACATGAGCACTCAAATAATAACGGGGCACAAACAAATAGGAAGCAAAATAGGATGACACATAGGAGTAAGTAGATACCGGATCAAATAGAACTGAAGCATCTCTACTGCAAACTGAAATAATACCTGTGATAGCAGCGTCAGATGACTCAGCCTCAGGCCTGGCTGGGAAAGCATAATACTGGGGCTGGCCCCCACCACCCTGAACTACCTCCCTGGGACGGCCTCTAGCTGGTTGGTCTCCACCTCTAACGGCCTGACCTCCACCTCTAACTGTCTGGCCTCTTCCTCTGGCTGCCTGACCCCTACCTCTGGCTGGCTGAGCAGGTGGTGCAGCAACTGGTGCCGGAACCATGGCACGAGAACTCTGATGCTGTGAGCTGCCCATTGCCCGAGGGCAAAATCTAGCAATATGCCTCGGATCACCACAAGTATAACATAAATTCGGCTGTTGTGACTGCTGACCCTGAAACTGACCCTATCGACCTGAATAACCACCCTGATAACTCTGGAGTGGAGGTACACTAATAGGAACTGGTGGTGAGTTTATTGATGGACTTGCTCAGCCTATCAGATTGCAGATGGCTAAGGAGACTGGGAGTGAGATTTCTTTTCAGGCGGCTGCTAATGTCGCTAGACGAGTCGAACTGGTTCTTACTCAGGGAGGTCAGGGGTTTGATAAAAGACCTCGTCATTCCAGTGAGTTCAGCGGTGCCTCATCTAGAGGCAGGAGTACTTTTGGTAGAGGCCATCATCCCAGGCCATTTCATTAAACGCTCCAGGCATCCCACGATGCCTCAGGTGGTCGTGGCCCTCAGATGCATTATTCCGACCAGCTAGGCATGACGGGCCAAATCCACAAAACGGGTCTCATACTGAGTAACAGTCATACTGCCATGCTGGAGATGCTCAAACTGACGGCGACGCTCCTCTCTCAATGTGATAGGTAGAAATTTCTCTATGAAAAGCTGAGATAACTGGTCCCAAGTAAGAGCAGGCGACCCAGCTAGTCTGGTCAACAAGTAATCTCTCCACTATTTCTTGGCGGAACCTGTCATCTAAAATACAGCAAAATTGACCCCATTGGTCTCCACTATACCCATATTCCGTAAAACCTCGTGACGGCTGTCAAGATACTCCTGGGATCCTCTGAAGGAGCACCGCTGAAGTGAACAGGAAAGATCTTGATAAACCTGTCCAATCTCCATAAAGCCTCAGAAGACATAGCTGGCCCATCTCCGACCTGTGCCGCAATAACCGGCTGAGCTAATCCGACTAGCTGAACTGCTGGAGCATGATACTGGGAAGCTATCTGCTCCGGAGCGGGAGTGGTGGGAGTCTAGGCTTCTCCTCCAGCCTGAGAGTCTACTGGTGCCATGGGAAATGCGCTAGTCTGGGCCACACTCTCCATAAGGCCCACCAAACGGACCAAAGCGTCCTGAAGTACTGGGGTAGCAATGAACCCTTCCGGAACCTGAGCTGATCCGGCAAGAACAGTCTGGGCTGGAACCTCCTCGTCAAGCTCTATCTGAGGCTCCACTGCTGGGGCTGCTCCTCGGGCCCTAGGCTGAACCCTGCCCTTGCCTCGGCCTCTGGCACGGCCTCGGCCTCGACCTATGCCCCGCGTAGGAGCTGTCACTGGAGGCTCTGGCTGCTGCTCAGCTGAGGAAGCGGTACGTGTTCTCGCCATCTACGAGAGAATAAGAGTAGAAGAGTTCAATCAGCATTGAGAAAGCAAAATCGCACGACAGAGAAAAATAGAAGTGAAACTTGTTCCTAAACTTCATAGCCTCTGGAAGATAAGCACAGACGTTTCCGTACGGATCCTCCAGACTCTACTAAGCTTGCTCGTGAATCGTGAGACCTAAGAAACCTAGGGCTCTAATACCAACTGTCACGACCCAAAATTTCCCACCGACGGTACCGTGATGGTGCCTAACATTTTACTTGCTAGGCAAGCTAACGTTAGAGAATCATTTACCAATTCCTTATTTCCGTTCAGTAATTAACATTAATTAACTATAATGAATAACAAGTGCGGAATATCATAAATCTGTATTAACTACTACCACCCAGATCTGGAGTCACAATTCACGAACATTCTAAAACTTACAACAAGTAATAGTCTGAAGGAAACACAATTGTCTGAATGAAAGAAAATAGTAAGACATAACGGATAGACGGGGACTTCAAGGTCTGTGAACGCCGACAGATCTACCTTGAGTCTCCGGACAGCAGACCAGTAGCAAATCTTGATCAACCTGAGCCGGTATCAAAATCTGCACAGAAAGTACAGAGTGCAACATCAGTACAACCGATCCCATGTACTGGTAAGTGTCGAACCTAACCTCGGCGAAGTAGTGACGAGGATAGGACAAGACACCCATATATAACATGAATAGTATAATCATACTAGAGGCAACAACAATAAGTAAAGCAATAAGTGCAGAAATAATGGGAGGGGAACATACAGTGGGGGAATACAACATAAAGAGTGAGTAAAATGAAAAGACATAATTATACCAGAAATCCTTAAACGAATTGAGCAATTAGAACAACAAGGAAAATGGCACGGCATCACCCTTCGTGCTTTTACTCTCAACCTCACCAAATAACAAATGAGGCTGCACGACATCACCCTTCGTGCTTTTACTCTCTTCCTCACAATATAAATAAATTATGCACGGTATCACCCTTTGTGATTTACACTCTTCCTCACAATATAATTAAATTATGCACAGCATCACCCTTCGTGCTTTACACTCTTCCTCACAATTCACAGAATCAATAACAACGGATAGAGAGAAGTTTCACAAGAAATCAATATTTCATAAATGATTACTTTCACAATTTAACATCTCAACCTCGATTCAATATTCACAATTTTATCGTCCTTGGTGGAACCGGATACAAGTCTTCCAATATTTCAACAACAACAATAAGCATGGATAACAAGATTTAAGACTACAAATTTGCAAGAAATGGATTTTTACTCCCATGCTATGACTCGACCACAATGCATAGATGCTCGTCACCCCAACTATACGTCGTATTGAACAACAAAACACGTAGCAAATACTCACACAATACCTATTCCCTCAGGCCAAAGTTAGACACCACACTTACCTCGCTCCGAAGGCCACTTAATTCTCAATCACAGCTTTTCCTTTGGAATTCACCTCTAAACCACTCGTATCTATTAAAAAATAACTTATTAATATCAAATATTTCTAAAGGAATCGATTATATTTCATAAATTAAATTTCCAAAATTTTCCTCCAAAAGACGAAAAAATCGACCCCGGGCCCGCTTGGTCAAAACCCGAGGTTCGGACTAAAATCCCCTTGCTCATTCACCCCCGAGCCCGAATATGTAATTAGTTTTGGAATTCGACCCCGAATTGAGGTCTAAATCCCCAAATTTCCGAAATCCCTAGTTTCTATCCTAACCCCTAATTCTACCATGAAACTCTAGATTTCTTGGTTGAATTCTAGTGAAATGAAGTAAAAGATTGAAAGACACGAGTTAAGGAACACTTACCTATGATTTGGGGAAGAAAATATCTTTGAAAAATCGCCCTAGGCCTCCTATCCTTTTAAAAACGAGAAGAAAAATGGCTGGAGTCCGAATTAAATGCTCACTGCCCAGTGACCTTCGCACCTGCGGTGCTTTGGTCGCACCTGCGCATCCGCATGTGCGGACGGGGTGTGCGCTTCTGCGAAAAAGGGCTGGGCCAACTCGGGCCGCACCTGCAGACAGGGTTCCGCTTCTGCGGTCCTGCTCCTGCGGAGAAAAGTCCACATCTACGAAAAAATGAAGTCCAAGCCTGGATCGCATCTGCGGGGCTTTTGCTCGCACCTGCGACCAAAGGCTCGCAGGCGCGGGCACACCAGATTTGGTGCACCAGCAGCCTTGTTGAGGTTTGAACTCAACTCGCGCATCGCCCGAATGGCATACGAGCCCTCGGGGCTCCAAACCAAATATGCACGCAAGTCTAAGAACATCATACGGACCTGCTCGAGCGATCAAATTGCCAAAATAACACCTAGAACTCTAAATTTAGCACCAAATCAAATGAAATTCTCAAGAACACTTTAAAATTTCTAATTTCTCAACTGGACGTCTGAATCACGTCAAATCAACTCCGTTTCTCACCAAATTTCACAGACATGTCTTAAATATCATAATGAACATGTACCGGGCTCCGGAATTAAAATATGGACCCGATACTAACAATGCCAAATATCAATCAATTCTTAAAAATAAATAATTTCCAAACTTTTAATTTTCATCAAAAATTCATAACTCAAGCTAGGGACCTCCGAATTCGATTCCGGGCATACGCCCAGGTCCCATAATTCGATACGGACATACCGGGACTGTCAAAGCACGGATACAGGCCCATTTACCAAAAATGTTGACCGAAGTCAACTAAAATCAACTTTTAAGGTACAAATTCTTATTTTCATTAGTTTTCAACATAAAAGCTTTTCGGAAACCTTCCCGGACTGCGCACGCAAATCGAGGAGGGTAAAAATGAGATTTTTAAGGCTTAAGAGCACAGATTCGAGTTCTAAAATATAAGATGACCTTTTGGGTTATCACACCCTTTGAGAGGTAATATTATAAGTTTGATGTAATATTCTATTTTATTTGAATGTTCTTGGTTAACATGACATTATGTAGGACAATTGGCAAATGCAAACAATTTGTTAAGCAGAGGAATAGGATTGAAGGATCTATATGCGAAGCCTATCTTGCAAAGGAAACTGCACATTTTTGTTCTTATTATTTTGAGAGTAACGTGCCATGTTCTAGGAATAGGCCCAATAGGCATACTGTCGAATGTGTGAATGATCCATTATATCCACCAATGTCCATATTCAATCAACCAGGCCGATGTTCTAATGATGTTAGAAAGAGAAGTTTGAGTGATATGGAATACAAGTCAGCTACAACTCATGTGTTGCTAAATTGTCCCGAAGTTGTACCATTTCTCAAGTAAGTTTTGATTTATTAGTTATCAAAATGTAATTACATACTGATGCAACTACTAAAAATATTTGATGTGTCACAGTCACTTCGTGGGTCAATTTGGCCATGATGTTGTATATACGAGATTTGATACGTGGTTCAAACAGTTTGTAAGTTTATCCTGATAATGTTCTTCTGAAGTTTCCGCTATATATATATATATATATATATATATATTCGTTTATGCTAACTTATGAATTGTTTTAACATTATGTAGGTAAATAATCCAAATAATGGTGTAAATTAATTTTTGAAAGATATATCTTGGGGGCCTAGGCTTCAGGTCACAACAATGTATAAGTACGTAGTGAATGGTTATAAGTTTCATACAGAGGATTACTCTAAAAATAAAAAATAGCAACAACAACAGGGTGTGGGTTCAAAGTGGTGATGGCAACCAAGTTGGAGATATATATTATTGTGGTGTGGTCAAAGAAATATTACAACTAGAATATACAGGTTGGCCATATAAGAAATTGATACTCTTTAGATGCAAGTGGTTTGATCCAAATCCAACAAGAGGTACAAAAGTACACCACCAATACAACATAATTGAGGTTAATCATACGAGGGGGTATGATCGCTATGATCCTTTCATTATTACACATAACGTTAGGCAAGTGTATTATGCTCCTTATCCATTGCGACGGAATAAGTCCGATTGGTGGGTTGTTATAAAAACTAAGCATGTAGGTAGGGTGAAAGTCGAGAATGTGTTAGATGTTGCATATCAAAACGATATCTCGAGTTTTCACCAAATAATGGACGATCAATTAGAAAATAATTTGGAACATCCTGAACGCATATTGGAAGAAGTTGTTATAAATGAAGTAACAATTATAGAAAAGGACGAAGAATCAACTGATGAAATTCAAACTAGTGAAGACGAGGAATTTTCGGACGAGGAACAATACGTCAACGAGGATTAAAAAGTTGGGTTTTTAAAGCACTCTCGTTTTATAACTAGTTTCTTATATGTTTCAATCTAAATATATATTATATTATGCAGATGGCAGGAAAGGGTCAAGGTAACAATGACCCTAACAGTACTCGGGGTCGAGAAAAGTCTAAGAAGAGAAAGAGGAGGGTAGATAATAATACTCCCTCTTTTCCACCCTCATAAGAGATGCCTATGTCTTATCCTCCACCGCACGACTATACTGAATTGCCACAACATTACGAGGCCTACACCTTCATCCAGACACCTGGTCTTCCATAGTACGCCCGACATACAGTCCAGCTGCCTCACAGCCACGTGGATCGCAACCATCTGCATCACAGCCACGTGGATCGCAACCATCTGCATCACATCCACATGGATCACATCCCTACATATCAGAGCCACATGGATCGCATCCATCCATGTCATAGCCACTCAGGTCACAACCATCAGTATCACAGCCACATGGATCACATCCATCCATATCACAGCCACTCGGGTCACAACCGTCAGTATCACAGCCTCATGGGTCACAGTCACAGGGATTGCAACCATCTTCATCATCGACTCCATCTATTTCAGGCCTTCGCCTACGAGACAGTAGCTCTGAGCCCCCTACACCGTCTACACATGCCTCTGATACACATACTGAGGATGATGATCCAGAGGTAGTGCATTATGATCGCTATGGCAGGATCATCATAGTCCCTGAGGGTGACGAGTAAGAGTTATTTGTTATTTTTGCGTCTATTATTTTGTAATGTTTTTACTAATATATTCATGTATTTTTATTGTTAAATTGTAGGTTCATGCCGGGTAAGCAGACTACGAAGATAATCATCAATGCCATCAAAAAGCTTTATGATGGCCCTTATGCGACTTGGACTGATTTTTTATTCTCGCTGAAGGAGCAAATTTTCAATCAGTTTAAGGTATAAATGTTCTTTAAAGCAGTTTAATAATTTATATTTATGATGTTTCCATCTAATATTTAACTTTTGAAATGCAGAGCAAGTGTATATGGGAAGACCGCTATAGCGCGAAAGTGGCTGTAAATTTTCATCATAAAGCACGCAAGAGATTGGCGGATCATTTCTCGGATGCTAGAAAGAAGAACAAGATGCCTAACTGGTGTCTTGAGCATTTATGGAATGATTTGTTAAGGAAATGGCTTACCGCAGATTTTTTAGAGAGGAGCGAAAAAAGAAAGAAAGCTCGCTCATCCGAGAAGGGAGGCTCCTTACACAATAAAAAGAGGATTGGTAATTGCTTAATTAAATTATTTTACTTTTCTAAGTATATCAATTCTATTTATTAACTAAATTAATTTATTTTCAGGAAAAGAAGTATGGGCGTCTAATGAGCCATGATGAGCTATTCAAGGAAACGCATATTGTAAAGAAGAAGAAAGAAGGGGATGGAGATAGGTGGGTCGAGGACCGGGCCTCGACTGCATATGTAAGCTTTTAATTTTCTTTAAGTGTTATAATTTACTTTTATAAGAATTTTTAAATACTAATTTAATTTAAAATAATGTAGGATCGTTACCAAAGTAACGTGGAGGACTTCATTCGTAGTCAGCCAGCTGGTGAATCGAGCGAGCCAACCCAACATTCGGACGAAGATGCTGAAAGAATATGATTGGAGGCTGTTGGCGGTCCAAAATGGGGGAAGGTATACAGTCTTCCTACTAAAAAATTTCATCGCTATAGGTATGGAATGCAAGAAATAGGGACTTCCTCGAAAGGCGAGAAACTTAATAGGGAGAGCCTCTCGGCTATGCGGGAGACAGTGATAAAGCTCACATCCGAGCTAGAAGCGGCCAAGGAAAGAGAAAGGCTTAGAGATGCTCAATTCCTTGGCATGCAAGCTTAGATCATAACTCTCCTATCTACTGGAGCTTTTCCGTTGCCCCGATCTTGTGAGTCATCGCTAGAGGCTCGACCTCCACGTGATCGTTCCTCCCGTCCTCCTCGTGATCGTTCCTCCCGTCCTCCCCATGATCGTCCTTTCCGTCCTCCACAATATAGTTCTTTATACCGTGTTGTAGATGAAAATTCATCAGACGGTGATGATGATGTTGTAGAAAATACCCCTTCACAATTACTTTGATATACTTTGAACTAGACTAATAGAACTAATTTTGGATTAGATTGAATAATTTTGAACTTGTTGTAATTAGTATTTGCTTGGTTTTGGATTGTGATGTTCAATTGAACTTTAATTTATTAATTTTAAAGTATTAATTGGATTTTTGATTGTTATTGTTGTTGTTGTTGGGTTTTTGGTTGGATTTGTGGTGAATTGGTGGTTATTATATTTGAATTGGGGGTATTGGTATGATGTTTCTATTTGGCAGGTCGTGTAGCTACCAAAACAGGCATATTCTGCCAAAATTAAAACCAGAAAACCGACCAACCTTGGTCGGTTACTAATAAAAAAAAATTACACATTACCGACCAATGTTGGTCGGTTAATATATAATGAATTCCCAGAATTCAATATTACCGACCATCTTTGGTCGGTTTTCTGCCTGTCCAGTCCAGTTTACCAACCAATTTTGGTCGGTATTTTTATATTTTAATTATTTAAAATAAAATATATTTTACAGTACCGACCAAAGTTGGTCTTTTTTTAAAAAATTTAATAATTTATGCAAAAAATATATTTTTCAATACCGACCAAAGTTGGTCGGTAGGAAAAATTAATAACTTAATACACCGAACAAGTTTGGTCGGTAAATTTAAATTAATAAAATAATATTCCGACCAATTTTGGTCGGTAAGCCAAATACATTGTCAGATGGTCGTATAGAGCATACCGACCAATGTTGGTCGGTAATTTCCGACCAACTTTGGTCGGTAAGCCAAATACATTGTCAGATGGTACCGACCAACTTTGGTCGGTAAGCCAAATACATTGTCAGATTGTCGTGTAGAGCATACCGACCAGTGTTGGTCGGTAATTTCCGACCAACTTTGGTCGGTATGCCCTTCCGAACTTCAAAATACCGTTCACACAAAAATGGTCGCGTTTTGGACGGTTATTGGCCATTACCGACCAACTTTGGTCGGTTTGTTTGGACGGATTTTTTCGAATTTTTAGTAGTGTATAGCTACAAAATATATCATAGCTAAATATGAAAAATTTTGTGGCTAAACACTTTAGCTACAAAAAAATATTACGTAGCATTCGTAGCAAGAAGTAGCGTAACTAAAAGTTAGCTACAAACTTTAGATGAACTATGGCTAAGGACTAATACATATTGCTGCGAATGTTTTTGTCTTGTAGCTATATTGGTAAACTTTTTTGCCACGAAATATATACTTATAGCAAATATTTTTTTTCTTTTGCCACGAAAAATAAAGTATGTAGCAATCTTTATATTGTAGCCACGAGATGTTCTACTGTGGCAAAAAGTTTAATTTATTTGCCACGATAATTTAACTTTTGTGGCTATTTTTATAGTTTAATCTAGTGGCAATAGCACTTATATTTAGCTACGGATTAAAAAAAATTATAGTTGTGAATCCATTCTTTTGCCATGAAATGTATAGATTTATAGCTAATTATTTTTTGCATTTGCTACAAAAAGTAAAAATATATATCCATATTCTTGATACGTGGCAATTATATATATTTAGTTACGCATCAATAATTCCATTGCTACAAATTGAAGAATTTGCCATAAGCATTGTTAGGCACAAGAATTTTTAAGCTAAGAATCCAAATCTTTTAGATTCCAAAATATGTTCCAAGTTACACATAATTGTATATTCAAAATTTCAAAACATTTACAATACATAATTCTCTATGAATCGGATCGTTCTAACAATATTTTGCTTGAGACCAAAAGCCGCACAATCTTCTCCTTTCTCGCATGTCATTGCTTCAACTGCACCTTAATCTGATCAATATCGGTCTTAGCTTGATATTGCTACTCTAATGATTCCACAATTTGCCTGTCAGTTTTGATAAACTAAATTAATACTAGGAAACAAAAAATAACTGATCATATATATATACTTTATTAATAGGTTCAGAATGATCATTTTTTAAGAAAAACATTATAGATTACCTTCTCATATATATATATGTATATATAATTAGTACTAGCTTTACTAATATCTCCTTAATATGCTTATATGACCAATTTTATAAGATAATGAAACTCTCAATAATCTTAAAACGGATAGTAAAAAGATCCAAATACTTCATAATACAATTCAATCTTTTGTCCTAGAAGTTTCTTTTAACAAAAGCTTAGCTCATCAAGGAACAATCATGTAGTCCTACAATCTACATTATCATTTCATGGAAGAATTATAGGAAAGGAACCCACAGATATATTAACATGAGCAATAATAGGTGTAGGAAATTACAATAGAACTCACGTCGATGAAAGCAGAATATCGGATAAAAATACGTTATCACCTGAAACCACCTAGGAAAAGGATCAAAATTAATTTCATAAAAAATGATTAAAAGCATTTCCTAAATCATATTTCAGAAGCTTCAACCATAAATGATAAATTGTTACTGATATACCAATCTAATAATGAACATAAAGATTAAAAATTTTCTCCTTCCAATTTTTTCTTTTCCCAATTAACTAAGAAGAAGAATAAAGATGCTCTAGCATAAGTGACAAATGAGAAGTTTGATGTACACATTGAAAATAATAAAAAGGAAGAAATAAAGTAACCAAAGAAAAGAAAAAAAAAAAAAAATATATATATATATATATATATATATATATATATATATATATATATATATATATATATATATATATATATATATATATATATACATGTTAGTGGTTAGTGACAAAAAGTTTTAAGGAAGATAGAAACATACTTTCTCTAGTGGATGACGGAGGAGTTGGGAATGGGAGAGGGTGTGGCGGCTGGAGAGATAAAACAAAGGTTAGGGGCTAGGTTTTGGGATCTCATTCTTCCTTTATATCCCTATCTTTTACTCCTATTTTTAACTTTTTTATGTACAAATATTATAAATGTAGATAAATATTTAATTTACATTATACACAGTAGAATAAATTAAATAGTTTCATGAATAAATTTTTATTATTATTCAAAGCGAATATAATTGGTAATCATTATAATTAGATACAAGATCATAGTTGTTTAAATGTGATATATTAGATAAAAAAGTTGAATTCAATAAAATACCTCGTGATTTACTAATCTCGTTGAACGTAATGTGATAATTACTTTGACATAGCCAAAAAGATGGTAATACTTTATTTAATAAAGGACCAAACCATTATAAATACATTTACTATCTAGTTAAATATATATAATTAGTTATACAATGAGCTTATAGTTATTTGAATTCTATATAATTAATTATTTACACATTAATTAGACATAATTAGATTGTTACTTTAATTATAATTGGAACTTATAGTTATAGGTAATACTTATTTAATAACACTTATAATATAATTATTTTTGTTATGGACTTCAATATCAACCATATTAAATTCTTAATTCTTAGAGTAACTAGATATTAGAATTATTTTCTTAAATTACATAACTAGAAAAACATATTTTAAAAAAACTAATATGATTAGTTTCTTAGCAAAGAGATTTTGGTTAAATGTCAGCGTGGAAAGTAGCGACCGATTTTATTTTTGTCAAATTTCCATATTTTTTTGTTTTTATTTTAGTGATTCTATGTCTATCATTATTCTGCGGTTACAGAATTTCATCTGTCACTAAAATTAGGTTTTCTTTTTCTGTTTATAGTGTTAGTATGTTCTTATGTGTATTTGGGACCTTTGGTCATTTGTCAAAATTAAATGCACCAAAATTACCACAAAGTTCTTAATATACAAGTAATTATATTAAAAATGAGTGAAAGTATATAAAATTACCTAAATATTTTTTTAAAATAATTAAGGACCGCACATATATAAATATCTCTTCAAATTATCAAAGTCTTCACTATATGAGTACTTATTTTTTTAAGAAGTGCTTAGACATACAAAGTTATTCTAAAAGCTTATATAAAAATAATAAAGGATCAAACACACATAAATGCCTCTACAAGAATAAAAATTTAAAATTTACATATACAATTATATAATTAATAATAAAAAAGAACAACAAAATATATAAAGTATGAGCTTGATTGATAAGCTCAAGAAGTCAATTGATAAGCTTTGAGGCCATAAGTTACTATGTGAATGATCTATTATTGAATATTATTCTTTGCACCTTAATGTTTGTTATTTGAGAATTATTTTACTTAACTTATATACAATTACTAACTTTTTTTAATATTTTAGGTGTAATCTAACTTTTATATTTAAAATTTATTTTTCATAAAATTTACTATCTTTTTTGGACAAACTCTTATAATGATTTTTTTTAATAAAAGAAAAAATATTTATTTAACTATGAGTTTTTGTTATGACTAATTTATTGTGGTTCAATATAATACTATTGATATGGAAATTTCATGTGCATGACAAAAAGTTATAACTTAGCTACGTAAGTTTATTGTCCCCCAATTTGTGGCTATATCAAATTGTCATAATAAATACTTGTAACTATTAATCCACTTATTGCCACGATTTTTTATAACTTGAATAAAATAATTTCTTTTTGATTGAACATTTGTTTTAAATTATTTATTATGGCTAAATATTACTACAATAACTTCAAATGCGTGATGAGGGCTTATATTTAGCTATGAACTTTATTCTGAAAATAAATTTGTAGCTATTGAGCCAGCTATTACTATAATTTTTATAATTGAAGCAAAAATATTCATTTAGTTATAATATTTGATTTCAAGTAATTTTTGTGGCTACAAAGTTAATATTGCTACAATATCTTCAAACACGTGGAAAAAAACTTTCTATTAGCTACAAAATTGAATTGTATGAATAAGTTTGTAGCTATCAAGCCACTTATTGCCACGGATTTTTATAGCTTGAAGCAAAAGATCTATTTAGTTATAACATTTTATTTCAAGTAATTCTTTGTGGCTATAAGGTTGCTATTACTATAATAACTTCAAACGCATGGCAAAAAATATACCATTAGCTACGAAGTTTTGTTGTAGCAATAAATTTATAGCTATTCGGATCATTATTGCCACAATAATTAGCAACTATAGCAAAAATAAAGAATTAGCTTTGCCAATTTAGTTTTGTAGCTAATAATTTTTACGAAATTGTAAATAGCTATGAAATTTTATTTTTTGTGGCTATTGTTAGATATTAGCCATTGTGAGCACCTAATTTTTGACTATATTTGAATTTTTATCACCTTCTACTATGTAAATATTTTCAGAAATTTAATTTTACTATGTAAATATTTTCAGAAATTTAATATATATATGTTTTAGCTTTGTTACATTTTTTAGGGTAAAAATTAATAATAATTTAAAAAGTCAATTATTACTATTAGTATTATTTTTATTTTATCTTTATTTTAAATAAAATGAATTAAAAAACCAAAAAAAATATATATTTTTTTTATTTTTTTATTTTTTAAAAAACAAATTTCGGACGGGAATTAAAAAAATAGTAAAAGTAGAAATATAAAATTTAAAAGTAAAAATAAAAGTAGGTAGAAATTGTTTAATAAAAAAAGTAAAAAAAAAGTGGAAATTTAAAAAAATAAAAGTAAAAGAATGTGAAAATTTAAAAAATAAAAAGTAAAATAAAGTTGAAATTAAAAAATAAAAGTAAGGGTATCTGATTTTGTTTTTAATAAAAGTAAAAGTAAGTGAAAATTAAAAAAAAAAAAAAAGTAAAATAAGTGGGAATTAAAAAAGAAAAATTTAAAAAGTGGTATTTTAAATATATTAAAAGTAAAAAAAGTGAGAAATTAAAAAATAAAAGTAAAGGAAAGTGGGGAATTATTTTTTTAAAAAAATAAGAAAAATGGGAAGTGAAAATTCTTTTTAATTAAAAAATAAAAATAATCTAAAAAATTCGAAATTTTTTCTATAAATAGAAGAGAAATGTGAGAGAAAAAAGGGGGGGGGGGGGGAGGGGAGAGAGAAAGGAAAAAAGAGAGGGGAGGGAATTGAGAGAAATGTTTTTGTTTATTCTACGCTAAGGGAATTTCTATTCGTGCCATTCTTTCTTCGGCTTTCTTTCAAAAAATCTAACAATCCATCACCAAACTCTAACCCCGAAACCAACTGGAAACCAAGCTAAAAAGAACGACAAAAACGAGCCGAAAATCCAGCAAAACAGTCCCCTTTTGTACAGAAAATAACAGCTTCAAATTTGAGTCGTCGAGTTCGAGCTCCGTTTATCGATTTTGGTCGAGGCTCAATTTGCATCCTTGTCCATTATCCGAGCTTCAAAACACACTTGTAAAGGTCCATTTCTTCCATCATTGTTTTGTTAAGATATTGTGCTTGAATATATAATTTGATCTTATTTAGCTTCATGAAGATTGAATTTTTTTTTCTATATTAATTGTTAGGTCTCATTAGCTTTGTTAAATGTTGTTACTTTCTTGTTTGATTAACATGAAGATTTATGGAAAATATGATTTTTGGGTACGTAGTGAATGTTTGAACTTTGGGGATAAAATCCATGTCTCCTAGTTGAAATTGAAAAATGGGGTTTGGACTTTTAAAAAAAAAAAGATAATTGGGCCCGGTGGTTGGGCTTTGCTTAATGAAACATGTACTACTGCAATTAACTAATGGATAGTGGAGTAGGGCATACTCATTAATTGGCTTTTAAAAGTCAATTGTGCTATGATCAATTTTAAGTTATCTGGGCCAGAATAATTAAGAGCAAAAGCTGATCCTTTTCCACAATTGATTTCATAATTCATGGCCTCACTAATCTCAAATTTTAGGAGAATAAATAATATCTGAACCTCGTAGCTTGTTTTAGGCATGATTAATAATAAATCATCGTGACTATGGGTATGGTTCCCATGGCATAGTCACGATATGTAAACCCCAACTCAAGTGCGCGTTTCACGCGACTTGACTTCAACTTCGAATAATTATAAAAATAAGCATGTTGTAAATTGCGGGTGCGTTTCACGTGACGCGATTCGCAATATGTATAAAGACAAATGAGTGTGCGACATCGCGACTTGTTCAAATAAGTTCCATAAATAATTAAAAGCGGTTGAAAGTTTAAAATGCATAATAGGTTTTAAGCATGTATTAAATAAGATAATTAGGCCAATCATTAATAGTTGAGCGACCGTGCTAAAACTACAGAATTCGGGAGTGCCTCACACCTTCTCCCGGGTTAACAGAATTTCTTACCCAGTCTTTTGTGTTCGCGGACCATAAATAGAGTCAGTTTCCTTGATTTGGGATTTTAAAACAAATCGGTGACTTGAGACACCATAACTTATTCCAAGTGGCGACTCTGAATTAAATAAATAATCTCATTTCGATTAATGTCACTTTAATTGGAAAAATTCCCTACCCCTACCCCTACCCTCTCGGAAAAAAAGGAGGTGTGACAGCTCTGGCGACTCTGCTGGGGAAACGAACCCAGAACTTCTGGTTCAGGGTTCAGGATTCGAGCTTAGATTACTTTTATACTTCGTTTTTGTTTATTATCTAATTTTTTTACGTGTTTGAGCCTAATGTGCTAATTGTTGCTCTTTACCGCTTTGATATTGCCGTGAACTGTATATAAACTGTTACGAAAATCCTTATTCTCTCTGAGTTTTTTAAATCTTCTGGGAAGCGTGCGCTTCGCGTGACTTCTTTTCTGTTAGAGTCATACCCTAATTTTATAACGAGGATCATACAAGTTGCAACGCCGGTGAAGCTTTTGTATTTTCGGTACACTGCCCCCACTTCGGCTCGAGTTATCCGCTCGGGTAAGCCAGGTCTAGAACAATACACCGAGGATTTAAACTTAGAATGACATAACCTCATGCCAGATCCCTAGTAGGTACGTTTGTTTGCATCACATGCATTTGACTTTGGGGACTCAACACACGGGTTGTGTCCATATAGGATAGGTGTACTCAATATAAAAGACCATCTTGATGCATTTCTACGTGCTACTTGTGCATGTATTTGTTTCGGCTTGCATGTTGATCGGTTTCTAGAATAGGGAAAGAAAATTTAAAAAAAAAAAAAAAATCAAAAACAAACAAAAAAGAGTGAAAGGTAGGTATTTGAAAAATTCCGAAACTCTGCCGAATTTTTATTTATATAAAAAAGAAAGAAAATAAGCCAATGTTTACAAAAGTCATGTTTTCTTGTTGTGTCAAAATTGACCGAACTACGCGGGTCTGATTCTCACCGGATGTGAGATACGTAGGCAAACCTCATCGGTTCCGACCCCAATTTTCAAAAATCCAAAAAATATTTTTATTTAATTTCTTCTTTAGAAGTCTTTCCTTAGAAAATCCAAAATAAAAAAAAATTTAAAACCAAAAAAAAAAAATTCTTTCTTTATATAACTCTTTCATTTGAAAAAAGAAACAAGTCAAATCAAAATCCAAAAATATGTTTTACCATTTTTTTAGAAGTCTTTCTCCCAAAAAATTTAAAAAACAAAATTCAAAAAAATATTTTCTTTCTTTTCAAAAATTCTCAAAAAAAAGAACATAGAAATTGAAATCAAAAAATATTTTCTTTCTTCTTTATTAGTCTTTCTTTCGAAAATTAAATAAAAAAATAAAAAGAAAAAAAAATTCAAAATCCCAAAAAAAAAAAAGTTAATTTTTTTACTTTATTCCTAATCTTCCTAAACTACGCAAAATCTGATTCATGCGGCGTCATGATACGTAGACAATCCCCATCGGATTCGATCATAAGCATAAACAAATTGAGTGAAAAAGTAAACCGAAAAAAAAATGAGTATAAAAGAAAGAAAAGAGTGACAAAAAATAATCGAGAAAAACAAAGAGTGAAAAACAACAAAAAGAGAAAGAAAAAGAAATCAAGATATGAAAAAAAAAATTAAAAAAGAAAAAAGAAAAAAGTGAACCTCCCGAGAAGGAGTCATTTCACCAATGTTGGTGAATCATACCCGAGTTTGTTCCAAAAGCTAATCAGGCTAGGTCTGTTGCAACCAGTGCCCCCGAACAGGCCAAACCCCGAGTCCCCCTCGCACCGAGTTGATGCTAGATGTAAATACCACTCTGGAGCAATGGAACATGATACTGAAGATTGTTGGACTCACAAAAGAGCAGTGGAAGACCTCATCGAGGTCCAGGCAATAGTGCTTAGGGATGAAGAAGACCCTAATATGATGAACAATCATCTGCCTACTCACACCAATGTGCCATTAGTCAGAATGATTTGTGAAGATGAAAAATTTGATCTGGCACGGAAGGCTATTGCATCCATTGCCGAGACAGAAGAAAATCTAAAAATGGTCGTCAAGCCTGAAAGTTCCCCATCAGACGGGAGTCTCGGTAGCCAGTCTTGCTATCTTTTCTGCGTCCGGATTATCTCAGGGTGTGATCCGAATGTTTTACTTTATTGTCTTATCTTTCGATGTAAACCCTTCTATCTTCAAACTTCAAAAAAAAAAAAAAAAAACAAGCAAAACAAAAAAAAACAAATGAAATTAATAGTTCATTGTCTAGGAATGATTTTTTTTTTTAATTTTGTAACTTTTCTTATTCTCTTTTCAGTTCTGTTCATGCAGATTTTAATAACATGACATGCTTGCGGACTTCATGACCAGATCCTAAAACGCTTTCAGACCTAGAAATAATGAATCAAGAAGAAGAATATTTTGAAGACAAGGCTTATAAGAAAATAAATAAAAAATTGGAACGAAGTTGAGATTCCCTCTCTTCGGATCATTGTTGAAGCCGAGATTGAGGATAAAGATTGGGTCAAGCAACGATTTGAACAAGTGACATTGATTGATGAAAAATGATTGGTCGCAGTTTGCCACGGGCAGTTGTACCAACAAAGAATGGCTCGTGTCTACAACAAGAAAGTGCGGCCCAAGAAATTTGAAAAAGGATAACTCATTCTAAGACGTATCCTCCCACCTCATGAAGAAGCTAAAGGAAAATTGGCTCCAAATTGGAAAGGTCTATATATTGTAACGAGAGTACTGCAAAAGGGAGTATTGTACCTGGGAAGAATCGAAGGAAATGACCTCGAGACAACTGTCAATGCAGACGCGGTCAAAAGGTATTGTGTTTGACTCTTTTACGCAACTTTAATGCTCTTTGGAAAAAGGAAAGGAAAAAGAATAATTAAGAGCCAATTGTGCTATGATCAATTTTAAGTTACTTGGGCCAGAATAATTAAGAGCAAAAGCTGATCCTTTTCCACAATTGATTTCATAATTCATGGCCTCAGTAATCTCAAATCTTAGGAGAATAAATAATATCCGAACCTCGTAGCTTGCTTTAGGCGCGATTAATAATAAATCATCGTGACTATGGGTACGGTTCCCGTGGCATAGTCACGATATGTAAACTCCAACTCAAATGTGCGTTTCACGCGACTTGACTTCAACTTCGAATAATAATAAAAATAAGCATGTTGTAAATCGCGGGTGCGTTTCACGTGATGCGATTCGCAATATGTACAAAAATAATTGAGTGTGCGACATCGCGACTTGTTCAAATAAGTTCCATAAATAATTAAAAGCGGTTAAAAGTTAAAAATGCACAATAAGTTTTAAGCATGTATTAAATCAGATAATTAGGCCAATCATTAATAGTTGAGCGATCGTGCTAAAACTACGGAACTCGGGAGTGCCTCACACCTTCTCCCGTGATAACATAATTCCTTACCCGGTCTTCTGTGTTCGCGGAGCATAAATAGAGTCAATTTCCTTGATTTGGGATTTTAAAATAAATCGGTGACTTGGGACACCATAACTTATTCCAAGTGGCGATTTTGAATTAAATAAATAATTTCATTTCGATTAATGTCACTTTAATTGAAAAAACTCCCTACCCCTACCCCTCAGGAAAAAGAAAGTGTGACAGCCACAACTTTCATATTTATAGCTGAGAATTCGTAGCTATAGATGCATAATGTTGTAGCGTGGTAAATTACTAGTCAATATCTTACTTTTTACTAAAAGAAAAATGAAGGTTGATAAATATATAGTTGATTTATGCTTTTCTAGGTCTATAACTAATGAAGTTGCTTAATTATGCTGACTATTATTCTCTGTTGCGTGTGGGATACATTAAGCACTTTAATTATATTATGTAGTTTTTTAGGTTGGAAAAGAGTGTTTAAAGGCAAGTAGTAAACTTATTTCTTTAACAAAAATTGCGTTGGTTGTTGAAAATATCTTCCTTGCTTTACGATGGAATGAAGAATAACCTACGTCTTTTAATAGTGTACTAATTGTCATTCTTCCCCACTTTACAAATTCATTAACCAAATTATACTAAGCATCTAATTCCAATAATTCTGATGCATATTCTCTGTTATCTATTATTAATAATTTTCACCTTTCCTTTAGTTCCTCATCTATAACCACAAGAAACGAAATGAAAATGACAATATATTAAGTCTATCTGTCCGTTTCTGTTTTGGTTTTTCGGTTGGTTGGATGAATTTAAACATTTAATTTGAAACTCCAGAATAATTGTGGAGTACTGGAGTGATAAGTTTGGATTATTATAAACTCTTTTGAAACAAATTACATGACTGATGTGAGATGTTGTATGTATATCTCGAACAACATGATGTTTGATTTAACTTAGAGACAGATCTAGAATATGAAAATTTAAGTGTTCGAGCTCGAAATTTTTTCGCTACATATATAAAATTTGAACCAAATTAAAATTACTGAATTTGGATAAACGAAAGTCTCTTACACTCTAGATTCTACGTTAGCATGTACTTTAATTATGCCTGCAAATCAGATTTGTGTCTTCTCGAAAGAGTACCATTGTTTAAAGAACTGATTGGCGGACCAACCAGGGTTGTTGTGGAGTGATAAGTACTTCTTCATCTTTAGCTAGAATCCAGAGGTTTCGAATTTACGTCTTGAGTATGAAATCACCTTTGATAGGGAGAGTTTTAACTCCCCCAAAGTGAAACTTTCGAACGTGAATCCGGATTTAGTCGGATTCCAATGCGGGCCAGACACAGGTGGGAAACCAAAAAATAAAGAACTGATTGGCGGTCCCTGCGCCTAAGAACTAAGTCCAAAACCTAATGCAAAAAAAGAAGAAGATGAATTCAAGGGGAAAAAACACACTCATGTAAAGTGCTGGAGCTTTGAAACCCACCAAAAACGTAAAAAGAAAAAAAATGTGAAAAGGTAGAGATGAATCAAGAGTTGGCTAGACTTACTGAAGTGGAAAGAGATTCAAAATTAGGAAAATGTCATTTTCACTCCCCCAAAAACTTCCACTTTGTAAAAATGCCTTTCCAACTAAGATTAGTGCATAATGCTGTTACTTTGGACCTAATTCCAAGATTGCACCTAAAAGAAGATCATAAATCCATCTTTACTTCATTATATACATACATGATGCAAAACTTAAATCAAACAACTTCTTCATTTGGCATTAGTAAAGAGTCAAGTTGTCAAGGAAGCAACTTATAGTGAACAAATGACTTGTACAAGTTAAACAATTTGATCTTTTTGGATTCATCATATATATCTTGAATCTCTCCTTAGAACATTTCTATAGATAGTATGTTTCCTGTTTGTCTGAAACCAAAGATTCTGTTGCATGTGCTGATCATATTGCAATTACCGAGTTATACTTTCTTCTTTACTTAATTCACATGATCATCAAATTATAGTCTCGTACGATTTTCAATATACACCATTAACGTAAACTGCTCTACAATTGCACAAGCATGATTAAGCAGTTTAATTGACCTACTTCCAGAATGAAAAATACTGCACAAGTAATTGGGTAGGAGGTTTAATTAATTTGTGGAGATCGTAGATGGTCACTACTAAAAGAAGGAAATAAATTTGCGACGGACAAATTTTGCAGCTAAACAGAAAAAATCATCGATAATCACGTTTAGCGACGGATTAGCAAGAAATTATGTTAGTTACGTGCGATTTAGCGACAGATAAAAGATGAAGTTCGTAGCTAATTATTCTAGTTCTTTTTTTTTAGTGGATGGATTGAGGTTTGAGGAAGTAACAATGGTCTCAACTAGTTATAGGTATCTAAAAATATTGATGGCCTTAAATGTTATGCGTTGACAGTATAAACAAACATGTAATAAGGTAGTGTATATGGAATTGGCCCTTTTTAATTTGCATGATTGATGAGTAGGAATATAAACTTATTATGCTAGACAAAAGAGGCAATTGTTTCTTCACGAAACTATACGGGAAAAATATGCTCGTATTTAATGATCGTACGAGAAAGCGAAACGTGGAACCGAAGACAGAAGATAGCTAAACCTGAAGGTAATGATCTCGCTTGTCACCGGAGAGAATGGTATTCATAACGACAAAATTAATTCCGCCATCCGGTAGCATTCAATGAAGAATATTCTACAGTATTAAGTGCATGATTCGTTACAGAGAATATGGCATTCATTGTCCACCGTCACACATCTTTCAATGACCCTCATAATTGTTATTAAAAAGGAGCTTAATCCTAGGACCTTATTCCCTATGTGCAGCTATAAATAGTGAGCTCTACTATTATTGTAAAGGACACGAATTTTTTGACAAGCATACACTATATTCTATCAAAAGCTCAATAACATTTTACTTTCTTGCTTATTTGTATTGTTCTTATTGCTCGCGGTAGCTCTGCGCCCGGAACCAAGATATCTGCCGTCTTTTTTGATTTTAAGGCTAAGTCTTATATTTCTGTCTAATTCATCTATTATTTTTTGATTAAATTAATTTACTTGTCTATAAACCACGTATAAATTCAATTGTACTATTTTACGGGTAAACAATTTGGTGCCCACCATGGGGTATAGATAGTCGTATAATTGAATTGATCCCTGCATCTGTTACTAACTTGTTTGATTCTTTGTTCTTAGCAAAAATTATTAAAAATGGTATATAATGGTGTTAACAACACATACAACGTTGAGGCCCAAGGAAATCAGTCTCGGCACGAGGATTAAATCAGTGATACCCGCAACGAGGGGAACGAGGCCACGCCAGTCCACGGCGGCCGATATCCGCGACATGCTCGGGAGGCAACTCCTGATGATGTTGAAGAAGAGCACGTCGTCAAAGCAGCCAGGGTCTTGCAAGAGCAACATGAGGCCATTATAGGCCATCCCACACGACATGATAAGGTCATGACGGAACTGAAGCAATCATTGTCGGGCGCTTCTAACAACGCAAATGGGCGAGGCCAAGTTTTTTTCGGTGCTCCTGTAAACTAAACGACGCAGAAGGTCGACAACAACACCCCGAGGGGCGAGGTCGGCTATGATGGGGTTGGGGGAACGAATCCGGTCACAACAATGAGAGTGATCCTTTTAAAACCGAAATTATGCGATTTATAATGGAAGTAAACGCCCGAATGGATCAAATTTCGGGCGCACCACCAATGTTGAAAGGGCCGAACTCAAGGAAATACACACAATTGCCGAATAAACCAAGCGCGGCACCAGAACTGATCCCAGAGTGATTTAAAATGCCTGATGTATCGAAGCATGAGGGGACTTCAGATCCTCAGGAGCATATCACCACCTATACAATGGTGGTAAAGGGAAACGATTTAGCTCCCCACGATATTGAGTCCATTTTGCTGAAGAAATTTGGGAAGACTCTTACGAAGGGAGCCCTGACATGGTATTCATTTTTTCCCGAGCATTCCATAGACTCCTTTGAGATGCTCGCGGATTCTTTCATCAAGGCCCATGCCGAGGCCAGAAAAGTACAAGTCCAAAAGGCCGATATATTCAGAATTACGCAAGGAGAATCCGAGTAGCTGCGGGAGTTCGTAACCATGTTCCAAAAGAAAAGGATATTGCTACCAGCTGTTCCGGACGAATGGACGGCCGAAGCATTCACCAAAGGTCTGAATCCGAGAAGTTCTGACGCTTCCCAAAAGTTGAAAGAAAGTTTGCTCGAGTTCCAGGCAACAACTTGGGCGGATGTTCACAATCGGTAAGAGTCGAAAATAAGGATTGAAGATGATCAGCTCGGTTTTCCAATGTCGATTAAAGGTCAAGACGGAGAGAAGAATAAAGAGAATCGAAAGACGATTTCGATACAGACCGATGGTCTTCGAGGAGTCAATTTTTGCCCTATGAACGGGCCGAAGGACGTGGCAGAGGTTTCCAGTCAACGGATAGATTCGCTACCGATAGGAGAACAGATCGCGGCCGAAAAATAGGTCATTGCAGAACAAAGAAACGTCAGATTCTTCCTACCCTAGACTCTCCGAATACAACTTCAACGTCAGTGTAGTGGAGCTAGAATCAGCTATAAAGAACATTAAAGAAGTGGGGTTGACGAAGCCAATGAGATCTGATCCCGGCCAGAGGGATCCTAGTTTGTGGTGCCAATACCATAGGACAAACGGTCACCGGACTGGGGACTACCGGCATCTGCGCGAAGAGGTGGCGACATTGCTGAAAAACGACCATCTCAGGGAATTTTTAAGCGACATTGCTGAATGACTACGGTCACAATTGTGATAATGCAGAGCCTTCAAAAGTAGGAGAAGATCACCCACGCCTGACGATCAACATGATTTTCGGGGGGGAACGAGATCAACGGGGTTACATTTTCGGTGGCATAAAAGACTAAAGTATCAGTGACCCACAACAATCCAGGAAGTTGCTGAAGACGATATCACTTTTACGGAGGAAGATGCTGATGGACTGCTGCTATCGCATAACAATGCCTTAGTAATTTCTCTAAATGTCTTAGATTTTGATATGCGGGGATTCTGACTACTTATTTGCGCCTTTTGACTTTCGTTTTAGTTAAAAAATGTTTAAAGGTATTCCCAAAAACTAATGAAATATGCTTACTTGCAGGAGTATTGGAAAATGAGCCAAAGTGATGAAATTCAACTCAAGAGGAGTGATTTTGAACAAGGACAAAAATCAAGCAAAAAGGCTAAAGTGCGGATCGCAAAATTCTGTCTGCGGCCGCAGAACAAGAAGAAAATTTGACAGTGCTGCAATGCAAAGTGCGGACCGCACAATAATTATGCAGCCGCAGAAGTCAAGGTTCAGAGAGTTGGGAAATCAAGACAATCAAGATATGTGGACCGCACTATAATTGTGCGGCAGCAGAAATCAAATGTGCGGCCGTACCCAGAATTGTGCCGTCCGCAGAACTCAAGAAGTGCAACCGCAGTTCAGAATTGTGTGACCGCAGAAACCACTCCTGTCAAGAGCTGCAGCAAAGTGCGGACCACACACAGAATTATGCGGCCGCAGAACCTCCTAAAGGGCAATTTTATCCGAAAATTCCAGCTTTGTATAAATAAACTACTTTCACGAAATTAGGTCAAGTTTTGAATACCAGAAAGTGTGTAGCCGTTTTTCGTTACTTTTTTAGGCAACTTTGGCTCATCTTGTTGATTTTACATTGGATTTTCATCTATTTATCTTTCAATATGAGTTTTATCATCTTTTCTTCTTTATTTTCTTCATTACCCACTATGAGTAGCTAAATTTCTAGCTAGGGTTGTAACCCAACTCTAGTGTGCGAACCTAATGGGTGTTTGATTAAGGCTTATTTATGGTTGGATATGTATTATTTAGCCTAGTTCTTGCTATAACTGTAGAAATAATGGTTGCAAATATTGGTTCAAGCCTATTTGATTTGGTCTCTACTTGAGAAAGAGAGACTTAGTCTAGAAAAATTTGGTTAATAAGAGTTTGGGATGAAATCACAAGATTGATAGTCCTAATTAAAGGGTTGAGCCTAGAGATAGTAAAATCCGACTTGAGCAATTTGTCAATTGTTTAGTTCAATACCCATTTGGACTTGAGAAATCCAAATTGGGCAAAACCACTCTCTTACCGAGAAGTATTGAGTGAGTATTTGAGTGTTGATTGCTATAATACATCCCGACCAACGAAACTCGCTCTAAAGCCCACAACCCGTTAGGCAAACACCTAGGTGGAAGCCACAGCCCTAGACCTTTTACACATTTGAAAAACAACAACAAAAACATTCTTCTATAGTTTCATATTTTTCAATTGCAATCCTTAGTATAATTTTAGAAGTAAAATCAAAACAAATTTTGTGGAAGTGCAACTTAGACAATTCACGGGCTTAGATCAAACACATACCACTAATCCCATCTACGCTCCATGTGGATTTGATCCCGACTTCTAGTGGGGTATTATTATTGCAATTGACCGCTTCACAACCCCAATTTGAGGTGTGACTTGGGCGAGATCAATTTTTGGCGCCGTTGCCGGGGAGTGTAAAAAACGGATTTAGCTATATATTTGATTTTGTGTGTGAATTATCTTCTTTTCCTTCCGTGTTACTAATATTTTTGGTAAAACAATTTTAGGTGAAACAATGGCTCTCAACAACAATGATCCTCTCGGAAACATGCCTTTGGGGGATGTGCACGTGGAAGATGACCAAGTTGAAGAGGTTTCTCCTGAACCTCAAGCAAATAGACGAGGCCGACCGCCTCAAGACAACGTTCCCGTTCCACCCCCACCTCCGTCAAGAGCGGCTCCACACCGAGTGTTGCCAAATGAAGGGTATGCAAGTGCCATAGTCCCGCCCCGTATTAGGGCGGGCAACTTTCAAATCACAAATATTATACTCACATTACTAGAGCAACAGTGATTCTTCATCGGGGCTCCGAATCAAAATGCGTACAAACACTTGAAAGGATTTGTGGACACTTGCTGGGGGAGTAAACAGACAAACGTCTCCGAGGATGCTTTAAGGTTGAGGCTATTTCCTTTTTCACTACGGGGGAAAGCCTTGGATTGGTTAGAAAGGTTGCCAAACCATTTCATCCATACATGGGATGAATTGGCGGAGAAATTCATTGCTAAGTTCTTTTCTCCCGGGCATATGGTTACTCTTAGAGACGAGATTCTAGCATTCAAACAAGAACCCAATGAGCCTTTGCATGAGATATGGGAGAGGTACCGAACTATGGTGAAAGAGTGCTCGAACAATGACATGACGAAGGCCATGATTCAATAAACTTTCTATAGGGGGATCAATACTACCAATCAATGCGTGGTCAACCAACTTGCCGGTAGAAATTTCATGACAACACCATATGCCGAAGCTTGTGAGATCTTAGATGAAATGGTGGATACTTCATCGGCATGGCAAAGTAGAGCAAATGTTTCTCAAGGTGATCCAAATATAATTCACCTACATAAAGAATTGCATGATCATGGGCAAGCAATTACCAAGTTGACCACTACAATGAATCAATTAGCCAAAGCTCAACTTCAACAAGTTCAAGGTCCTAAGCAAGTAAATGCAATGCAGGGTGTCAATATAATGGTAAACAAGAGAAGGCAAAAGGGTCCTCAAGTGCAAAACCGTACGGAATATTATGTGCAAGAAGATAGTGGGTTCGATCATAATAAATCTTACAATGACCAAGAGGAGGAAGTACAATATGTGAACAACTTTCAAGGGAAAATAAACAACTCTCAAGGCTCGAATCAACAACAATGGCGACCTCATGGTAATCAAGGGAATTGGAACAATGAAAATAATCAAGGAAATTGGAATGATCAAAATAACCAAGGCAATTGGATTAGAAATAGTCAAGGATATTGGGGAGGCAACAACCAAGGGGGGTGGAACAATAACCAAGAAAATCGGGGGTCGGGCTTTCAAAGGCCCCCGATGTATCAACAACCGAGCAACCTGCCTTCTTATTGAGAATATGTATCAACAACCAGGGTCTAAGCTCTTCCAACAATGAGATGGGGTGAATTGAGAATATGTTTAAACAAATGATGGAGAAGAATGCTGACTCCGATGCTCAACTAGCCTCTCACAATACTTCAATTCGCATTTTGGAAGTTCAATTGGGGCAAATATCGCAAGCTTTGAACACTCGTCCTACGGGGGCACTACCAAGTGACACAATGGTGAACCCAAAGGGTGGGAACAACATGGGACATGCCATGGTCGTGACTACAAGGAGTGGAAAAGGTGGGGATATAACCATCTCAAGTCAAAGAAAAATTGTGGATGATGAACAAGTGATTCAAGAAGATGAGATTCCAAACAATTTGGTGCAAGCCAATGATGAAGTAGGAATTGATATTGATGAAAATGTGGAGAAGACTCAAGAAAAAGTGAACCCGTCTAGGGAACACATTGTTGACATACCAGAACCGGTAGTGCCAAAGTCTAAGGCACCAATGCCAAGGCCTCCTCCTCCATACCCTCAAAGGCTTGCCAAGCAAAATGGCGAGAACCAATTCAAAAAGTTCATTGACATGATGAAGAGCTTATCTATTAATGTGCCTTTGGTTGAGGCTTTGGAGAAAATGCATGGATATGCAAAGTTCATGAAGGATTTGGTGACAAAGAAGAGGTCGATGAATTATGAGACTATAAAGATGACACATAAAGTGAGCGCAATTGTGCACTCAATGGCTCCTAAATTGGAAGATCCCTGCGCTTTCACAATCTCTTGTACTATTTGAAGTGCCGACTTTGCAAAAGCTCTTTATGATCTTGGGGCAAGTATCAATTTGATGCCCTATTCGATTTTCAAAACTTTGGGAATTGGGCAACCAAGACCCACATCTATGAGGTTATAAATGGTGGATCGTACTATGAAGAGACCATTGGGTATTATTGATGATGTGTTGGTTCGTGTTGATAAATTCATCCTCCTGGCGGACTTTGTGATTCTTGATTGTGAAGTAGACTATGAGATGCCTATTATTCTAGGGAGACCTTTCCTTGCTACGGGGAAGGCTCTTGTTGATGTGGAATCCGGTGAGCTCACTTTCCGGGTGGGTGATGAAAACGTGGTTTTCCGTGTGTGCAAATCTATGAGGCAACCGAATAGCAATGAAGTTTTTTTGTTTGTGGACTTGGTGACCAATGTGATTATTGATGATACTAGTGCCATGATGAATGTGGATGATACTTTGGAGGCCGTTTTGCTCAACCTTGATGATGATGAGAAAGATGGCTATGTGGAATATGTGAATGCATTGCAAGGAATGGGGTCTTACACTTATGAACCCCGCAAATTGTCCTTAGATCTTGAAAACCGGAAGACACCTCCAAAAAAGCCCTCAATCGAGGAGCCTCCTACTTTGGAGTTAAAGCCATTGCCTCCACATCTCAGATATGAATTTCTTGGCCCGTGTTCTACATTACTGGTTATTCTTTTCTCTTGTTTGACTAACATACAGGTAGACTCTACTTTGGCGGTGCTACAAAAGAGGAAGAAAGCTATCAGATGGACATTGGTAGATATTCGAGGTATAAGCCCCACCTTTTGCATGCACAAGATTATTTTGGAGGAGGATGCCAAACCCTTTGTTGAACATCAAAGAAGACTAAATGAAGCAATACAAGAGGCGGTCAAAAAGGAGATCATAAAGTGGTTGGATGTCGGGGTTGTTTACCCCATTTTCGATAGTTCGTGGAACTCTCCAGTGCAATATATCCCAAAGAAAGAGGGCATGACGATGGTCACCAATAATAAGAATGAGTTGATTCCTACAAGAACGGTGACCGGGTGGAGAGTGTGTATGGACTATCGCAAGCTCAACAAAGTCACAAGGAAGGATCATTTCCCACTTCCCTTCCTTGATCAAATGCTTGATAGGTTAGCCGGCCGTGCTTTCTATTGTTTCCTTGATGGGTATTCCGGCTATAATCAAATTCTTATTGCTCCAGAGGATCAAGAGAAGACTACTTTCACATGTTCCTATGGTACTTTCTCATTCTCGCGGATGCCATTTGGTTTATGCAATGCACCAGTGACTTTTCAACGATGTATGATGGATATATTTACTGACATGGTGGAGGATTTTCTTGAGGTCTTCATGGATGATTTTTTTGTGGTTCTTTTGATGATTTCTTGAAAAACTTGTATAAGGTCTTGGCAAGATGTGAGGAGACAAACTTGGTGCTCAATTGGGAGAAGTGTCACTTCATGGTCGAGGAAGGCATTGTTCATGGCCACAAAATTTCAAAGAATGGTATTGAGGTCGACAAGGCCAAAATAGAGGTGATTTCTAAACTCCCACCCCTACATCCGTGAAGGGAGTGAGGAGTTTCTTGGGTCATGCGGGATTCCATCGCCATTTCATCAAGGATTTTTCCAAAGTGGTGAACCCCTTGTGTAAGCTTTTGGAGAAGGATGCCAAATTCCATTTCAACGAGAATTGCATACGAATTGCTCAAGTTCAAATTGACTACTACTCCTATTATCACCGCACCGGATTTGAGCTTGCCTTTTGAGCTCATGTGTGACGCAAGTGATGTGGCGATCAGAGCAGTTGTGGGGCAACGTATCAATAAAATCTTCCATCTGGTCTACAATGCTAGTAAGACCATGAACGATGCCCAAGTCAATTATACGGTGACCGAAAAAGAGCTCCTTGCTATTGTCTTTGCTATGGAGAAGTTCCACCTGTACTTGATGCGTACAAAGGTGATTGTCCACACCGATCATGTGGCGCTTCGCTACCTAATGAGCAAGAAAGATTCAAAGGCACGGTTAATGAGATGGGTGATTTTATTGCAAGAGTTCGATCTCGAAATCTAAGACCACAAAGGCAGTGAAAACCAAGTGGCGGACCACTTGTCTCGCCTGGAGGAGGAGGGGAGGCCACATGACGGCCTTGAGATTAATGACTCCTTCCCCGATGAGCAACTTCTAGCCATTTCAATGACTGAGATTCCATGGTTCGCCGACTTAGAAAATTATCTTGTGAGTGGTATTGTACCGAATGAGTTCTCTTCAAACCAAAGGAAGAAGCTCAAACGGGATTGCCTTGACTATTATTGGGATAAACCGTATCTCTTCCGGATCTGTACCGATGGTGTGATTCGACGATGTGTGCCGGAGGAAGAACAAGGGGAAATTCTTGAGGCTTGCCACTCTTCACCATATTGTGGTCACCATGGTGGAGCGAGAACGTCGGCGAAAGTGTTGAGTTGTGGATTCTATTGGCCTACTCTCTACAAGGATGCAAGTGATCTAGTCAAGCGTTGTGATGAATGTCAAAGGGCCGGTGGAATTTCAAAAAAAAAATGAGATGCCCCTCACCACCATCTTGGAAATTGATATTTTTGATGTGCGGGGTATTGATTTCATGGGACCGTTCGCAAGCTCTTGTGAGAACACCTACATTTTGGTAACTGTGGACTATGTGTCAAAATGGGTTGAGGCCGTTGCTCTACCCAACAATGAAGCTCGAAGTGTGGTGGCATTTTTGAAAAAGAATATCTTTACAAGATTTGGCACTCTACGGGCCATTATAACTGATGGGGGATCGCACTTTTCCAACAAAGCTTTTGATACCTTACTCACAAAGTATGGTATCACTCACAAAGTCTCGATCCCCTATCATCCTCAAGCAAGCGGACAAGTGGAAGTCTCCAACCGGGAGATCAAGAGTATTTTGTCAAAGACCGTGAATGCCAACCGGACGGATTCTTATAGGACGGCTTACAAAATACCGATTGGGATGTCTCCATACCGGTTGGTGTTCGGGAAAGCTGGTCACCTTCCAGTGGAACTTGAGCAGAAGGCTATGCGGGCTTTGAAGAAGCTAAATCTTTAGTGGGATGTCGCCGCCAACTTAAGGGTGGCACAATTGAATGAGCTTGATGAATTCCGATACTATGCATATACAAGTTCTTCCTTATACAAGGAGAAGATGAAGTACCTCTATGACAAGTACATCCGGAACACGGAGTTCAAAGAAGGTGATCTTGTGTTATTGTTCAATTCTCGGTTACGGATGTTTCCGAAAAAGTTGAAGTCTAAATGGAGTGGCCCGTTTGAAGTTGTGAGTGTAACACCCTTTGGTGCATTAGACTTGAAGAATAAAAATGATGAAGTGTTTAGAGTCAATGGTCACCAGATGAAGCATTATCTTGGAAAGGTTGATGATGGCCACGTCGTGGCATTAATTCATTTCAGGTGATTGATGGTAATCTGCGTCGTGCCACGATGTTAAATCACGCGCTTCTTGGGAGGCAACCCATGTTTCTTTTTATTCTTCTTTTTCTTCTTTTTAGATAGGTTTTGTTTTGTGCTAACTGGTTTTGAAGTAAATTGCAGGAATGAGTGTGCTTTGCAGGAACTGTGCTCGAAAAAATGGCTAAGTGTTGAAAAAGTGCTGACCGCATATTTATTGTGCGGACCGCACAATCTTGCATGCCATAACAGAAAGGAGTATGCGGCCACACAATTCTTTGGGCGGCCGCACAACTGGAGACCCAAAAATGCAAACTCTCTGAAGTTTGCAATTGCAGAGAAATGGCCAATCTGTGGCCGCACTTGGAATTGTGTGGCCCGCACATATATCTGCGGCCGCACCCAATTTTGTGCGGATTGCAGATCTTCAGAGGGACCAGGTACAGAGTGCGGACCGCACACAAAATTGTGCGGCTACACTCAGCTGCACATTTTTAACCTATAAATAGGCGCTCCTCTCACTGTTCCAAACTTTACACACTTTGAACTCTTGGCACCTAGGCAAGCACAATGCACAAAAATTGTTTCAAACATCACACTAATTTCTTCATCCTAGATTCTTCCCTGCATCCTTCATCACTGGTATGTTCAATTCGTGTTTAAATTTTTCCAAATTTTATTAGTTTTTGTTCTTAATTAGTAGAGTTATTTTTAGGCCTAAATGTCAAATGATTCATCATGTGTGCTTAAAATTATGTGGGTAATTTCATATGTACTCATTGGGGGTTGGGTAAATCATGTATCATGTCTAATTTGCCAATACCATGTCTAAATTATGCAAAATATTGAAAAACCTAAGTTCAGTGTCGTCTAATTTTGAATTTTGCGGCCGCACATGAAATTGTGCGGTCCGCATATCCTTAGTTTTAGGGCAAGTCTGTGCATTCAATGTGCGGACCGCACTCAAAATTGTGCGGTCCGCAGAAAGATTTGTGCGACCACAGATCCAAACTTCAGAGAACTGGTATTACTGAGCCTAGAATTGTGCGGCCGTACTCATAATTGTGCGGTCCGAACAAGGCAGTCTGCGTCCGCACTCAAAATTGTGCGGACCACACTTTCACCTTTGCATACTGTTTTGTCTGCAACTTTTTTTTAGCCTGCTTCTGAACTTTAACTGACTCATGTTGCTTTGTATTGCAGACAATAGTTCGATCAAGAGGTCGTGGTAATACTTCTAAAGGGAGATGTGAACCCTCCCGAGGCCGAGGCAGGGGTGCTCAACCTCTTGCAGTGCAGAAGAAAGAAATATCAAAGAAGCCACACTGGGAGAGATAGGGCCATAGAGCCCTCAGAATCAAGTTCTTATGTCCCGCCTAGGGAAGCTTCCGAGGGTCACTCAGTGGAGGAACAACCTGAGGCCCAATCTCAACCACCATAATTCCCTGGGAGATACCAACTCCAAAATGAACCCTCCACCTCAGCAAGCTCTTCTGAGGGTTCGGATGGAGACAACCAGGGTTCAAAACCCTCCTCTACACACACTCTCGCTGCACCAGTCGCAGTGGATGATGATGATGACATTCCAGATGATGGTAGAGGGGGTGATACAAGAGTGGCTGACCTAGAGAGGTCGAAAAAGAAGAAAGTCTGGGAAGACATATTTGTGAGCTTGACGACATTTAACAAATTCAGAGAAAGGTGGCCCCAGAGCCCGCTCACACTTGAGCGACAGTTCTTGTTGAAGGATTTGGATAGATTCAATCCGAATGTGGCTAGACAATTTCAGGAAAGAAAAGGGTAGAAGTAGTTCACAGAAAGCGTATTGGATGCCAAGGAGCACTTAGTTCGGGAGTTCTACGCCAATGTGGTGCATATCAAGAAGGGAACTAAGGTGACTAAGGTGCAGAACTTGAAAGTACGATTTGATCAGAGTACCTTGAACATGTATTTGGGTCTTGAGGATATGGAGTCGGTGCAGTATTTAGAGAAGTTCGCACTGGGTGATGCAGCTCGCCCTTGGCTAGCTGAGATACTAGTAGTTCCTGGACCACCACCACCATGGATCACAACAAGGGTTCCCATTCTGTGGAACACCCTCAACTTTGAAGCAAAAGGGTGGCAAACATTTGTGTGCAGCCGCATAGATCCGAGCCAAAATGAAAACAATCTTCTAATTCGCCGGGCAGTCTTAGTTGCATCTATCATGTCCGGGTACCCAATTAATGTGGGTGCCATCATGTCGGTGGTTATCAGGCAGGGTGAGAGCTCCTACTTGTATCCCAACACTATCACGGAGTATCTCACGGATGCGGGGGTGGAGCCTAGGAGCTTTGATACGAAGGTTCGGGCTAAGAAGCCTTTCTCCTGGTATTATCTGAAGGACCCAAGGAACCCGATGAACAAGGGTAAGTTGAATACTACCGTAGGCCAATCTGATGAGTCATCGATGGTAGTTGCGGATTCTGCTACTATGCCTTCTATAACTTCCATGCCTCCCACAATAGCCGGGCCTTCCATCGAGACAGCTGGCATGCCACCACCTCCATCTTCTAGACCATCAACATCAATATCAGTGCCTTCCTCCTCCACATATCCACTCACTGTGCTGCGAGTCTCCCAGACATTGGTGAGTTTCAACAACTGGATGCAGACAGCTACTACAAAGCTGTCTGACATATCCAGTACCGTCGCAGCTCAGTATTCTGTGCCAGCAGTACCACAGGTTCCTCCGTCAGTGGAGGAAACCTTAAAGAAGATATTGGATAATCAAAAGACCATTATGGATACCTTGGTGGCACATGGGGGAGCAATTGAGGAGCTAGGTAAATAGGTGAAGAAGATGAGAAAATCCCAAGCCTCGAGAAAATCAGTGGACAAGTTGAGACGTGAAGTGACCAAGATAGCAGCAATTGGTGATCTTCCCTTTGACTTACTGATGGAGACAGATCCATCAGTACCAGCAGACCCAACAGCAACATCAGCACCAGTGGCACCAGCTGGCCAGTCTGAGGAGCCAGACCTCGCTGCCCACACTGTTGAGGAGGTGTTACAAATGTTCACCAGCCCCGCTTCTCCCCGAGGAGAGGATGATGAGATCCAGTTGGAGGAGCCTGAGGGTGGTGATGCTGCTATAGACACCGAGACCACATAGGGAGTCATCTTTACTCGTTTTCCTCCTTATTTTGATTTTTGTTAAGCATTGAGGACAATGCTTATTCTTATTCAGGGGGTGGTCTATTTTGATTTGATACGACATTTGACATTGGCCCGTAATAACTATAATACTCTCTCTTTATTTTTATTTTTATTTTCATTATGTATATATTTTCCTCTCTCTATTGATGTATATATTCTCTTGCCCTTTCTCGGTTTGTATATTCATTTTTGCTTTTAGTAGTTTATTTCATAGCTTATTTATTCTGTTTTCTTAGTAGTCTAGCTTCTTATTTACTTTAATAGCTTCTTTTTGATTTAGTAGCTTCTTTTTATGTTTTAGTGATCAATAAGCCTTTGATTTTCTTAATGCCACGGTTCTTTCCAAAGGTGGTTTTTGTGTGAACCGGGTGGCTCTTCCCAATGATGGATAGCGTGACAACTTTCTTAAGGGATTGAGTCCGTTTTTGATGTTTAGGTAATAATGAATAAGAGAGTCAAGCATGCTTCACTTGGTACCAACATACTTAACTACACGCTTATGGTTAAAAACAAGTTCTTGGAAAGAAATAGCTCTAGTTAGTGACCTTGTGACTCTTGCGTAACTTAGGCAATCATCGAGTGATTTAGTTGAACCATTAGTGATTTTCAATCTTGAATACAGTTGTTGTGGGACCTCGACTCTATCCCCTTTAACAATCCAGCTGTGTGAGAGGTGAGATGTTTTGTTTCAAGTCCAAGTACCCGTGCGAATGGTCTAGAACTTGTCCTGAATATGTTTCTAGGCAAAATTTTAAGTTTTGCTTGGCTTGAGAAGTGATTGTAGGCTCTCCTTGACCCGTTTTGAAATTTTTCATGGCCCACCAATGATGTTATCCCTAGTCAACCCTTTTGAGCCTAAAGCCTTTCTCATTTGATAACCATGTTACATGCCTTTACCCATTTTGTAGTGACCCTCTCTTGACACTCGAGCTTTTCTTAACACTCAAGAGAAGCAATTGGCGAAAACATAAGTATGGGGGAGTTACGAGGAGTTTGAAAGTGGTATCAAGGTACAAAAAAATAGAGAAAAGAAATGAAGAAAAAGAAAGAACAAAAGAAAACACAAAAAGAAAATGAATAAATTGAAGAGTTGAAGGGATTCAAAGAAAAGCAAAAGTGCAAAGCATGGAGAAAACAAAGAAGGAGAAAATGAATATCATGACTAAAAAAGAGTGATGTCAAGTCTCTCTAGTTCCCCTAAGGAAAAAAGAAAATGACTCAAAGAGTCGGCAAAGCATGAGCCAAAAAGAAAAAATGGAGTGCTTAAGGAAAGATGAACCCGTTCTATTCCAACATTTACTACCTTATTCCAAAAGCCTTCATTACATGCCGAAAAAGCCCTACGTGATTTCAAGCCGAGTGAGCTTACATTAGTGGTGATTTATATGAGGGGAAAGCATATGGTACTTAGAGTCATACTTGTGACATTATTTTGAGAGTGATGAGCGAAATTTTCACAAATCATTCAATTGAGTGCTACATTCTTAAGTGAGATGAGCTAACGGAGAGTATAGGAGGAGGAGTTTGGGATCCACAGTGACCTACATGAAAGTGCGAACTTCCTTGATGAGTAAAGTCAACTCTTGATGCTCAAGTGTCATATTAGAGCTATTTGTGCTTTAACCTTCAAAACATTGCCATGTTGATGATTCATGAGTGAGTGGGTAATTGTTGGTCCCAATTGATGTGTGTTTGGTTCACCTTAGCTTAGCTGGAATAGCTCTTTTCTTGTGGAGGTTGGAATTACCTTATTTGCTTGAGGACAAGCAAAAACTTAAGTTTGGGGGAGTTGATAAGTGGGGATTTTGACTACTTATTTGTGCCTTTTGACTTTCGTTTTAGTTCAAAAATGCTTAAAGATATTCCCGAAAACTGATGAAATATGCTTACTTGTAGGAGTATTGGAAAATAAGCCAAAGTGATGAAATTCAACTTAAGAGGAGTGATTTTGAACAAGGATAAAAGTCAAGCAAAAAGGCTAAAGTGCGGACCGCAGAATTATGTCTGCGACCGCAGAACAAGAAGAAAATTTGACAGTGCTGCAATGCAAAGTGAGGACCGTACAATAATTATGCAGCCGCAGAAGTCAAGGTTCAGAGAGTTGGAAAATCACGACAATCAAGATCTGCGGACCACACTATAATTGTGCGGACGCAGAAATCAAATGTGCGGCCGCACCCAGAATTGTGCGGTCCGCAGAACTCAAGAAGTGCGGCCGCAGTTCAGAATTGTGCGGCCGCAGAAACCACTCATGTCAAGAGATGCAACAAAGTGCGGACCGCACACAGAATTGCGCGACCGCAGAACCTCCCAAAGGGCAATTTTATCCGAAAATTCTAGCTTTGTATAAATAGACTACTTTCACAAAATTAGGTCAAGTTTTGAATACCAGAAAGTGTGTAGCCCTTTTTCTTTACTTTTTTAGGCAACTTTGGCTCATCTTGTTGATTTTACATTGGATTTTCATTTATTTATCTTTCAAAGTGAGTTTTATGATCTTTTCTTCTTTATTTTCTTCATTACCCACTATGAGTAGCTAAATTTCTAGTTAGGGTTGTGACCCAACCCTAGTGTGAGAACTGAATGGGTGTTTGATTTAGGGCTTGTTTATGATTGGGTGTGTATTATTTAGCCTAGTTCTTGCTATAATTGTAGAATTAATGGTTGCAAATATTGGTTCAAGCCTATTTGATTTGGTCTTTACTTGAAAAAGAGAGACTTAGTCTAGGAAAACTTGGCTAACAAGAGTTTGGGATTAAATCACAAGATTGATAGTCCCAATTAAAGGGTTGAACCTAGAGATAGTAAAACCCGACTTGAGAAATTTGTCAATTGTTTAGTTCAATTCCCATTTGGACTTGAGAAATCCAAATTGGGCAAAACCACTCTCTTACCGAGAGGTATTGAGTGGGTATTTGAATGTTGATTGCTATAATACACCCTGACCAACGAAGCTCGCTTTAAAGCCCACAACCGGTTAGGCAAACACCTAGGTGGAAGCCACAGCCCTAGACCTTTTACACATTTGAAAAACAACAATAAAAATATTCTTCTCTAGTTTCATATTTTTCAATTGCATTCCTTAGTATAATTTTAGAAGTAAAATCAAAACAAAGTTTATGGAAGTGCAACTTAGACAATTCACGGGCCTAGATCAAATACATACCACTAATCCCATCTACGCTCTCTGTGGATTCGATCCCGACTCCTAGTTGGGTATTATTATTGCAATCGACCGCTTCACAACCCCAATTTGAGGTGTGACTTGGGCGAGATCAGATTTCAAGATTAAACATGTTCTGGTGGATCCAGTAAGTTCAGCTAATATCATCCAATGGAGAATGTTGGAGCAAGCCAAGCTCACCGGAAGTATCATTTTGGCCACAAAACTCCTCGCCGGGTTCAATCTGGCAAGCGTGACAACCCGAGGAGAAATCATATTGCTCACGAATGTCGAGGGGGGTGATGAAGACGACCCTTTTCTAGGTAGTGGATGGCGATATGGGTTACAATATCATCACGGGGAGACCGTGGTTGCACGAAATGAAGGTTGTGCCATCAACATATCATAATTGTTGAAATTTCCAACTCCCGTATGAGTTAAACAAATACGAGGTGACCAACCGGCAGCAAGGGAGATGAATACAATCTCAATCTCCAGTAGCAAAGGGAAGGGAAGGATCATGCGGCATAGCAATTACAGGAGCTGTCGCCTGTTTCCACGCCGAGCGAAGTCAACCAGGGGGAAGGGGCGTCGGAATCCTATCAGGTTCAAATGTATTTCAGGGTACCAGAAGAGACTGACGCAACAAAGTCCACAACAGAAGAACTTGAGCAAGTCGCATTGTTCCAGAAATTCTTAGAGAGGAAATTCCACTTGGGAATAGGACTGCACCCCGAACTCAGGTCTGGTTTTATTGAATTTCTTAAATTTAATGTCGATTGTTTTGCATGGTCGCATGCGGATATGACAGGTATCCCGCTGGAAGTGGCCGTACACAAGCTAAGCTTGGATCACAGCATTCCTCAAACATCCTATTGCCGAGGCCAGAAATAAATTCATCAAAGAAGATGTAACTCGCCTGCTTGATATCGGTTCAATCTGAGAGGTAAAGTATCCCGACTGGCTAGCTAACGTAGTAGTAGTTCCAAAGAAGAAGAATAAATTTCGCATGTGCGTAGACTATAAGGACTTAAATAAGGCGTTCCTAAAAGATTCATTCCGATTGCCAAACATTAATCAAATGATTGAGCAATGGCCGGGCGCGAGTTAATGAATTTCCTTGATGCTTACTCTGGGTACAATCAAATAAAAATGGACCCGGAGGATCAGGAAAAAACTTCGTTCATCATGAATTTCGGCATATATTGTTACAACGTGATGCCCTTCGGGCTAAAGAATGCCGAATCTACTTTTCAACGTCTCGTGAACAAAATATTTGAAAAGAAAATAGGAAAAACCATGGAAGTTTACATAGATGATATGCTTGTTAAGTCTTTGAACGCAGGTGATCATCTCAAACACTTGCAAGAAACTTTTGACATCTTAAGGAAGCACAACATGAAGCTTAACCCCGAGAAGTGTGCATTCGGGGTCATCTCTGATAAGTTCTTGGGATTCCTGGTGTCACAAAGGTGGATCGAGGTTAACCCCGATAAAATCAAGGCCATCGAACACATCTCGGAATAGCTATCAAGCGTAAAAGAGGTTTAGATGCTAACCGGGAGATTGGCCGCTTTGAGAAGATTCATTTTCCGGTCTTTGGAGAAATGGCATCATTTTTTCTCACTGCTCAAAAAGAAGAACAACTTTGAATGGACCCCGGAATGTCAACATGCTTTGAGGGATTTGAAAAGGTATTTGTCAGGTCCTCCAATACTATCAAAATCGAAAGAAGGCGAAAAACTGTTAGTCTACTTAGCAGTCTCAGAGGTAGCGGTAAGTGCTGTTTTAGTCCGTGAGGATGAAGGTACGCAATCTACTATCTATTACATTAGTAAAATTTTAACGGGAGCAAAAACTCGCTACCCACATCTAGAGAAATTGGCCTTAGCTCTCGTAGTCGCCACTCGAAAACTAAGGCCTTACTCCCAATGTCATCTTGATAGGTGTACTATGGGTATACCGAACAACAACCAAATCAAGCACGGGGGAGACTCCTTTTTCTCTTGTGTACGGGGCAGAAGCCCTGTTCCCAACGGAAGTAGGTGAGACTACCATGAGATATTTCCGGTCAAACGAAGAAGCAAACAATGATGCAATGTTAGTCAATTTGGAGCTGCTCGATGAACGCAGGGACTTGGCACATATAAGGATGGCAACTCTAAAACAACGAATAGAGAGATATTACAATCGAAGGGCCAACCTCTGTTACTTCAAAGTAGCAGACTTCGTTTTAAGGAAAGTAACTCAGAACACCCGGGAACTCAATATGGGAAAGCTGGGTCCTACGTGGGAAGGCCCTTACCAGGTTTCACCTGTCACCGGGAAAGGGTCATACGAATTAGAGAATCAAGATGGAGAAAAGTTTCCAAGCAACTAGAACGTGGCACACCTCAAGAGATACTATTGCTGATGAACATTACATGTACTGAAAGTATGTGCTGCACTCTTTTATCATTCGTCCGGTTTTTGTCCTGATAGGATTTTTCTGGCAAAGTTTTTAACGAGGCAGCAACGGAAAGCATACTACGAAGGAAGTTTCAACAGTAGTAATAAGACCTTTAAATGACAAGGCACACAAGCGAAGAACCACTACAGAGCGGTTAGATAGTCTTTTGCTCGATGGCAAAGTTCCTACTGGGAAGTTGAGTTTGATGTCGAATAGAGATTACTCGACTGTTCACAAGTGCAAGCCACTGGGGAATTGTTAGATAATATTTGGCTCGATAGCATAAATTCCTATGGGGAAGTGAAGTTTGTTACTGAACTAAAGATTATCTAGCAATTCACTAGTGGAATCCTCGAAGGTGTAAAACTCCAGTGTTCTAATTCGCATTCGAACACTGGGGGAAGATATGAGGATATGGCAACAATGACTGTCACTTCGACTGAAATACAAAACTCGAAAATATAATTATATTATCGGGACCGGGGACTGCACGGCCAGCCCCGTAGAAACAAGTTGTACAAGTTAACCACAAGAAATGGCAATTTCTTTTTAGCATAACAAATTTTTATGTACTTTTGAAAATGGAAGGAATAAAGTAAAGTCCTTTTATTTCTATCTTGTTTCTTATCTGAACGATGAATTGATTTTATTATTTGAAAGTTAAACAAGTACTTCAAATGCTAGTGCTCGTAATGAACAGAAGACGTGCTCTCAAGAGCACCGTAAACATAAGAGGGCCCTCTCTTGTGAAAACCCTCATGTTAAAGGGTTGATTTCGGAAGAACTTATACCCGTAATCCAAATGCTTTTGAGGGATAATACACCCAAAGCCTTGCATGAAAAGATGCAAAGAGCAAATTTGCGCAAATGTTTAAACGAAGGTACGCAGAAAGGGAAACTTATATGATACTTGAACGAAAAAGTGTTTTTATTTTCAATAAATGTGCCAACACCAACACAAAGTTTGAAAAAGAAAATCAAAAACTAAGCTGCTGCATCTCCGGAGCCCGGAGGAAGAGAAGCATCCGCGCTCCTAGGGGATGTGGGTAGATCTGCCGCCAGTTAGATATCTTGGCCTTCATCATTTCAGCCTTCAGCATCATCGCCTTCGGGTTCCTCTTCAGTTCCCGAGAACTCAGAACCAAAACTAGAAGAATCGGTAACATTAGGCATGGCCGGAAGACCCCTTTTAGCAGCCAACTCTAGCTCACGAGCTTTAACGATTTCAGCATTAAAGTTAATGACATACGCTTTAGCCTCTTCCAAGGTTTTTTTCCTCATGTTGTACATAACATATATTTTTTCCACAATGAGGGAAGCCGCTTGGCGCTTGAGTTCATCTTTAAGTTGGTCAACCTCGGTAGAAAGGTTTTCCGGCGCAGATCTAACGGACCGGAGGCTGACATCAAGATCACGTACAATATAGCTGAAAAGCCTATTATGATCAGTAGTTCTTTTATGCTTCTCCTCCAGTTGGACACACTTCACCCCGGTGGCGGCAAGCTCTTCAGTTTTGAAGTTCAAGGCCGCCTCCAAATTGTTCAATCTTTCAGCGGAGGCAGCCTCACGATCGGATGCAGCAAGAACGACATTATGGATTTCAACATATTTTGCCCTAGCTTCTTCAAACTGAGCCCTCAACGGGGCGACTTCTTGCTCGCTTTGCTACAACCGAGCCTCCAACATAACGACCTCAGCAGCTTTAGCTTCCATCTCTGAGAGGCGAGCAACAGTTTGGTCCCGCTCGGCCAAAAGTCGATCACGCTTGGAGGTAAGTTCCTCCTTATCTCGAATCAACTTTTGGAGGCCCTCGAAAGCAAAAAAGTTGGCCTGCAAAATGAAGAATACAAACTCAAAATCCTACTATATCAAAGATAGAAGAAATAACTAAGGAAACGAAGAATATACCGCTGATGCGTTGTGCATAGCATTGTTCAACAAATATTCTCCCGATAGAGCTTGTATCTTTTCCCTATCTTTTTCTGCAGTGTATGGTGGTCGTGCTTGCTGAAATTTATCATTCCCTTATGGAAGATCTTGGGGGAATAAAGGTTCATCAATCGAGCTAGGGTTAGCTCTTCTCCCGTTTTCTGGCACAGGTGCCGAAGACAAGCGACTGTCCTCCATACAAAAGGACTAACCTGTGCCAAACACACCTGGTAGTGGATGCAAAATTCCATGATGATGGAGTCAGGCTCTCCACTCAAATAGAATGGTCCCAAGGTGAAGGGATACGTGTAAAAATACGTAAAACCTTTCTTGGGTAAGGTTATCCGCTCTGCCAGGTCGGGAGAGATATTGTCTAAATCTTGACAATGGCAATCTTTTTTCACAGTAGGATTACTAGAAGGACGGATGGAAGAAAGATATACGCTAACAGCCCACATACGAGGATGAGCAGAAGGATACTTCTCTTCAATGTCTTTGGTGGTGACAAGACTCTTTGGGATGATGGAGCTCACCGCAGGAGGAGCAACGTCATCAAATTTACCTTTGTTCTTTAAAGAACTAGGGTTTCTAGAAGAAGAGGCCATTTTTTATCAGAAAGGAGGGAAGATTTTTTTTCAAGAAGAAGGTTAAAGAAAGGTTGAAGAAAAAGTACGAGTTGAGTAAAGAGAGTTTGAGAAAGTGTAGAGAATTATGAAGTGTAAATGAAGAGGTTTGAGGCGTATAAGTAAAGGTATAGGCGGCTAAAATCGTAGCCATGGTTACCTCGATAACCGGCAAAATCGATGCTAAATCATAGGATGACATTCAGATCCCAATCCATTTTTATCCTCATACCCCTAATAAACCTATATAGGTACCAACTACCTCTGGTAAATTCACTTATGCTTCAGCATGGGAAACAATTAGAAAGAAGAAACAGATCTTGTTCACCAACAAGATGACATGGCATAAGAAAATCCCCTTTAAATGGTCCTTTTGCCTTTGGAGAACCTTCAGAAACAAATTGCCCACTGATGATAATGTCATTTCCTTTGGTCAACCTACTGTCACTAGATGTGTGTGATGTATCAAACCTAAAGCTGAATCAGTAGATCACATTTTCAGTTTGGGCCAGTTTGTTAAGGAAGTATGGAGGCAATTCACAGGTCCAACTGGCTTTCCTTTCCAAGCATGCCTCTTAGATTGCTTTTGATGAAATGGTGGATGCAGAAGAGCAGGAATGATACACATAAACTTCTCATGGATACACTCCCAATTATCATTTGCTGGAACCTTTGGAAAAACAGATGCAGTGTTAAATATGGCTCCAAACAATCATCTATGATCAAAGTTCTATTATCCATCAACTCTGACATCAACCTTCTCCTCAGAGCCACTTATCCTTCCTTTCACTGGCCTCTTCACTGGAATGAACTTTACTCCACAGTTGAAACAATGCAACATCACATATGCACATCACAGGTGACTTGGCACAAATTTGAGGATGGATTTGTCAAGCTGAACAATGATGGCAGTGACCTCAGCAATCCAGGTAAAATAGGTGCAGGGGCAATTATTAGAGATCACTTGGGGAGATTTATCCATGCCATACCAAGTCCACTTGGAGAAGGAATCAATAACATGGCAGAAATTGAAGCAACCATTATTGGCATGAAGTGGTGCCTGGAGAACTGCTACTTCAAAGTGCATTTAGAAGCTGACTCTGCATTACTTATTCATTGGATCAACCATGAATCTGAGCCTCCCGGGAGTTTAGAGATACAACTGCAGAAACTGATTGACCTCTGCTCCCAGTGTCATGAATTCAAATGTTCTCATATTTATAGGGAAGCTAATTGTCCTGCTGATTCTTTATCTAAGCTCAGCCATGATCTCCCTCAAATCACCCATTTTGAGAACATTCCTGACCTTCCCAGGCAAATCAGAGGTCAAATTAGACTTGACCAAATGAACACATAAGCTTTTAGACATAAGAAAACAAGCAAACTTCAGCCTTCATCAAATCACACTTACACCTTTAATTCTAATGAATATGGTTGAACATCAGAAATACCTGGGAGCAGATCATACAGTCCAAATACCAAAGTTCTGGGGCAGCAATTTCAATCATACCAGCTTGCTAAAACTCTTCAAGAAAAAGGCTATGACACTCTGTTTTTATCTAACCGTTTTTTCCTTTTTTGCAGGTGAATCCACTGATATCCTGCCCTGTCTAATACTTCATTTTCAGTGTGTGGTATTAACACCTTTGGTGTTCATTCTACTGGAAATCAATCAGAGGATGGGAGCAGGCATATGGTGCCATCTCTATGGGTACACTTGGATTCCAAAACAGCACCAACATAAACAAAAGCACCAACTCCTAAGAACACACACACATACACCTTCCCTACCCTATATCAGAAGAAACATAAACAGCAATACCACAAACAACCTCATCACCCATATCTGCAACTTGGGCCCACACCAAACAACCAGGAATTCAGTTATACACCACACCATCATCACAAAGCTACTACCATCCAGCAATCCAAATCACATTCAATATTTCCAAAAACCAAAACACCACCACTATACCAGCATTTCTTCAGGGACCAGTAAACACAAGAACCTGGATGCCCACCCATCTGACAGAAATGTCCTGTTTTTCTCTAACCATGGTTTCTCTTTTGCAGGTACCTATAATTTAAAACAATTGACATACCCTCAATGTGTGGTATTAGTACTTATAGTGCTCATCCTATTGAGGGTGTATCAATTGACTAAAGCTAGTAGCATCTACAAAATTAAGCATATTCAGCTCCAAAACCTACTTAAAGGATTCACATTAACTCATCAACACCAGCTTCCTGAAATCCACCCTTGCAGTTGGTACCTCCAGAATAAATCTACCCCCAGAAACCACAAAAACCTGGGCACATATATCATTACTTCCATTCAGTGTTCAAAGAGCAGCAACTTACAAGACTTGCAGCTAACTGTTGTTAATGTCTGCAACTCCCCAAAGATGAATACTAACCAACCCAAGCACCCTTTATATTGTTGCTTTTTGCAAGTATAAGAGACAGATTCAAAATTATTGATGCACTTGCAAAGTGTGTTATTAACATCCTAGATGTTCAATCTCTTGTAAGTGTACCAATCACCTTGGGTCTGTCACAAGGATTCTGCAAATTTGTCACAACAGACAAATATTTCTGGCAGGATCCTTCAGAGAATCCTCTTGTTACACCAATATGCAGCTCTCAGAAGGACACTACTACACAAACCAGGACCTTAACACCTAATCACTAACATCCAACACCTTATTTTTCAACTCATCAGCGGAAAGTTCCTGCTCAAATGGATACTTTCAGACACCAGACAAACCTGATTCCTCTGCAGGCACTCAGCGGGACACACCTAGGGGCCCAAACCTAGTTATCCTGCACTCTATCAGCTCATAGAAGCAGAAGTTTACAGAATGCAGTAGCTCATTCAGGAAGGATGCTGCGTGTCCCTACTCCAGGTCACCAGTTAAACTTGCCTGCTACAAAGTATTCTGGATGAAAAAAGCAGGAATCTGCTCATTCTCTTCTGTTGAAAACATCATACAACACCAGTAGTTCTGCCTAGTTATATGGGTCATTTTGATAGCTATCTTCAACTTGGCTTTCTTTGGCCTCAATGTCAGAGCCAAGTTGAAGATAGTTTCTATCACACTCGATTGTTTTTGCCATACTCCATAGGAAAAATCTACATTTACTCTAGATGTAGGTCTTGTTGTATATGGAAGATGGCCTTCCTACTCATCTGTTTAGTTGATTTAGGATCATTTGTGCATTTTTGTATAGTTGACCTAGACTTATTTCACATTGTCTTTGTATACACAATTGTCTATCACTTAAGAATAGGCAATTGGTACATCATTATAGGTCTAACTCATCAAATTTCAGGATTCGCTTGGTCGTCATGCTTGGATGACCAAGTGTATATCTGTTATAGTTTTGGAGGTAAGGTTTATGTCCCCCTCCTTTGTTGTACTTTACTTTATATATATATATATATGAAAATTAACCCTAGGCGCAACGCCTAGTGGAATTTGCCTTAAAAAAAATCATAGGATGACACGTGTTCGGGGCATTAAATACGGAGAGATGTGCGTCTAATCAACCGTCAGAAACTTTTTAGAAGGGATCAGAGAATTTTCCGCCAAAAAGGTATTTTTACCAACTTTTCGGTGACACAAAATTATGCCACCAGAAAGCAGGAGGACTATCTTTATAGGAAAAAATATGTTCATATTTATTGATCGCATAAGAAAGCGACCCGTGGAACCGAAGGCAGAAGATAGCTAAACCCGAAGGCAATGATCTCGCTTGTCACCGGAGAGAATGATACTCATAACAACAAAATTAATACCGTCACATGGTAACATTCAATGAAGAATATTCTACAACATTAAGTGCATGATCCGTTACAGAGAATATGACATTCATTGCCCACCATTACACATCCTTTAATTGTCTTCATAATTGTTATTAAAGAGGAGCTTAATCCTAGGACCTTGTTCCCCAGGTGCGGCTATAAATAGTAAGTTCTACTATCATTGTAAAGGACACGAATTTTTTGACAAGTATATACTATATTCTATCAAAAGCTCAATAATATTTTACTTTTTTGCTTATTTGTATTGTTCTTATTGCTCCCGGTAGCTCTACGCCCGAAACCAAGATATCCGTCGTCTATTTCGATTTTAAGGCTAAGTCTTATATTTCTGTCTAATTCATCTATTATTTTTGGATCAAATTAATTTACTTGTCTAAAACTACATATAAATTCAATGATATCGTTTTACGGGTAAACACAAACAAAAGTTAAGTAAAAGAATATTCTTGGAAGATTTCTTTGACATTGACATACTAGTAGTTAGAAGCTTGAGCGAAAAAACTAGGACGCTTTTTAGTTCCTAAATTTAGTAAACTTCTCTTGTTTTTAGTATTGATCAAGTGTGGTGGAAAAGATTGTAATCCAAACACTGAATAATCAGTAGCTCTCATCACCAAACTTTACTAAGAAAAGTGTGATTAATTTAACCAAATTATGACTAGACAAAAGGTGATCGCTTTTTGGAACAATGTCTCTTGGTAGTGTTGAATGGAGCAGTTAGAGCTGATTTTCCATTGGTTGATAAGACCATATAAGCTGGATTGACTGAGAGTTAAGCCCATGAATTAAATTACTATTTGAACTCTATTTTCCATTATACTAACAACTTTTATATTAATGAGATTTAACCATTACTAAAAAAATAGAAATTAGTGACGAACAAATTCTGTAGCTAAACAGAAAAATTTGTGTCACTGATCATACTTAGCAACGGATTGACGATAGATTATCAAAAAACTTTATTAACTACGAGCAATTTAGCGATAAATTATTAGCAACGGATATACATACAACAATCACCTATGCACTGTGCATTCCTTTCTAGGTATTGAACCACAATCTATAACTTTTAGGTATGTTACACGTTTATCTATATATAGTTAATTAACTGAATTGATTTTGTTTTACACGAGTTATGACAGGGTAAAACACATGAAACTATACTGTTAGTGTCTCCATTCTAACTCTTTGAACTGTTTGCTTGTTTAGAGAAGTGGTTCTCTTTTCTGATGCATCAAGTTTAATTTTTTGTCAAAACATATATACTGGAATAGTATTGTGTGGAATTTAACTAACATAACATTAACATGTCATAGCCATAATTATGAAAAGCTCACATTTCCATTGAAAAAGTTGTCCACCCAAATACCTTTTGCTCACTGAGTTGACATATAGATGATACTCTAGGAGAATATTCACGAACAAAAGTCTAGTTTTAGCTATTACTACTAAAGTAAATAAATTTTTGCAAAAGAAAGAAACACGAAAATAAAAATGCTTTTTCTCCTTGCATCTTACTAGTATATCAACTTAAGTCAATTCAATTCAATACCAAAATAAATATGACTCAAAGTTTATCAATCGGCGTGTATTATAAATTGCCATATTGACACAGTAACTTCTCAGGTGGCTATTGGGTTTACTTCTGATTTTGGTTTATTCTTAAAAAAAATGAGATCTACAATAAATTTAAAAAAAATTTGTTTATGGAAGACAATTGGGAAAAGTTGCGTGTTTAATTATATTATCATTTATGAAAATTCTTTGGAGAATTCTCATGTTAATGATTATGAAAACTTAACTTATGAATTGTTTTTTGTCTTCAACAGGCAACAAGACATTTCGTTTAGAATTAAGGAAAACAAAATTAAACATGGTTGTTAACAATTTTTTATAGCGTTTCAAAAGACTTTCAATGGAGAGATTTTCCTTGCCATTTGTCGCACCGTTGCACATATGAAAACCTAATTTTGCATTTGTAGCACGTTTCCATATGAAAATAGATTTGTCAGAATATTCGTAAATAAACTTAGAGAATACTTAACGATGTTCTGAAGGAATATTCGGAAATAAAATATGCATGTCCTCCAACTTAGAAAAAAAAAGAAAGAAAAATGGCGACTTGTGTGACTATTTTTTAGTTTTTACGTCGACTTTAGTAATCACGAAAAGCCTGATTTCTAGTACGATAGTGCCATTTGTCAAACCTTAGCATATGAAGACAGATCCCACTCTGTCACCAAAACAAATCCCACTTTGTTGCCTATTTAAAATTTTGAAACTAGCAACAAGATCTTAGTGGATGGAGTATAATAAGTTGAAGAATGATGTAATCAGTGGCCGGAATAAGATTATTATTAAGAGGTGTTAAAATATAAAAAGTTAAATGCTCGGAAGTCAAGAGATTTTTAATCTATAATAGAAGATATTTACAAAATAAAATCTTTAATTTATCTAACAACATAGTATAATTTTCTGGTAAAGGAATATTAGCTGACACCCTCAACTATAAGTGGCTCCGCCAATGGTAGTAATTATAGAAAAGAGACAAACCTAAAAGTTGGTCTTTTTCACTTCAGTTCTTTTCAAATGACAGTGTCAAAGAAGAAGATCCTGGATTTAGAGAAACTAAACCCAGGTGGGACAATTCTAATGTCATTTGGATAAAATCTCATAACCAAATGCATTCTTTTAATTATGTACATATATCTCTTCTTAGTAATTAGCTTCATAAAATTCTTTGGTTTTCTATTATGAAAGATTAGTTACTAATAAATCTAATGGCATTGACATGATCGAGTTATAATGTATACAAAGATGTTAAATATCTAAGTTTGAGATTGTCACTCTCTTACTTGAATTATCACCGCAACTATAGGAGATAAAAAAAATGTCATGAAGTTCAAATTTATAAAATTCATATTCTTATTCCTAAGTGTGAAAAAACACAGCAATTAGGTTCTTCGGCCTTTTGAAAAATGTGATATGTAATCAAGATAACTACATCTGATTAGAGATTGAATTGAACATCATTTGTTTAATAAACATGTCAATTTGACCACAATAACTTTTTCTTTTTGAAAAAAAAATAAAACTTGGACTAGTTATAAAATTGATATCTTAGGTTTATGAAAGTACTTTGGCCGCCACACACACTAACATATTATAGAATCATCACACTACTAAGAGTATATTGTGATAGATAAAATGCCTCCACCATTAATTAAAAGTTTTCGAGATTAATGAAAAAATTATTTATACAAAGTATTTTTTTTCTTTTAATGGGTCTCACACTACGCCGAAATTAGTCACCGGGCGCCAGATCAGCAAAATAGAATCATCACATAAAAAATAAAATATATTAAAACACCACCATCTTTTGAAAAAGAAAAAAGTGATAAATTAATTAATGCTCTCGAACCCAAGTTGGATCAAGGTGATAATTGATTACTACAGCTATAAAGGGTAGTTCTGTAAATTGGAGATGTTGACTGTTAACTTGTATACGGCAGAAAAGAGTAGAGAATACAATATACAAAGAAAGCATAGATACTACGGTATATTCTTCTTAAAAAGTATATATGGGGTTTTATTTAATACCCTGTATCTATAATTGGCTCTCTTTCTATGAAAAATAGTACGCACACTACTCAAAAATCTCCATTTAACGTTCAAGAATTCACACAGACAAAAACACACACGCACACACAGACACATAGTAGAAGAGAAATAAAGAGAGGTGATAATTAAGGGAAGAAAAAAGAAAAGGGGTTGGTGATTTTGCAACATTTCATGCTGCCATGTTTGTGCGGTTTGAATATGAGTGGATTATGGGAATTTAGGGAGGTGATTTGCCTCTCTGAATTCCCTTAATCTTTATTTCTTGGCTTTTTTTTGGGGGTGTGTGTGTGTTTTGGACCTTTTGTTGAGGTGATCACTGTTTGTTTGGAAGGAAAAAGCAAGAATTTATCTCAGGAAACTGCTAGAAAGTAAAGAATTTGTTAAAGACTCTCTTCTGGGGTTGCTTCAGTTTCATTCAGCTTGTGCTTTTTCTGTGGGAGTTCCTCAGTTAGATGTGCCTTTGGTTCGATATGAGCATAAGAGTGTACAAGATGGTAACTTTCTCAACTTCTGCTTATAATCTTGTTATCTTTTTTTCTCTTATTACTGTCTTTTTTCTCTTTTTTGCTGTTTGCTTTTTAACCTTTAGTTGTTTGAGTTATCTAGCATCTGTATCTGTTTACTTTGATGAAAATATGTCTTACACTTATCTTTCTTATTTGTTTTATGTGAAGGTGAATTTTGTTGAAATTCTTAGGCTTCATGTTTGCAACCTCCTTCAATTCAAAAGGATATTTTATTTTGGAGTTTTGATTCAAAGCTGAAGAAGTTTGTCTAACAAATTTTTTTCACTGAAATTTTTGGAGGGTAGATTTTCTAAAAAGTTGTAAAAAGAATTTCATTGTTTTTCCCTCTTTAGATGGCTGATGATTCTAGTTAGTGCTTAGGGACATGCAAGGATAAGGTTATGTTTGAGTGTTGATATGCTTTGGGATGTGCATCCATTATATAACTGGAAAAGGAGTCACAGGATAGATGTTTACTGTAGCCTTTAACTTGGTTTCCTAACACACACGTTGGTCATGGAATTACATCTAGAATATTGTCTATATAGTCAGAGTAGATAAACAAGAAAAATAATAGAGGGTCTTTAGGTTGAGGGCGTTCATGAATATGTGCAGTACCAGCTATTGTCAAACCAGTGACATCCTCTCTTGAGGCTAGATGCGCCATGTACGTGGTATCTAGGAGCAATGATTTTTGTTCATGTGTAGATCGGCTTACTTCTAAAATGGGAACTGGAATCAGAAGATGATAGCTTTTTTAGTCACCTCCCATGGATTAACACATTTGAAAGCTTAACACCTGATTGCAAGGAAGCAAAATCATCGATATTAAAAACTTAACATTATTTGGGTGCACAGAAGTATTGAACTTTGACGAATGAACCAAGAAAGGGTAAGGGTGTGGTATGAGACTAATTAAAGTTAGGCTAATAATAAATTGAATTAGATTGTGGAAGAACAAAGTTAAAGCTGAACAAGCAACTACTTAGAGTAGATACTCAATGTCAAAGAGGTGGACTCTGGACAAACACGTAGATGATTCAGTGATTGATGACTGATAGACCATTGGAGTCTTTTCCACTTTTAAGATCTTACATCTTAAGATATTTAATTTATAAAGAAAACTCCAGTATCATCTTGTGCTAATATAGTGAATGTCATCACTTTCTAAGAAGTATTTCTATTTTCCAAGAAAAAGACGATCTGTATGAATCTCTTCTCTTTGGGAAGTCTCAAACTAAGTGTTCACACACAAAGAAAAATGAATGCTTTTATCATTGGGAGTATAAATGTGAGATGATCATTCAAATACCATGATGTTTGGAGGCATTTCTCTCCTGCTCATCGAAGTGATTGGTTTTACTAGTGCTCTTATCCAGAGAACTTTGATCCTTATATGGTCTTCAATTCATTTTGAGGTGTTGAAGGGTCATGTATTTGGGTTTTAAAATTAGCTAAAGATAATTATGTTGTGAGTGGACAAAAGCACTAGTAAGCAATTAACTGTAGAGCTCTAAATGATTTTATTGTAGGTTCATATAGCAGCTTAAATGTAAAACTGTACATACAATTTCTGTCATCACTCATTTTATCTTTGAAATCAAGTTTCATTTAGAAATTGGTTTGTTGTCGAACTATCCATATGCTGCCAATTAACTACACTGGTCGGTTGACCACACAAAATTAGTTATTTTTTTGGAAAAAATATTTCCGGAAGAAGTGAAAGTCATAATGTTAAAAAACTCGCAGAATTTAGTTCTTACAGCACTTTTTGCTGAAACCAATATACTTCCTTTAACAATAAAAAAATTGCAAAAATTGACTATGTTGTAAGGAATTACTGATTCATTATCCTATAGGACTCTTGAGAACTTGTCATCTTAGAATTTGTTGCCGTATCTCTATTGCAGTGTTGACTATGTAGTTGTCTGGTCAAAAGAAACTGCCGAACTGGTCTTCCTGCTGCTCGACATATCAATTGTGTTGTGTTAAATTAGCAGCTATTCTGCTCTCAGGTTTCACGAAAGTTTTAAAACCTGTAAGGCTGGTTTGACTCAGAAAAAAGTTGGGTTCCATGGTCAAGCTACAACATATCTTTCAAGGATTTCCCAATGTAGTTCAGTGGCTCACATCAACTTACATTTTCTGGGAAGCCTCCTCCACTGAGCATTGCCCAAGAAAAGATATCTTTTTGGCATTTTGAACATTTTATCGAACACCTAGCTATTTCTGGTTGACTCAACTGTCCAAAACATTTCCTTTGGCAGTAAGTAGACCTGACAGTATAGCAGATTCTTATAGTTACATATGCATCTCTCTATTGGCTCTGCCGGGCAAATCTCCTTTGGCAAATTGTGAAGTTCCATAGTTTTTTGGTTCTTTGTAGGTTTCATCTTCATCCGTTGGCAAAAAGTTGATCCATATATCTGGCAAGGTGGACTTCCTCTTCAACCTGTCAGGAAGAGCTGAAGCGGCACTTCTACTGGGACCACTATTAGTTGGAACATTCTTTTCTGCACAACTCTTCTAGTGGACTTCAGTTCATTTCTTGGGGCAAATCTCCTTTGGCATTTTGGAGTTCATACTCCAAAAAAACTATTTGTCTTTAGGGCAAATCTCCTTTGGCATTCATCTCCTTTTGGAGATACTATCTTGGTCTCTGTTTACAAAACAGATTGACCTAGAAATTTATTTCATCTTTGGGAATATACATCGGTCGTCGTCGTTGGAAGTGGGAAAATTGATACTCGTCATCAGCAGGGGATCCATATCAGTTTGTAAGTTTGGATCACACAGCAAGGATTTGCAAGTGACTTTGTGGTATGTCTTTACTCATCATTTTTGTCCATGTAATTTATCTTTAGCTATATCATCTAAAACCAATAGGGATTGTGCTTTGTTCAGTTTAGTTAAGCTAATCATGGTTGTGATTTGCTTCTTTGCAAGTCATCCCATCAATTGTTCTCGATTCTGAATAAGTATAGTGCATTGGAGTATATGAGCTACTGAATACAATGGCGGATCCACGTAGGGGCTCTATGGGTGCTGCAGCACCCATTACTTCCAACACTGAATTAGTACTGATAATTGATGAAAATAAGTTAAATAACAGACTTAGCACCCAGGAACTGAAAGTCTGAATGGGTGCTTTGGTTGTATGGGCAGCAAATCTTACAGCCAGTGTTTGATGTTTGATCTGCGGGAGATCGATCCCCCCTTGAACCATATTGTCTCTTCTTCGTTTTCTCCCTCTTTGCTTTTCTTTTTTCCATTTTTATTTTAGTTACCAATATCAGACCCTCTTTCCTAACAGAGAACCTTCAACCTTCTAATTTTCGATTTTTGTCCTTTTGTCTTTTTTTTTTTTAATTCCCCATCAAACCACCCCAAAACAGAAGATATTTCTTCTTTCCCACTACAGAATGGAGCTTTTTATTTTTGTTAAGATCTCTTTCTCTTGTGATGAAATTTTGGCGGATTTCTTCTCTCTTGGGTCTAAATAGTTTGTTTAATTTCCAGAAGTAATTATCTCTTTGTTTTCTCATATGCCTTCTAAGACTGAGAAGTCAATTGAATATAATGACATATTTTTCTATAAAAATTTTGTTTATTATTTTGTGTAGGTACATAAAATTTATGTTCAATCCAAGGCTAATGTTAGACTAATATTTTGGAGATAACTCTAGGGTAAGAAATGATGTTATTAGTAAACAACGAGAATAATTGTGAATAAATGGTATTTTTAAATAAAGATAATATTTATCATAGTTTATATGTTAGATATTGTTACCATCTGGTACAAATAGTTGCACATTTATACTTGGTTCACATAGTTGTATATTTTGGTAATATCTTAAATGCAACATAGCATGCACATGCGCGCTCACATATGTGTCGAAAAGTCTGGGTTCAATTGAACTCAATAACTATATGCTACACACACGTATATCCACTAATATGGTGGAGCACCCATTACTTTGAAATCCTAGATCCGCCACTGACTGAATAAACAAGTATTGTGCATTACAGTATATGAGCTACTGAATAAACATAATGCATCATAATTTAGGTTTAAGCATGTGTTAATTTTCAAGTCAAAGTTTCACTCGGTTGTTTATCTCTAGAAATTAATTGAGCTATCTAAGGATCAAGAATCCAAGAGAAAACAATCATGAATCAGATATAGGCTAGCTGTAGCTTCATTGACAACTCCCATTCCAATACTATGCCTTTTTAACCTTCATTTCTTGGCTTATATATTAATGTTTCTCAGATTGCAGAATACATTTCACTGGTTTCCACATTATGGATACATCTTCTCTAAGTGACTGTGATAGTTTCAGCGAGAGCAGCAGTTATGACGATCAGGATTATGTTGAATATCTGTATGGTGGACATGCCTGTTCAATTCTTTCAAGTCTTGAGGAAAGCATCGGTAAAATCGATGACTTCCTCTCCTTTGAGAGAGTGTTTATGTATGGGGACATAGTATGTCCAGTAAATGATCCATCCGGACAGATGGGAAAAGTGATCAATGTTGAGATGATTGTTGACTTGGAAAATATTCATGGAAGAAAAATACGAGATGTTAACTCAAAAGATCTTGTGAAAATACGTCCAATTTCAGTTGGGGATTATGTAGTGATGGGTCCATGGCTTGGGAAAGTGGAAAAGATAGTCGATAAAGTTACAGTTCTCTTTGACGATGGTGCGAAGTCTGAATTTGCCGCAGAGGGTTCAGAAATGCTCACACCAATTTCCTCCGATTTAGTTGAAGACCCGCAATACCCTTTCTACCCGGGACAAAGGGTTCAAGTTCAGTCTGTATCTGCCTCTGGATCAGCCAACTGGCTATGTGGTGTAAGAAGTGGCAAAAGAGAGCAAGGTACCATTTATTCATTGGAGGCTGGAATCGTGCATGTAGACTGGATCGGCTATGGCAGTCTTGGTTGTGAAAAGGTGCCTAGTCCCCCAAATTTGCAGGACTCAGAAAAGTTAACCTTGTTGTCTTGCTTCTCCCATGCAAAGTGGCAGCTTGGAGATTGCTGTGTACTTCCAGTTGCTGACTCTAAGAACATGTTGCGGCAGAGTGTTCAAAGCTCACCTCCCTGTGGAGCAATGAAAGAGGATAGACTAAACAAGGCATCTCAGAAAAGTAATAGGAGCTCAGCTGTTCCGCAAGTTGCTGTAATTTCAAAGACAAGGACAAAAGTTGATGTTTTGTGGCAGGATGGGAGCGTGACCATTGGATTGGACTCGGATTCTGTTTTTCCTGTCAATATTGTGGACGCTCATGAGTTTTGGCCAGAGCAGTTCGTGCTTGAGAAGGGAATGTGTGATGACTCATCTGTTCCCAGTCCAAAAAGGTGGGGTGTGGTGAGATGTGTTGACGCAAAGGAGCGGACTGTGAAGGTAAAATGGACAACCTTTTCCTTGAATGAACCAAATAAGTTTAGGGTAGAGCAAACTGAAGAAATTGTGAGTGCGTATGAACTGATGGACCATCCAGACTACTCATACTGTTTGGGTGATGCGGTTTGCAAGTTTTGTGAGGATCAGGTTTTCAGTCTTGATGGGAAGAGCATGTTCTCTGAGATTGGCATGGACATTAACTCTAAGCTTAAGAATATTGATACTAGAAAGGATAATTCAGATTTCCTCGGATATGATCACTCATCTTGCATTGGTATTATTGTCAGCTTCAAAGATGGCAACATTGAAGTGAAATGGGCTACTGGTTTTACAAGCATGGTAAGGGTACTCTTTTTTCTATTCTTTTATTTTTCGAGGGGTTAGACACTGTTTTTCTTCTCTCTTCATTTCCAGTTTTGCTGATTTCCTACAATCATATCATTACTGTTCTTTTTACATTGTTTTATTAAAGTTGATCTTTTTTGGCTGAAAGTTGATAAGTGACAAACAGTTGAAGTTTGCAACCAAAACGGTTTATTTTTTTAAGGAATACTGGTTCACGTGATAACTGTTGAAAGTAACAAATATTGTACTTAGAGCTGAAATTATTCGAGAAACTTCTTCCTAATCTTGGATTTATGCCTTGAACTGGCTCAAATCTTGTCTTCATTCATTGATACTCATAGGTTGCACCCTTTGAGATCTACCGAATAGATAAATGTGAAACTGCTGCTGCCATTACTGTACCCTCTGGTGAAAGTGCTGAGCAATCAGGCGCGGAGACGAGTTCAAACGAAAATCAACTTTCAAAACCTGAGGAAAAGGTGAAGTCTAATTCCCTCTCCATGTGTTGTTCCTTAGTTGTTATTGCAAGAAGTCTGAGAATGGAAATTTTAGCAATGACTTGAATAGTTAACTGGAAGGAAAACCGGAAATGGTTCAATAGGAGATAAGCTAATAACCATAAAAAGTGGTTAGAAGATTATTTGCCATCAACATTATAAGATCTCAATATAGCAGGGATTTAATTAGATATCCTTATTTCAAAATCTTCAACTTCTCGTGTGAAAGTTTGACAAGAGTTAGATTTTGAAATTCAGGACTTACTGAAGTTTGGTGGCGATAGAGAAAGTTGCAACAAGAGTTTGTGGGATTCTAGTTCCTGTTTGCTTTCTCAAGCTGCTATTGGCTTTTTCTCTAGTATCACCTCGAGTCTTTTTGGTCCCTTGAGCTCATCATTGTTTGGTACTTACCAAGCTATATCAGAAGAAGGGAAGCAATCAAGGTTACCCAATGAGGAGGAAATCATAGAACTTAGCAATTTGAATGCAGGAATTCCCACACTTGGGGTAGGAGATGTGAAGGCTTCGTCTGAAAGGGAACTAGAGCAAGAACAGAAAACAACCGAGGATCAAAAAGATGATGTTTTGTCATCTTCCAGCAAGCTCCCTGAAGAATTTAGACAGTTTGATATGGTCACTGGTTTCTCAGACCACCATTTCGCAGATGGTGCTGGAAAGGCGCAGTTATCCCAGGTCAAAATTATTTTTAGTTTTTCCCAAGTGAACATGACAGCTAGTTGTTATTTCTACTACGCTCTTCTCCCTTCTTTAATCTTTCTATTACTTCACAGGTGAAAAGAGGTTGGCTGAAGAAGGTCCACCAAGAATGGAGCATTTTGGAACATGATCTTCCTGGTGAGAATTTCAACCTGTTTTTTGGTTTAAGCTTGTCTAATGATGTGATATTTACTTTCTGCTATTGTTTACTGTGCCTATCTACGTCTTTTGGCAAGTATGAGCCATGCTTGTTGAGGCGAAAGATCGTTGAATTGGGGGTGGAGGGGGGGGGGGGGTTTAGAAAGATACACACTGGGAATGCTGAAGCTACTGAAATGAACAAAGACGAGGGAAAAATGTAAAAAGATATAAGCCAGACTTTCAATGAGAAATTGCACACTCGGCAACTAGAATTTTAATTCCTGAAATATATTCCTCTTCTGTAGCTTATGGAATATATGATAAATATCAGTTGTTCTGTAGTTCATGTACCGAAGTCAGATGGTAATGCCCTTATGGCAGTCCACAAGTTTTATTTTTCATCTGTACATTTAGAAAGAAAGGGAGCCACTGTAGGTTTAATGTTTATGATACGGAAAAGGGTCAAATATATCCCTCTACTATCGAAAATTGTTTAAACTTACCCTCCGTCTCACTATTGGGTCATTTGGGACCCTACCGTTATACTATGGGTTAGATTTGCCCCTATTTTTTACGGAGTGCCACGTGGCATCTCCTTATTAAAAGACCCACCCCAATTTAATCTATCCGGTTCAAAACTCACTATCCATTATCCGACCCGTTGCACGACTACAAAGCTGGTTAGCCGTTAGTGAGCGCAAAGTGGGTACCAAATCTGGCTTGTGCATAAATCTGGAAAACTAGCTTTGTTCTTCCATCTTTGTTGATTCTTGCTCAAAATTTCCAACCCAACTTCTTTAAATCTTCACAAAATTTGTCATAATTTGAGATATAAGCTCCCTAAGAGATCCCCAACAAAATCCAGTAACACCCCCTAGAAATAGTTCACATTTTTAAAACCCATTTTTGAGCTAAGCTTCAAAGCTTTCTTCAATGGAGTTCTAATGGAGTTTTAGCTCTTGCTTCACGTACCAGCTTTCCAACAATGTTCTAAATAATAATTTCAAGAAGAAACGCAGCTCAACTCTTTCATAATTTCATACCCGACGCTCTTTTTTTGTAATCTCAGTTTTCGAACTCTTTGAAGGTCCGGCTATGGAGGTCACGAAATTTTCAAACTGCACGCTCTACATTTTGGATCTGATTATAAAGCTTCTTTTCTTATTTACACTTTCCGGCATTCCCAGCTAATTAAAATTACAGTATCCCACAAACAACAGAATCATAGTAACCAACTCAAACCCAAAAAGAAAATAGATCTAAAAAAATTAACACTTGAATTAATCAATTATCCTTTTGAAGCAAAGCTGAGCCTTCCAGCTTTTCCACTTCAAACAAACCTGGCAGCGGAAACGAAGCTTCATTTGTTTAAGATTTCACAAATTAAAGGCGAATTTAATGTTTTGGAAAAAAATATTTCTAGGCCCAGAATGAATGGAGAGTTTGAGAGAGAGAGAGAGGGGGGGGGGGGAAGAGCCCTAATGAGACTGAAAGCAACTCCAATGAAGTAAAAAGAAAAAGCAAAGCAAATCAGTAGCCATAGAAACAAAACTGTTGTGAAATGTGAAATGAGGAAGAAGAAACCTATTAAGGAACGGTTACCAAATAAGACTTCGGGTTAGGTAACGGGTAGATTAAATTGGGGTGGGTCTTTTAATAAGGAGATGCCACGTGGCACTCCGTCAAAAATAGGGGCAAATCTAACCCATAATATAACGGTAGGGTCCCAAATGACCCAATAGTGAGACGGAGGGTAAGTTTAAACAATTTTCGATAGTAGAGGGATATATTTGACCCTTTTCCGTTTATGATATTATGTGCCAATTATTTTGTCTTTGCTCTTTGTAATAGCGCCTCTGTCTCATATCAATTTCTCAAGAAGTTCTCCTTTTCCTTAACTCACTAACTTTATGTAATTTTGGTTGATAGCTGTTAAAACAGAATGACTTCCCCTCAGGAAAGGGGAAAGGTCCGAGTGACGATAATTTTATGAACATGATAGCTGTTAAAACAGAATGACTTCCCCTCAGGAAAGGGGAAAGTTCCGAGTGACGATAATTTTATGAACATGCAACACATCAAAAGATTCCAACTTAAGTTTGAAAAAGTAAACAAATGATCAGTAATTATGGCTCGAATAGGAAAGATTTGGGGGAGAGGGGTTGAGATAGACACTAAATTTACCACAACTTACTGCGCATTGTCTTTTCCTTTTTTTTTTCTTCTTCTTTTTGCTGTACTATATCTGATTGTATCAACAAGAAACCTCTTATCACTGACTAGATGATTTTATGGTGCATTTCTTTATCTGTTCGTCTTCACTGGCTTTACTAAAACTTGAAACAGAAACGATCTATGTACGCGTCTGTGAGGAAAGAATGGATTTGCTGCGAGCAGCCATTATTGGTGCACCTGGGACTCCATATCACGATGGAGTCTTCTTCTTTGATATTTACCTACCCTCAGAATATCCTCATGAGCCACCTGTAAGTAAATCTCTGTAGCTTGTAATCTGTAACATCTAATATGATGCACAAGTTATTGCATATTTCCACAATGTGCTGAATGATAGAAATGAGCATTTGCTTACCTTTGGAAGCTGAATGCTCAGATCATATTTATTAATTATCTCTTATGCAATGTTAGGCATCCAATTGTCGAACTCCACCATCCAATTATGAAATCCATCTGTTTCCTGATTTGTGAAATCAAGTATACACTTTCTCGTTAAAGCTTATTTAGGTTTTGTGAAAATTAAATTGTGCAGATGGTCTACTATCACTCTGGCGGGCTTCGTGTCAATCCCAACTTGTATGAGTCAGGAAAGGTCTGTCTTAGCCTCTTAAATACATGGACGGGCTCTGGAAATGAACTATGGAACCCCAAAAGTTCCACGATTCTACAAGTTCTCCTCTCTCTTCAAGCTCTTGTGCTCAATGAAAAGCCTTATTTCAACGAGGCTGGATATGATGCACAGATTGGAAAAGCTGATGGTGAAAAGAACTCAGTCAGCTATAATGAAAATGCTTTCCTTGTTACCTGCAAGTCCATGTTATACCAACTCAACAAGCCACCTAAGGTAGATGATTTACATTTTAAGTTTTCCGAGTTTCTTTAAATCATATTTAGATTTCAGATAAAACCACGTAATGTAACATGTTTAAGAAACGGAATTTAGTCTCTGGTGACTTAAAGTTCAAATTACCACCAAGACTTTTTGTATTCCAAAATTCTATGTAGAAGCACTTCCCTTTTAATATGGAAGTTTCTGATCTGCTTGGTCAATTATGCTGCAGCATTTTGAGGCACTCGTGCAAGAGCACTTTGGTAAAAGATGGAAGCACATTTTATTAGCTTGTAAGGCGTATATGGATGGTGCACCAGTTGGTTCTGCATTTCAACCCAAAAGCCAGGACCAAGAACCGATAAAAGGAAGCTCTACAGGGTTCAAGATTATGCTTGGCAAGCTTTTCCCTAAACTCGCGGAGGCATTCGCTGACAAAGGTATCGATTGCAGTCAGTTGTCCGACTAAGTGTAGCTATGCACCTATGTAATAAATAACAACCTTACCGGTATATGTACAATATCAGCATTTGAACTGGCCCTAATGTGGCCGCTTTCGTGTTAATTTGAAGTGTGCAAATGTGTATTGTGGGCTTGTTGTGGTAGGGGTGGGTGGGTTTGTGGGGGAGGGGGGTTGGGGTATGTATGAGTAATGAGTATTTGAACCATATTTGTGTATATATGCATTACATTTTGTAAGATATTGCAGCTTGAATAAATGGTTGAACCTTGAGATTGATGTTTACTATGGTTCTCCAGTTGTTTTGAACTTGTCTCAACATGTTTTGGTTACCACTTGTATCCAAAATGCATAAAGGTACAAAGTATAGCAGATAGTAAAACACCAACTTTTTGCAACGGCTGGCTCAGCTTTGGGTTGTAGGAAATGGAAGGTTATAATCACGTCTCCATCACTAGGTGGATTTATTTAGGTCCTTATTAGAGTGGTGGAAAACTCCTAAGCATTTGTCATTCTACTCTCTTTCCCCCTTGTATATGTTTATATTTAAATAGGTTAATGTTCACAATGGTGAATCGATCATTCGATATACTTTTTCTTCTGCGACGGAATGGAAAAAAAGTCTTTTCAATTCTATTTGACTCGTGGCGTCAGGGACTCTCCAACAGAAATCTCGTCTTTTTTGTCGTCGATAAGTTCTCCCTCAATGCCCTACTATTCATAAGAAATACTGATTGTTGAGAGACTGATTTATGAAAGCCCGGTTTCTATCTTGTTAAGTTACATGTTGGCAATAGTGACACTGACATACATCAACTTAATGGTCTTTGCTAATCTCGCCGATGAATTTCGTTGAAATAAAATAGAAGGATAAAATATACTAAAACAGAGATGTACTCCAATACATTAGGTTTCCTACTACAATTTTTAAAAATGTTTCTTATGTGATAAATATGTTAAAAATATTTACATGAGTACTCCAATTTACACTGACAATTAGATATTTATTTTTGGGATTAAGGGAGTAATAAATAAGAAGTTTGGGGAATGCAGAGCGTTAAATTTACTCATATCTTTCTAAGCACTAGACTTCGTCCTACTACTTTTGATTTTCTTAAGAAGTGCAATTTTAAAGAATAACTGTGTATTAGCTAAAACCAATTTTTCAACACACATATAGATAAAGCATCATTGAATATTTAGTTTTACATTAGATTGTATTGTAAATATATCCATTATAATATTTTTGAAAGAATAAGAAAATATTAATACATGTTGCGAAGAATTAATGTGACAAAAAAAATTCACTTGAGAAAAATAAGTGCTAAATTAAGGTTAGGATGATTTCATTTCTTTCCCTCCTTTCAACTACCTACGTGACTGATATCAAAGAAACATTGAAGGAGAAGTAAAACCAAAACCAAAAATAATTCAAACCGTAAAAGGAACGTCTATTGCAATCTAATTTACTTCAGAATCTGGTCAAAAGCTTCAAGTATGTTACGTTATTATTGAAATGCAAATTAATAAGTTGTTCTCTATCTCTTTTAATTGTTCAACTATATTTAGCCTTCTTATTTCCATTTCTTCTAGTATAAGATTTAATCATAACTAGAAATTCACCCATAGATAATTCTTTATACTCCTATCTATTATGCCTTGTTCAGACCTATTCTATTCAAATATCAAATTATTTATCTTTTGAATAAATTAGGGATCGAAGATGTCTAATAGCATGTTTGGTCAAACTTCTCAAGAGGCCAAAAATATTTTTTTTCTTTTCTCAAAAGCACTTTTTTTCCCTACCTTGAGGTGTTTGGCCAAACCTTTTTGGGGAAAAAAGTGCTTTTGGGAAGAAGCAGAAAAAAGTAGTTTCTTCCCAAAAGCAGAAGCAGAAGCAGTTTTGACTTTTCTTCTTACCAAAAATACCCTTAACAAAATATAGTATATACAAAATAACCGTTAAACCTAATACTTAGGATATTAATGTATAAATATTTTTTTATTATTTTTAGGATAGCTTTCTAATATATAATGACTTTAGGGGTAAATGCTTTTATATTTGGTGAATGATTTTTAATACATTTAACTTATAATAAAAGAATTAAGTACTTTTAAATTTTATTTTCATATTTTACTTAAATAAAATAAAAATATTTAATTATTGCCTGTAATAATAATTTTTTAAGATTATTTATTTACTTATAATATTAATTATTAAGTAAATTTATTCATGCCCTTATTCGTAATTTGATACTTAAAAGCACTTTCTGAAAAGCTTGGCCAAACACAAATTATTGCTCAAAAGTGATTTTCAGAGTGATTAGTCAAACACAAACTTTTTTTCTCCAAAAGTGCTTTTAAAAAAAGCACTTTTCAAAATAAGCTGATTTCTCCAATTTGGCCAAACATGCTATAAATCTCACACATCTCACTGCACAAAAGTAAAGTGTCTTATCATAACAAAAAAAATTATAACAGAATAACATATTCCCTTAGATGATGTAATTTGATTTGACATAAAGCTAAAGGAAAAAAAAGACTTTAAAACATGTGGTCCTAAAAGCTCAAGGGCAAAAGTTTTGTGGGACCATAACATTTGTGTGGCTATAAAAATTTTCATTAAACGTAAAATAGGTAAAAATAAATAAATAAATTAAATAAAATTATTTTCAAATTTTGGAACAAACTAATAAGGAAATTAAATTATTCAAATTGAAAAAGAGGGAGTACCTAATAAAAGCACAATGATAAAAGTTATATGCTCTTTCATTCATTCTTTGTTTCTTGTTTTTAATGACTGACATAGTAAGTAACGGACGACTATTCTACTTGGATGCTTCCACCAGTATAGATATGAAGTAATTAATTTGGTCGTTAAGGTATAAACATAAGGAATAAAATAACCTAATTTTTGTCTACATTATAATTAGAACCTTAATTTCTCATGAATTCTTTCTACTGTTTTATTTGTTTATTACTTTATATTAGTTTCAAGTTCAAATATCATCCGAGAGAAAAATGCAAAGATTTTTTTCTTATATGTTCAAGCCTTGACGAACAGAAATTTCTTGGATAACATAATTATTAAAAAAATTAATTATTAGTATCATATCATAATTCTAAAATCGAAAGTCAAAATAGAAAATAAAATAAAGAAGCAAACCGACAATTGAGGTATCCAAAAAAGGAAATGAGATTGTGATTCAGGTGTATACAAATGTCAGCAATATTTATTTGATCAACCATTGAAGTCTCCGTCTCTCCACTATGCTCCATGAACACCTCATAACAATGGAGAATTCCTCAGCTCCATCTCCATTGCAAAACCCTAGCTCCAGATTCAAACTTTCCATATTTACAACATCCCCATCACCCAAATTCCAATTTAGTCCTCTTCTTCTTCTTCTACTCCTTCTTCTCCTTTCCCTTAACTCCTCCCTTGGAGTTTCCGAACTCCCTCAGATCCCATACTCACCATACTGTAACGACGTCGTTTCCAGCACCCCTTTAAGCCAAGCTTCAACCCCTTTTAACGCTACCCCAATTTTCCTCACTCTTCGCAACGCGTACGTACACGCGCCGGTTGAAAATGCCGGAAAATTCAATCCGAAAACCCTAAATTTCTACACCCAAAATGTTTATCCGACCCAAAATGGTAAAATATTTAAACTTGAAGGTGTTTTGAGGTTCGCAGGAAGTGTTGGTCCTGAGTTTTTTGGTGATTTTGTACACCGGCGGAAACTCCGGCTAGTTTATAACCGGCCACCTAGGTTTCCTACCAGAGGTGGCGGCGGGTATTCGAGGGAGTTTCGCGTTTCGGGTTTCTGGGATTCGGGTACTGGGAAGCTTTGTATGGTGGGATCAGGTATGAGGAAGTTAAGTTCTGTTGATGTTGTTCTTAAGTTGGTTTATTTCAATTCGTCTGATATTTTGCGTAGTGTTGTTAATGGTACGTTGGAAAGAATTGATGTGAATGATAACAATGCATATACTAAGCCTGTTGAAATACTTGGTTTGTCTTTGAGAAATTATGTGTATACTTTGATTAATAAAGAAGTTGAGAATCATGGGTTTAGTGAATATGGTGATTCGTCTAATGTTTCGTTGGGAATAGACAACCCAGATAGGAGTGTGTGCTCAGTTATAAGTCGTGCTGGGACTATGGAAATGATGTATTTGGGTAATTGTAGTAATGGGAATTGTGATTTTCTTGGTGGTAATGTGTCAAACTTTAGGCCGACGATGATATGGTTTAATGAGATTGAGTGCGGGGATAATGGGAGAGGGAGATTCTTGTTAAGCTTTGGTGATGGTGTGAGCACTCGGCCAACTTATTTGATAAATCAAACATTGGTTGCTGAAGGGAAGTGGGATGAGAAGACGAAAACAGTTGACATGATTGGTTGCCGGATTTTCAATGGAAGTGATGCAGCAGCTGAAAAGGGTTTTGTTGGGGATTGTGTTGTGAGGCTGAGTTTGAGATTGCCTAAGCAATGGACCTTGAAGGAGAGGAGTGTTGTTGTTGGGGAGATTTGGAAAAGAAAAGACTCAAATGAAAAAGGCAATTACGGTAAAGTTGCCTTGCACAGTCTAAGAAATCTGGTTAACAGGCTTGATGGATTGACATATGAGTATACTGTGATTGATAATGTGACGAGGTCTTGTGCCAAGGCAATGAGTTATAAAGGCAATGGAGGGAAGTATCCCGATGTTCATTCATCTGATATGCGATTTGATATGATGGTGAGGAATAAGAAAAAAACAGAAATTTTCAGTTATTCAGCACCATTGTCTGTGGGGGATAAGTTTTACCGGGGTGCATCTGATTCTTCTGTTAAATTGAACGACAATCAAAGTACTGTGGTCAATGTAAGCTATGTGCTTCACTTTTTTGCTCCACCTCAGTTCTTGTACAGTGTTGATCATACTCCTATGACAATTGAAATTTCTGCTGAAGGTTTATATGATTCGAGGAGTGGACATCTTTGCATGGTTGGCTGTATGTATTTTTCATCACGTCAAGGGATTTCACAGAAAAATTCATCGTTGGACTGTGAAATTCTAGTTAATATTCAGTACCCGCCTCTGAACGCTAAAGTCCGCACAGGTGTTAGAGGTACCATTGAGAGCATGAGAACAAAGTCTGATCCTCTTTACTTTGAACCTCTGGAACTTATATCAAATTCGATCTACACTGACCAAGCCAGAAATTCCATATGGAGAATGGATCTGGAAATGACCATGGTTCTAATTTCCAACACACTTGCATGCATCTTTGTGGGTCTGCAGCTATTTTATGTGAAAAAAAACCCAAGTGTGCTTCCGTTTATCTCTGTTGTCATGCTAGTTGTACTCACATTGGCACACATGATCCCTCTGTTGCTAAACTTTGAAGCCTTATTTTTGGTCAACCGAAAAAAGCGGAATGTTTACTTTGGTAATGATGGATGGGTTGAAGTAAATGAGGTTTTAATTAGAATCATGACGATGATAGCATTCTTGTTGGAATTCCGTCTTCTCCAACTCATATGGTCTGCAAGAGCAGGTGATGAGATCCCCAAAAATTCCTGGATATCTGATAAAAAGGTTCTGTATTTGTCTTTGCCAATGTATATTTGTGGTGGATTGATTGCTTATTTTCTCCATCTGTCAAGAAATCCTCATCAGATGAAGCTTGAATATTCCCTTCATTTTCGTTACCAACAGCAAACTTTGTGGGGGGAGCTCAAAACATATGCCGGTTTGATCTTGGATGGATTTTTGCTTCCTCAGATTCTGTTCAATGTGTTCTGTAACACTACTGAGAAGGCTCTCACCCCTGGTTTCTATGTAGGAACCACCCTTGTGCGCCTAATGCCACATGTATATGATCTTTACAGAGCTCACGGCAATGCTTGGTCATTTGATTACATTTATGGAAACCCAAAAATGGATTACTATTCTACTGCTTGGGACATCATTATCTGTTGTGGGGGTCTGCTTCTTGCAGTACTCACTTTCTTGCAGCAGAGATTTGGGGGCCGTTGTTTTCTTCCCAGTAGATATAGAGAGAGTTCCACATATGAGAAAGTACCTGTAGTCAGCACTGAGTCAATTACAGAAGAATAAACTGTCAGTAGAAATTTTATCTTTGATTTTTGAAGAAACTTTTAGTTCTCCTGTCATGAGCTTCATTAGATTCCGATACTTGCATTATATGTCAAAGATTGTATAGTTGAAGTATCTAATTTCAAGCCTGCTAAAGAATGATTCATCTGGTAGAGACTAAGTATCTATATATTGGTAGTTAACTCTTCTTTCAGACGCTATTGTTACTGAACTGGCTAGCTTGCAAAATTTTGCTTACCAATCGGCAATCACTGTGAATATTTTCAATCTAAGTGGGACTTGTATCTGTTAGATGCATTGACAGGTTTCTGCAGTACTCTGTTTTCCCCAAATTATAAGTTGTAAAGTACTGGCATTTCATTAAGAAAAGTTTTTAACTGGCAACTTTTCCCACATAACCAGATTAAAATGAATTAATCAGCTATTTTCGCAAGAGAAGCTATTCTCTCTTTTTTCTCTTGGTGCTTTGGGTTGTGGTTAGGCAAGGAGAAAGATGTGTTTGAGGGGTTGATCACTAAAAAATTATTAGTGTAACAGTGAAGATTTTACTCCATTTTAAGATATAGCACGCATCCAAGTTTTATCTCTGAAGATGTATGAAAATTCAGTTAATTCGACTTAAGGTCTAGTTTTAGCTGAAGTGAGAAATTTTATCCAATGCCTCGTACAAATCACACTAGTTGTGTGAGGCTCTTTCAACGTTGGTGGAGATAAAGTAGGGGAAGGGGAACTTCTCTTTTCTAAGTTGCTGATCAAGAGATTATGCTGCCTCAGGGCTTAGATTCAACGATAAGAACGCAGAACATGAAGTCCAAGTTAGGCGCACATCACATATTCGAACTCGGTCATGGATTAAATATTAATTATTTGAATTGGGAGGGGGGTAACCGGCGTATATTTGCAGGAGATTCGAACCAAATTTGAGTTTCTACATCTCACTTGGGTTTCTTGGCTATTCTCTCTTGTATACTGCTCTTATTTTCCTATAATTGCTACCAAACTAACATTTGCTGTCATGGGTTTCTATGATACGTTCAATGCCTCTTTACTACCGAGTTTTGATGAATTCTAGTAAAAACATAAACTTAACTAAACTCATCTGAATCAAGAAACATCTTAAAAGTGATTTTCTTTAAAACCACTGGCCAATTATTCAGAAAGCCAAATACATTTACAATTTAAGGCGACGAGCAAAGTGCCTTTTACTAGTCTTGCTCAGTGAGTGAATATGAGTTACATCTGTCAAGAAATTAACCACCAAAAAATACATTAAATAGAGCTAGAAGTGAGCAATTTCCTTTTGCAAGCTCAGTAGCCAAACCGTAGTTGGTGTAAGTTCCACTGTCGTCCATTAGCTCACCAGAAATACGCAAATACAGTGTCACCATTTACATGTGGCCATTATGTACAGAACTACAAAAAATTGGAAACATGATAGATCTAACCATGATTCCTGAACCTAACCATACTAAGACTAGGAAGAAGAAAAGCCCCAACTGTTCCACATCGCTTGGTAAAACCGCTGCAAGCCTGCAATGTCATAAGTGATAACTGAATTACATCAGGCTTGCAATTTACAAAGACAGAATGGTAAATATATACTGCACGTGAAAGAGAGATCCTTCATGGTTGTTGGTGTCCCACGGCAGAGAGGAGTTGAATGTGCAAAAGGCAGGTGTGGTGTTTTTCACATGTAGATCAGCTGATTGAGGAAGAAAGATGGTAGTATAGCAATGTATGTTTGGAGATGTTTCAACTTTCAAAGTTTGTAGTTTCAGGTAGCAAAATGGTTCATCGAAAGCACATGATTACAAGGGGAAACCAGAAACCTAAATGAGTAACTCTGTCTACAAATTTTTTGTACAGGTAAAGATGGGTTACTATTGTTGATTTCATCTGATATAGATGATTTAATAAAGATATAGAGGGTCTACAGTCAAGACTCTGACTTTTTAATCATGTTATAAGCCAAGGGAGGTGGAATTGCAAGAGTCAAGATATTCTCCATTGAGTTGGAAGCGGTATGAAAGACAGGTTCTGGAATGGTCAGACTAGCAGTCAGAACTAAGGGCGGACAGATATTCTCTGAAACAAAGATTGTATCATGTTCGTACAAAAGAATTTGGAAATACAAGTCTGGAAAAGAGGTAGAACAGTAAATTATCAAGTAGCATAGGTTATTGAGTATCATGATGTCAAAGTTGCTAACTGGTTATGACATTATCATCAAGCAAAGAATGACTTGAACATTAGGAGGTGCGCGGTCAGCATCTAAGTTTTTAGTTGTCAAAAGTAGAAATGTTGACATCCTCCTTCCCAGCCAAGCAAACAATATAAACTCAAAATTAAATAAAGCAGAAATCACAATGTTGTAAGTAGCAAGGAGAATACACAAAAGTAGTATTAACCTCGTCGACTTGGTAGACTGAAGGGTGAGAAGTTACCCAGACTGAGTAGAAGGCACAAATTCAAATTCCCCATCCAAGCTCCGACAAAAAATAAAGCCACTTATTTAGAACCGCGGCCTATATAATCAAGAAAAGAGATGCATATGCCTCTGAAATTATTAACTTGTTCCTGCAATCAACAGAAAAGTTAACTAAAACAAGCATGATTATTGAACATCATAATCTCAATCATTAAGAGATATAAGAAAAACAACACATATAATATCTTTGATAGTATGACCAGTTATTCAGGTAGACCAAAAGATTTTATTGATGTACTTAGCCAGAACTGAGGATGTGCTGCACCCGGACATTTACAAAAAGGAAAAACTCAGCTCCTGATCTGTAAGAAGCTGAGGAATTCCGACATTTGCTCCACTTTGTGGACATCATCTATTTTGCACCAAAAAGCTTAACTTGTAGAATGCTTTTACCTCACATCAAGTTTATGGATTAAGATATCTATCTTTAGACCCCGAACCACACCCCAATGCCCCGACCTCCCATCCCTTCTCTCTATCACAGTTTCTCTTTTCTTTCTTTGATAATGAGAAGTCCCCAAGAGCCAGCTGGTGCAGGATTTGAATCTCGGTGGATAATGGGTCCGCATCTCTGCCCTTCTCCACTTAAATATTAGGGTTCGAACTTCTGATGTTGGGTTCTTATCACTAGACCAAAGTCCTGGGGGGCTCTATCTTAGTCTTTCTTTTTTTCTTTTATGTGATGAGGATGAAATTCTAGAGTGATCTTCCAACAAGCGAGGATAATTACTCTAAGAATATTTTTTTTAAAGGGATACTCTAAGATTATAGTGACACCATATTGTAAATTTTCCTGCTCAATACTGTTTTCAATGCAAGTAATAATTTTAGGCCATCTCATAAAAGCTGAGGATGGGAGAGGGGGCGGATTCATAAACATGTTTTTCTGCTGTTGGTAATAAAGCAAAATGTTGATGTTCAGGCCTCCTTATTCAAAATCAAAAAGAAAGAAGCGTGATGAAAAGTTTAAAAGAAAGAAGGTAAAGTGAAATGTGAAAATAGCAAAAGTGTTTCTGATATGTATTACTTTATTAGACGGATGTTGTACTCTTGCATGCAAAGACTTGCTATCCTCAATAACATTCATCTTAGCCTGTTACACTAGAAATGACATTTAAAACCAGTAGATATAAAGGTTGCAAATCTGTTCTCAATAAATCTGCTTCTACATCAGCACTATCAAACAACTGTTCATTTCTCCAGGGTTAGCCTATTTTTGGCCAAGAAAGCAAAGCATATTAATCAGTCTAAAACAGCCATACAAACTCTGTGACAAAATGTCAAAAGTAAGAACATTCCGCTTTTTTTTCTTTTTTTTTTAAAAAGTAATTCAGTAAGTTCCGTCATGTGTATGAACTCGTTTACGTAGACGCATTCATGTTGCTGACCTCATGAACAACAGGGCAGCCAATCCTTCTCAAACAAAAATATTATCTTATCTCAGAAAGGCTAGATAAAGTGTCACCTTTGAACTTAGCAAAGATTAACAGCTAAAATTTTATCTAGCTACCTTCGAACTTAGAGAAGGTTAATTGAATCAGAGCACTATAAATTTGGACAAGAAACTACAAGTCTGAAAAGTACTAGCAGCTATACATAGCATGTGAATTTAAACCTGATAGACTAAAGTACACTTACAATCATCATGATAAATAGAAACTCAACTACATATGCAAGTTAGAGAATCACCTCAAATTATGTATCTTTGCCTGTGAGGATACGAGAAATCTGAAGGCCCCTGCTGAAAGCTTCATTAAATAATATTCTTGTCTGCATGGATTGAAATCCAGGCATCCATGATAGAAATGCCAGAGGAGCCATAACAATTAGCCCAAGCATCATATCATATAGCCGAGCCAAAGACACAACAGTGCTCCAAACCAAAGTAGACTGCAAAAAGGGCCGGAGCACTAGGGCAATTTGGATTAAGCCCCATCCAGTTGGAATAAATGCCAACAAACTTGTGATGAAGTCAATCAGCGTAAACTTGGTTAACCTCAACAATAGAACAATCACCAACGTAGTGAGCAGAATGACAAACAACTGCACCAGTCGATAATATATGTGCTCCTTCATCGAATATTTGTCTTTTGCATATGCAATGGCAATGTAAATTGCCACAACAGCGACCATAATAATCCAAGACAGCAAGTAAACACCAATACTAGTGTTACCACCAGCAATGTGTAATTGATAAACAATTCCATATTGAAAGAAGAAGAAACGAAGATCCATAATAATCTCAAGCAACTTTCCCCAGAGACCGGTAGTTCTCAAGTGGTCCTGTTCTTCATACCACCATGTCTCCCAACTTTGATCCGCTTTTACAAAAACTCCCCTATTGTACCAAATCCAATGCATGAAATCATCAAAGTCATACACTGTTCTTAACCAGTCAAACCCAGAGGGATTGAACAAAAACGGAGATGTTATCCATGACAGTACAAGGAACCAACTTGATATAGTCATAGCTATATACACAAAGGTGTCCTTAGTCAAGGGGCTATGTGAAGCATACACAACCAGGATCACTCCAAGTTCGATTGCCTTGACAAAGTGGCTGCGAGCATATAGCCGATAGTTCTCAGCAAAGCACTTGCGCTGCACAACAAAACCGCGCCCAGTTGCACGGTACTTCGCTCCCCCATGCAGAATGGTCCTACCAAAGAAATGTGCATGGGTTCCCATTGAGTATGTGAAAAATAGTGAGGCAAGTTGCAGTTGCATAGTTACAAAATCCCAAACTGCCGGAAGGAAGCCATGCTCCAAAGAGTTCTCCACAATCATAGGGAGGGCAGTGAACACACCAAGCTGGATAACAAACTGCTGATTCAAAATTGCACCAAGTGCTTTGTTGCTGCTGGCATTTCTGCTGGCGTACTCCTCAACACCACTGAGTGCAAGATAAAGTCTCCCCCACAAGAACATGTACACCATTACTACCACTATCATATTGTTGAAGAAGAAGCCAACAGTCGTATAGAAGAATGAGAGCATGCGAAAGAAATCTAGTCTGTGACCCAACCTATATACATCTCTGCTCAATACCTGTTCACCGTTGCCACTAGCAACTTTAGCCTCAAACATTGCGATCTGATTCAATCCAACATCCCTTCCCTTACCCACTTGTATATATTCATGGTGGGTAACATTGCCACCTCGCAAGGTACAGTTGAATCCAGCAAATATATCCTCGCTTATATTAATCACCCTGGAAGCCTTGCTGATGCCACCTCTGGACAAGAACCAAAACCTATCAAAGACATCTGGATGACCATAGTGCATCCGTACCTTGAGAGGATTGGCAAGAACGCGTTGCCCCAGAGTCACAAAACTCGTCTCCTGGGCAGACATGAACCAAGCAAGAGATGACACAGAACCAGTAAAGATATTTTCACGAACTCCAAGAATGGTGGGCTTCCTAATACCATAATTCTCCTTGAATTCCTCCAATAGATTACGCATCTTAAGTGCCTCTTCAAAGTTATTGTCTTGATTCATGTCTATGGTCTGAACTGCATCACCTCTGGTGAAGATAATGGCATGGTTTTGATTCTCCGGCTTACCCTCCCCAAGTTTCAGGGGACCAGGCAACTTTATGCGGTAGATTTCCACTTCTTTCTTCAATTGTTGATCATACTTCACTAGGACAGAATAGTATTCTACTTCATTTCTTCCCAAGTAAACCTCATCCACATAAGCAATTCGGAGGGCCTCATTATTCTTCATCAAATTTAGGATCTCCTCAGCACGTGGATCACCCTTCTTCTTCTGAGAACCATACACCTGGCAGGTCACCACATAAGTGAATTTCATTAGAGCAGCACCAAACTCATCTCCTTTAAAAAGAAGGGTGACACTGCTACTCGTTCTGTGAATATTTTGAGGAGTTCGTAACATGCCAGAGTCTATACCGTTCAAGTGATTATTTTGGTTCAATGAACCAAATGAAGCAATTTCTTGCGAGCCGTGCCTTATATCAACCTCTGAAGCAGAATCAAGGAAGGAAAGCATCTGGAGAGCCTTGTAATAATACATCATGCCTCTTACAGTACGGGACAGAGTCTGCCCCCTATACGATGCCCAAAGGCGAATCTCCCTTGCTTTAGTGTTCCATAACTCATTCTCATCCCGCATTCCTTCTGTATGCATCCTCTCCATGAAGTTCGCCCACTCATCTTCATAAATCCTCTGCAGATAAAATATGGTGGATACTCCATCTTCATTTGGACTCCTAAGACTTTCTTTGCCAAACAGAACTTCCTCATCATAGTAAGGGGTCAAGACACTAAAAGCCATCATCTTCTCTACCTGGGGAGCTCGTGGCATGTTCATAAAAACAGAGTTACTGAAGAAGGCGATACGCCGTCTCGCTTCAATATTTCTTGGGACATTGTGCATTGAATCTCTGGAAGTAAGAATTGTTTGCAAACGGCGCAGCTGCCTATAGAAGAAAGCATCTTGTTTATCAGGAAACTCGATCGCGTCTTCGAAAAGAAGCCCGTGATTGGTATTTGAAGGAGCAAGACTTGCCTGCATCAGTTGTTCTGTGCTCTTCTTCACCCTTGGAAATTCCCGAACTGAAAGCTCGTACAAAGCCTGTAATACATTGACCATATCACGCGAATCTGGCTCTGGCCTGAGCAAAAGCTCAATAAGAGACACCAGCTTTTCATGAATGCGTGGCAAGAGGGTCATCTTGTAGGCTTTAGTAAACTTTTCAAAGTGAATGCAATCATCAATGTCATGGAAAAGCGCAGTGACTATTGAATGCTCTTCAGTGTCGTATTTAATAATCTTTAGTAGCAAGTATTTGATGCTGTCATAAACCTCAATCACTGCACACCTCCTATACTCATTCTTGCCTATCTTAAACCAAACCCATCTATCAGGCGCATCTGCCAGCTCGCTTGCATGGCTGAGAGCAAGAAGTAACTCGTTGCACAAGAGAAAACACGGCCAACGCATAACCTTAATATCCCAACAGTTTGGTGGCAACTCCATCAGCTCCAGCTCACGATCACTAACTAAGTCTTCCTCCCTCATAGTTATGATAATCTCATTCCATATTAAGGCAAACCTAGTTGCTTCCACCTGGCTCGATTCAATCTTCTTGTACGGCTGTCCAAGGCCATATCTTAACTTTATCCGATGTATTGCATTCCGAAGCTTGCGAACCAGGGTGTCCTTAGCATCTACACTCTCATTCTCGGGCATCAGATTGAACTGCAATGCAGTTGCAAAGAACTGGAATCTGAGTCTGAGCTGTTTAATGTTCCTAATTTCACCTATATGCGAGAACAACCCAATTGTTGCTCCTGCAATGGAGGAATATATAGTGTACCAGATCTGCAGGTCCACTAGATAAATTAGAACAACTGGAATCCACATCAAAACCGCTGCTAGCTCATTCGTGCTACCAAAAAATTCATGCCACTTGTACTTTTTAACTTTCATATTCAAAAGAGCTCGTGTAGGATCAAGCAGCGGCCTTATTTGAAAGAAATAGCTGAAGATAAATTTGGAAGCCAATACCGCAATCCAGAACAACGTGTACTTTATGTTATTAATAAGCCCTTCTCTGAGCCCGCGACCCACAAAAATCCTAGTGTGGAACCACCATGTTATCAAGTAAAAAATTGGCCAGTCAGTGTTTTCAATCACATTTCGTATCCATGGGAGAATGAAAAGAACCAGAGCTAACACCTCCGGGATGATGAACACCAGAGCAGCCTTAAGAAATGTCAAGATCCTTTGGTTTGCCTCATACGACCACCTCCTATCAGAATTCTTCTGGCTCCAAATCATTCCATAGAACACCCCAAACACGACTGCCCATGTCACAGCAACTACACTTTTCAAGACCATTCTCACACCTATCCACATTGTATCCCTGGTAACTAAACTATACTGAGTCCCGGCATCAAGTATTGACTGAATAAACCTCAAACCAGCCCAAGTTATGAAGAGAGTAAGCAACTGCACTTGCACATCCCTCCTTTCCAAAGCCTGCCACGGATACTGTGTACCTTGCCACGCAACAATAACAGCAGCCTGAAAGAACAATATCAACAACACCCATAACCTATCAAAGCTCCTAAAAATATTCCAAAAAGTCCTCTGCTCCACATAACCTGTCTTACCAACTCTCCTGCCTACACTAGTATCCAGAAAACCACATGACAAGTCAAGAGGCCATTTCAGCCTCTTAAAACACCTCCTACTCCAAAAGTACTCGTTTATATCATCATAATTCCTCCAAGCTGAATGAGGGGCAGTGCCATTTCTACTCCTCTCAACTTCACCTTTAATCGTCGTATAAATAGGAGTGACAACTTGTTCCAAGAAACCAAACTGCCTACAAGTAAAAGGAACAAAAGGGGCTCCAGTACTCTCATCAATGTGACCATCAAGAATGTAATTCAGTTCCATGGCCATATGGTGATATATATAACATAAGCATTCAGGAGCAAAACGAAGATTAGCAGCCTCACCCCAAATCAATAAGTAAAGACATACATACAAGAGCTCACGGCGAGAAAGTTCTGGACTTTGGCGTCTTGGCAAGCGAAGTTGAGACCTTTTACCAAGATATGAACACCATTTTGTGTAGTTATTCAAGAGCTTCTGGCGAAACTGGCGGAGGACACCGTAGTCAAGGCGGTCCGGGGCGGCAGGTGGTGGTTGAAGGCGCATTTGAGAGTTAGCCAAATGGAGAACCAAGTGTTCCCTTTGGTTCTTCACGTTATCGTCTTGAAACCCAAAGAAGAGTCCAAGCCAGTCCATGAGGTCCATAGTATCACGCCACTGAATGAACGGCGGCAGCCGGAGATCCCCAACGGCGCGTAGAGCAGCTGAAGCAGCACGCACCTCTGGGTACCTCAGTGAAGGGTGGTCAGCAAGCAAATTGTTAATGGGTATAATGTTGTACGGCTCGTAATGGGGTGGTAGCGGCGCGTGATCCGAACCACGGCCGCGCGTGACTGGTGGCCGTTGCCGGAGATTCATCGCATTTGCTTCCGCAGCAGCTTTACACTAATGGGTAACTCTCCAAAATCCTCTTTGTTTTTCCCAAAATTTCAAACAAGCAAAGTTGCCACTTGCACATAAGCAGACACAAGTATGTGCATATACTATAATAAAATAAAGCAACGGGTATATTCGATAATTCGAATACTGGGGGTAGGGGGTATGTTGGGGGGCGGGGGATTAAAAGGGAATCAAATGTGTAAACTTTAATGGAGTAAAAGGTGAAACTTTTAATGAGAGGAAAGTGAAGGGTACGTGGGGGTTACAACAAGGGAATTTAATGACGTGAACCACGCGCCAACAAGAGCGGCTGGGGAAGTTGTGGGTAGTACGTAAGTTGAAAGTTGCAGCTTTCTATGAGAAACCAACAAGACAACATGAGAAGCCCAATCAAAACAATTCCGTTATGGGATTAAGCGCAAATCTTAAATATTAAAATAAGATAAGATTAGATTGAATAATTTTGAATTAGCCAATAAAACCATGTTGAAAAAAAAAAAAACATAAAAATGACTTAAGGCATAATTTCTTCGAAAATTAAAAAGGGATGTTTTAAAGGATTATATCACAATACTGTATAAGTTCTTTATAGAAAATTAATGATTCGCTTTATAACTTTATTAATTGTAACAAGTTACTTACCATATTTCTCAAGTTATCTACTTAAATTTACTATTAATAATAATTTTTAATTGAATATTAAATAACATGAAAATGTAAAGTTTTTCTTAAACTATCAATGTTATAAGAAATTGAACCCTGAATAAATTAAGTCACTTAATTCAGCTAGCTACTTATGTTGTACTTGAAGGAACTTTCAATATTACATTATTCTATTGGTAAACTTATTTTCAGTTGATGCCATATCGAAAATGTACATTTTCGGTATTATTAATTTCCTTGTCCAACTTTCCCTTTTTTTGAACTTGATTACAAATAAGGTGATCTTTTGAAAGAATATCTAATAAGTTGGTGAAAATTTTTATAAGAAAATATTATTTTCCATAACGGAATAACAGTGAAATATTTTATAAGAAAATATTATTTTCCATCGCAGAATGACGGCTCATCATTTTCATGAGAAATTGCAAGCCCTTTCTTTTGGTAACGGAGGAATTTTTTTTTCTTAAACTCTATAGCGTATTTTAATCAATAAATGGGGAATATTGTTGGGATAATCCAGTGATTAAAAAAAAAAAGCAATGATATTTTCATAAAGTAAACCTCGTCTAATTTACAAAATCTAAATTATACTTTTGGGGGTAACAAGCCTTTATTTTAAAAATCAATTAAGGGGCCATATGGATGATGCTCCAATGTGGCGTAATTATCAATGGAATAACATACTAAAAATATATGGTACAAGTTGGTTCTGATTACCATGTATATGATGAAGAAAAAGAGGCTTAGGACGTGAACTTAATTTGGAAATTTATCATATCTCTTTAATTTTTGTTCCCTAATATAAGTATATGTCTTCTGCTTGAAATTCTTAAAGGAGTACATGTTTACATGTAGTGCATGGAATAATGGAACTCGTTACCTAACACAAGGTATCTAGATATTTGCAAGTATTACTCCATAAGCTAACTAAAACAAGATTCTTTAGATAAGATAAGATAGGAAGACATTGCAAGCGTAAGAATACATTGTGTGTCGTAATTTAATTTCATCGTATTCTACTTAAATATAGATGTTGCGACCAAACACACACGTAAGTATACGTGGTCGTCAAGTAATAAAGTAGTGAGTAGAGTATCGTTCCCACGGAGACTTATGATTAACTTTTGACTCATTCAAACTCAAACAAATTATTTATTCAAGAGATTTTTCTCAAAATGAGTAGGCAATTAATTAATAACCAAAGAAAATATCAAACAGTTAATTAAACTAGAGATCGACTAAAATACGTAGGCAATTGCGGATAACAATCGATAGGAGAGGATATTCCAGGGTCATAGGCTAGCTAACAATCTTGTTGCGTTCTCGGCTTAAACTGACTAATTGATTTATTTGATTTGTTGATTGTCAGGGTTAATGTTGCTCGTAAGAATTTATCGAGTTCTTACTCGCCTATTCAAGTTAACTTAAATGCCTATATGTCTATGGAATTAAGACTAACAAGAACGCATTTACACTTCCTGTGTTTCCAACAAAGTAAGACAATTAGGTATATTTGTATCCTAATTGCGAACTCGTTCCCCGATACCTGGGTTCAAGAACTTACTCTATTTAATCCTATATGCAATCTAGAATTCTCACTTTCGAGTTCAATACTAGATTCGTAGATAGTATTCCACTGTTAGCTACGCAGCAAAATAATTAAAAACAGAATTAAATAAACATCAAATTCGTCAATTCAAACTTCAAACGTCAACATTCATGTAGCACCCATGCCCCCAGAACTAACGAGTTTAGCCACGCACGCTCATGGTAGCAATATCAAGTATTTTTGAAGAATACATAAAAATCAATAAAAGAAGGAAAAAGTAAGAACTCAAGACGAATTCCGTGGTTTCCAAACTTTATGATGGCTTTTCTATGCTTCTCCGTGTGTTAGATGACCTAAAAGAGGCATTTTTGGTTTATATATTACGTACAAAAGTCGTGGGCCAAAGTTTTTCTTTTCCAATTCCGTCTCAGCTTCAGAGATTGATGATGGGGTGGATGCTTTACATCCGCCTTAGCTTCAGCTTCTCAGCATCGCATGCTTCGCATCCACGCTCTGTTCATTCATCTCTGTTGTGCCCAGGTGCGGATGCTAAGGTGGATGCCTTAGCTCGACTTCACTGCTAAGGGTTCACCAAATACACTTTTTTCCTAGGCTGGATGCGATGCATCCACCCTTTTTTCCTTATAGCTGGAGCACCTTTTCTTCATATTTTTGTACTTCAAACACCCTAAATCATCACACACAACTCAATAAGTCATAAAACCAATAATTAACACATGTTGGACGTTTTAAAGATCAAACAGCACCAAAAAGTGATTAAAACATGAGTAAAGTAACATTATAACATATAGAAAATATGCCCAACATCACCACCCCACACTTAAACCTGTGTTCGTCCTCGAGTAAAGTAGAATCGACCTACAATAGATCGAACAAAATTAAGCTTATCACTGTCAAGCCACACATTTCAATTAAGCTCAAGCACCCATGACTTTGGTTGATACCAATAATTAGCCCTTTCCACATGCATTCTCGGACTTTCTTCCCCATGTTAAAAAAAATACTAAGCACAATAGTGAACAGTTCAAAATAATCAAATAGTAACTTCGGGACATCTCAACCTCAGAAACTAACTCCATAGCATAACTACTTTCAGGCCAACTTACTCACTCTGACTGAAGAGATTAATTAAGTCACCTATCTATCATGAAATATGTGCCCTCACCACAAAACAGAGAGAGATAGTCCACACACTCAAATAAAATTTGAACGTAATTTAAGGAATTCCAACAATAAAAGAACTCCCTCACTCTCTCAAAGAAGTTCACATGCCCACAAAAGGTATCATAAGCTTGCCCGTTATGTAAATTTCTACTAATGCAGGCACGCTCAGTCTAAAATCAATTAGGACTTTATCGTGGTTGTAACGTGGGCTAAGGAATGGGTAGGATAGATATAGGAAATAATGGCTAACCCTCCTAAGCACTTTAACATATCAAGTAATAACTTCAAGCGCAACTTTTTTCAACCCCACTTCAATTTCACAACAATATCACCCCCAAAACATTATCTCTTTCTTTAAACACTACCTCAATTTACATCCCACTAGCAAAAACAAGACAACAATTCATTCATCTATATTTTTTTCTTCTTTTTTTTTTCTAGATTTTTCTCCTTTTTTTTCTATTTTCAATTTTCGCTAGTGGTGTATTATTTTACAAAATAAATGCATATTTCTCCTTTTCGTTGGTTCCACTCGAAAGTCACCCAAATCCCTTCCTTACTTCTTTTAGCGCTCATTTCACAATTAAAGTGCCTTAAGAGATACAAGGATCAAAAGTTTCAATTAAGAATACAAGGGTATAGGCTCGTACTGTGGGTGCCAAATAAAAGGTCTACAAGCTCAAAATGGCTAACTAGGGATGATTTTATTTGTGGTAGCATTACAATTCCAAAAAGATCAAAGAAGGCCTAAAATCATATTTCAAACAGAGAAAAACCTAGGATTTCGCTTCAACTCATATGCAGGGCAAGTTCTAGACACAAATGTACTACATGGAACTATACAAAAATCTCACCACACAATGGCACATGATTCGATTAGGATGGCTACATTTCAACTTTCAATCAAAGCCAGTACAGAGTTAAGACACAAATTTAATGCACAAGGCACAACAGTTAGCACAGGAGTCAAGAAAAAGAAAATGAGCCTAAACGTCACAAAAAAAACTATTCTACTTTTCAAAGCAAAAATAGTTATCAAAAACTCATGGAGAAAGTTATAATCCACATGCTCAGGTCTAAATCTATTGGTATCAAACAAGTCACTGAATGTGCTGAATTTAGTCTGAATCTTTATATTTCTGCCAATTTCCTAATACTAACACTACTTCCTAGAATCAATTGAAAATCTTTTTTTTTGTCATTTTTCAAGGACCTTAATCCCTCGAGAGAACTGTCTTGGTAGTCCGTCGTTGGAAAAAGTCCTTTATTTTCTATTTTTTAGGCTACTTACTACAAATGTAAACAACAAGAGTCTGAGAGATACGACTTATAGACGAATTTACTAACTATTACGAGCCGTTAATTCAGTGAATATTACAGCCCCAAAAATATCAAAGCAATAAATATTGTAATAGTTAAGTGCATTCATCCACAATAAAAAATGAATAACCCCCACCCCACACTTAGAACCGTGCGTTGTCCCCAATGTACACAAACAAAGTAGAGTAGGGTGAGAAGAAATTCCCTCAAGTCGATGTGGAGGGCTCCTCTGTGGTCTGTGGAGGAGCATCAGAGACAGTGGCAACAACCGAGTGAGTACTCGAAGCATCCACGACATCTATCATGCCCCCCTCTGGCATAGCAATAGCATCCTCACGAATAGGGGACTCGGTCACAATCCTATCATCACCATGTGGATCTAAGTCTGTAGCATGCGGCACCGGTTCTTTGAACTATATTCCCTTGCTTGGCGGATTTGCTGATGTTTTTGTGGTACCCCTTTTCACAGTCCTCCTCACTAATGGTTCCTCCTCTTCTTGCTCTGATTCATCAATTAACTTCCTAGTCGGTGGTGCCTTTGCTTTCTCAGTCCGTTTTCTTTTGTTTTGTGGGTTTGGATCACCTGTCACGTGTCCAGTAGGCTTTTTAGGCGGTTGCCTATCATTATCTCTTTCTTGTTGTTTAGACGTTTTGCTCGTTGCCGCTATTAGGAACCTATGTACCTGCAAAGCAAAGTCAACAATTAGTGTGCAGAACATTGAAGTTTCAGATGTGGAGTAGTTGTGCAACAATATGCAATTCCAATCATACACACGCTTATGCCATTCAGTACTTTATTCAAATATAGCCCATGGCTTTCAGCGGGAATTAATTAACTAGTAGTACACGAATGAGCAATACACTTATAGACATCACTATGTGCAACGAGAGATAGATTCAAGTGTTTCTCAAAGCATGTTCGATTACCTACAATAGCTCACTTTAAATTTACTCAGATATATCATCATAAACTTCTCGCAACCCCACACTTAATCTCAATACATACCAATACGCATAGAGCGCACAGAATTCAAATTGAAGTAACACTTTACAATACAAGCAGCCAAGCATGTGCCGGATGTTCAGCTTATTAGGACAATCTACCACAAGCTCAAAATATTCTGACAAGGCTGTACACAATCAGTCAAACAACCACACTCTTATTCATTAGCATATACTAGTGTCGCTCGGCTACTCATACTTCGTCGGCGCCTAAATTTACCTCTCAGGTTATCGAGCACGTAGAATGGAACAGTTTGGCCTAATGTTTTCTAATAATTGGACAATTCAAATACCCTCCCAAAATTAACGAGATGAAGGAAATTTTAGTTTATCATCTCCTACATCAACACCCATCAGTGGAAACACGCAAGAACCTCAATTTTTTTTTTTTCAAAGTTTTCTTTTAAGTTCATGTGGAGAATTCAACTGGGTGAAACCTAATATAGGGGAATTGGGGTGGGATTCTACCGCCTTACAAAGAGGAGAGAGAGAAGAGACGGGGAAGAAGAAGAAGAGGGAGAAGCAAATACCTGGTACCGTCGAGGTTAGAGGTAGTGGTGGTGCGAGGAGTGGATGTGCGCCGGGTTGAGAGGAAAATAGTGAGGAGGGACTTTAAGTGTTTCAAGTGTTTTAAGTAACACTTACCTGGGATGCGTCCTTGGTCTCTATGGCCGGAGTTCACTGCCTCGTGCAGTTTGTCTCAAATTTTTAGGCGCTAAGGGGATGCGACGCATCCACCCTGTTTTTGCATACCTGGATTTTTTTTCTTGATAAATACATACAAGACTTAACTCCTACAAAATAAAAAATTAAGGAACTCCTAAAAATATCAAGAATATAAAACGAACGGGAAAAATTAGTAAACTACGAAAAACAAAAGAAGATGCTTGGGTTGTCTCCCAATAAGCGCCTGATTTAACGTCGCGACACGACGCAACATATTTCTCAAGCATCGGACAAGTCCATCGAGGTCTTATGACGTGCAATGTCACCACCCCAATAATATTTTACTCTCTGCCCATTTACCAAGAATGTCGTACTGGAACTCGTATCACGCAATTCCACCACTCCATGAGGCTTCACACTAACCATTTCAAAAGGACCCGCCCATCGAGATTTAAGCTTTCCAGGGAAAAGCTTCAACCTCAAATTAAACAAGAGAACTTATTGACCTAGCTCAAACTCGCGATGTTTGATGTATTTATCATGCCACCTTTTGGTCTTTTCTTTATACAACTTGGCATTTTCGTACGCGTGCAATCGAAACTCATCAAGCTCATTGAGCTGTAGAAACCTCTTCTCTCCGGCTAAGTCCATATCCGTATTTAGCTTTTTAATTGCCTAATAGGCTTTATGTTCAAGCTCGACGGGCAAGTGACACGCCTTCTCATAAACCAACTTATACGAAAATGTTCCAATGGGAGTCTTGTATGCAGTTCGATACGCCCATAATGCGTCGTCAAGCTTTACGGCCCAGTCCTTCCTATTTTCACTCACCGTTTTCTCCAGAATTTGCTTCACCTCTCTGTTTGACATTTTCACTTGACCACTCGTTTGGGGATGATAGGCGGTGGCAACCTTGTGCTTAACTCCATACTTTGCTAGAACGTTGTTCAACAACTTGTTACAAAATTGAGTTCCTCCGTCACTTATCAGCACCCTTGGAGTCCTAAAGCGTGTGAATATGTGCTTTTTTACAAAGTTTACTGTTACGACCCGAAATTTCCACCTTCGGGATCGTGATGGCGCCTAACATTTCACTTGCTAGGCAAGCCAACGTTAGAATAAATTTTAGCCATTTTTAACAGTTCAGACGAAATGATAATAAATCAGTCAAACATCTGAAATAAATATGAAATAGAAATTTCCTACATTTTCAAAACCGGTAGTACAAGTCATAAGCTCTACGAAGTTTAGTAGAAAATCTCTAATTATGACTGTTCCAGAATAGAATCAAACAGTGCAAAGAAAATATCAGAAGGTGACTCTGAAGCCTGCGAACGCGACAACAGGTATACCTTGAGTCTCCACAACAATGCTCGGTCAACTAACAAGAATATCAATAACTCTGGGGGTACATGGATCTGCACAAAATGATGTGCATAAGCGTAGTATGAGTACACCACAGCGGTACCCAGTAAGTATCAAGCCTAACCTCAGTAGAGTAGTGACGAGGCCAGGTCAAGACACCTACCAGACTTATAAAGCTGTACAATATGTTACATGAAGCTCACAAGAAAAGAGTATCAATGTAAGGCCAATAATAGAAGGATTTTCAATACAAATCAACAATGAAAATAATGAGAACACGGATGACATCGAGCAAACAATCAAGCAATTGAGCAACCATATAGTCAGAGTACAAATAATATAAAAATGGCACGGCATCACCCTTCGTGCTTTTACTCTCGTCCTTACCATGAAATGATGAATAATTTAAACATGATTCAAGACAATTCCAACTTGAACATAGTAAAGCGTCAAATGAGTTATTAAATCAATTTAGGATTTAAATAAGGTAAAATAGTGGAGAGGTTGTGCAAATAGAATATCAATTTAGTTTAGTTTAGAAATATATGAGATCCAATATAATATTGTATTTATACAATTTAAGACATTCAATCAAATATTTAACGCGATAAATATGAGATTTATTAAAGTAAAACGTAATAATAATTTTTCACATAAATTACACGGCAATAAGATAATGAGGAAGTCGAGGTATCAATTAGACTAAAAATATAATCACCATTTAAATTATTAGATCTTCGAATAAAATATGAGTTTTATTTTTGAAAGACACACAAGTGGAACAACTTGAAAATTCTTTCGTTTATATCTGCTAAATTTTCAGCAACTTAACATATCACATAGAATGCATGACTCACACAAGAAGTCCATATTATTCCACCTTTAATATATTGACGGTTAATTAATTATGCTCAAAATATAATGAAGTGATTTAAGAAACCACAATAACCATCCTAGCATGGAATGCATCATGAGAATCACAATCAGAATTAACCTTAATATGACAATAATTTCATATTTGTTCATCTGTTGCATCGTATAACATGTTCCCATAATATAATCCTTCAATTAAATTCAGTTGTGGCGTGCAACCTGATCCATCAATATAAACTTAAGATAAAACACGTTGCGGCGTGCAACCCGATCCCACAATATAATCTTTCAAATAAATTCTGTTGCAGCGTGCAACCTGATCTAACAATATAATCTTTCAAATAAATTCTGTTGCGGCGTGCAACCCGTTCCAACAATATAATCTTTCAAATAAATTCAGTTGCTGCGTGCAACCCGTTCCAATAATATAATCTTTCAAATAAATTCCGTTGCGACGTGCAACCTGATCCAACAATATAAATCATATATGTTGCGGCGTACAACCCGATCCTCAAGCAAGACCAATTAAGCAACCAAATTACAATCAACTACGGTATACCACAAAATCAAAAGGGATAACGAGGTTACACAAAGAAGTCACAACTAATGAAAAAGGCTACACGATAGTTCACAAAATTAAATAGCAAGGAAGTGACAATCCATAAGCCAAGGCACAATTTATGAGCATCAATTGACAATTAAGGCATGTAGCAAGTAAAGCATGAATTCAACGAGTGATTACAATCAACAATTAGCATATAAGGGTGAACTTGACAACAAGGATGGAACTTGGGTTAACAATTTCAAGTAAAGCATGTACAAACAATTCTAACAACAAAAGATATAATCATGAAACGATATTTGCAATCAATTGTATAAAAGGAGCCTAACGGTCAAAAATGGTCAAATACCACATATAGGTCGTGTATCCACTCGTCACCTCGCGTACACGACATTCACATAACACGAATGACACAATCATCTCAAATCCTAAGGGGTGGTTTCCCTCACACAAAGTTAGAAAAGACACTTACCTTAACGAAGTTAGGCCGATATTCCAAAATGGCCTTCTCTCATGAAATGACCTCCGGATGGCTCAAATCTAGTCAAATTAATTACATAAAATAATTACAATTCATAGAAAATATTTCAGGATAATAATACGTCGATTTCCAATTTTATTCTAAAAGTCAACTCGAAACTCAACCTTGAGGCCCGCATCTCGAAACCCGACAGAAATTCACGAAATATGAAAACCCATTCCGATACGAGTTCAACCATACCAATTTTATTGGAATCATGAAATATAATGAAAATCGAGTAGGAAACACTTACCCCAATCCATTTGGGGGAAAAGGCCTCTCAAAATCGCCCAAGTATGAGTTCCCTAGCTCCAAAAATGTTGAAATGAGCTAAAAACAAATGCTAAATAAAAACCTATTTCCCGTCACTAAAAGTCTATTCCCCGTCACCAAAGGTCCGCACCAGAACATGCTTGCACCAACAGTTTAATATTTCACTAAAAAGGCTCTAACTCAATCATACGAACTCGGAATTCGACGATTCTTATTCTTATGAGTCAAAAATAATAATACGAACCTAATCATTCAATCGAAACTCAATTCAGAGCTCATTTGCTCAATGTGATACCAAGTTCGCTCGTTAAACAAATTAACTCAGGTTTCGCGCTAAAAACCCAATCGCGACTTGATGAAATTAGACCAAACATTCGAGATCATTCCTATAATTCATTATCAAACTCCCGGAAGTCTCTAAATCAAATTTCGTTCTCTAGAACTAAAATGGACATTTGGATCATTACAAGCTTATGCTCAAAACACCAAACTCTTCCAAAACTCATCTGAGACAGCTTGTGGTTTATCAACCATAACTTTTTGTACCCAACTCTAACTGTCAAACGGTTTAAATTTATGAAAACTAGATACAAAGGGCTACAACTTTTATTTTTGGATCATTGCCAAATTCCTTATTGATTATGAGATATAAGCTTCCAAAGTCAGCCATGTGCAGCAGATATTTCTGCGATGCACACTGCCAGGCAAAACAACTGGAGTACCAGGCTTCAGTTAATCGATTATAACTTTCTGTACAAATGTCAAAATGATGAATGATTTACATTTCTGGAAACTAAACTCAAATAGCTACAACTTTAATTTTCGATCATCTCCGAATTCCTTACATATTATGAGATATAAGCTTCCAAAGTTAGTCTTGTGTAGCAGAAATTTCTGCGATGCACACACCAAAAACCAGCAGTTAACAATGGCCTAGAAACCACTCCGAAACTCATTCGAGCCTCTCGGAACCCCATCGGAACATACCACCAAGTCTCAAAACATATTACGGACTTAGTCGAGGCCTCAAATCATATCAAACAACACTAAAACATGAATCGCACCTCAATTCAAGTTTAATGAAAACTAACGAATTCCAAATTCTACATTCGATGCTGAAACCTATCAAATCAATCCGGAATGACCCCAAATTTTTCACACGAGTCCTAAATGACATAATGGAGCTGTTCCAATTTTCGGAATTGAATTTCGACCCCGATATCAATAAAGTCAACTCCGGTCAAACTTTCTAAAAATCTTTCATTTTTCAAATTTTGCCAAAATGCATCAAATTGTCCTATGGACTTACAAATTTAAATCTGAACATACGCCTAAGTCCTTAATCACCATACGAAGCTATTGACATTATCAAAATTCTATTCCGGAGTCGTTTACTCAAAAGTCAAACTCCGGTTAACTCTTTTCATTTAAATTTTAAAAATAAGAATTGTTCTTTCAATTTAGTTTCGAATCTTCCAGAAATCAAACTCGATCACACACGCAAGTCATAATACACATTACAAAGTTTCTTGGGGCCTTAAGTCGCTGAACGTAATGTAAATTTTCAGAATGACAAGTCGGGTCGTTACATTTAGCACTACCTTTGCATCATTAGTAGGAAGAGCAATTGCCTTTACCCACTTAGACACATAGTAGACCGCCAACAAGATATATCTGTGACCATGGGAACGGTTCCATGAAATCAATCCTCCAAACCTCAGAGATCTCTACTGCCAGAATGTTTTTGCAAAGGCATCTCGTGCTTCTTCATGATTGTTCCGGTTCTTTGGCACCTGTCACACTGTTTAACTAAGGCGTGTGCATCCTTAAACAATTTTGGCCATTAAAAACTCGATTGCAATAATTTTTGAGCGGTTTTATCCCCACCGTGATGACCTCCATATGGAGAAGTGTGACAATCATGCAAGATTGCATTCATCTCCTCCTCAGGAACACACTTTCGTGCTAACTGATATGCGCACTTCTTATACAGGAATGGCTCATCCCGCAAGTAGAGCCTCACATCATGTAGAAATCGTCTTCTATTATCAGGTGATAATTCTGTTAGCATCACCCCACTTGCAATAAAATTCACGTAGTCTGTATACCAAGGGGCTTCACTCGAGGTGATTGCCAATAACTGCTCATCCGAAATTGTTTCCTTAATCGAACCTCCCTCAGCCACATGGTTTCGATTTTCTAATCTGGACAAGTGATCAGCCACTTGATTCTCTGTTCCTTTTCGATCTCGAATTTCCAAGTCAAGTTCTTATAAAATGAGGACCCAACGAATCAGCCTCGACTTGGCGTCTCTATTTTCAAACAAATACCTTATAGAGGAATGATCGGTGTAGACGATTACTTTGGTTCCCACTAGATAAGATCTGAACTTGTCAAACGCCCACATCACTGCAAGCAATTCTATTTCAGTTACACTGTAGTTCATCTGGACTGGATTCAAAGTTTTGCTCGCGTAGTAAATGGAGCAAAAAAAATTCTCCCTCTTTTACCCCAAAACAGCTCCTATTGCGACATCACTCACATCGCATATCAACTCAAATGGCTGCGCCCAGTCCGGGGCAATGATAATTGGCGCAGTCACCAATCTATTTTTCAGCTCCTCAAATGCTCTCAGACAAGAATCATCAAATTTGAAGAGGATATCTTTCTCAAGAAGCCTGCACAGAGGAGAAGAAATTTTTGAAAAGTTTTTAATGAAACGACGATAAAAACCTACATGACCCAAAAAACTACGAATGCCCTTAACGGATGTTGGTGAGGGTAATTTTTCAATCACCTCCACATTTGCCTTGTCCACCTGCAAACCACTTTTGGACACCTTTTTCCCCAAGACTATACCTTCTTGTACCATGAAATGACATTTTTTTCAGTTTAGCACCAAGTTTGTCTCTTCACTCCTAGCAAGCACTTTATCAAGGTTCATTAAATAATTATCAAAAGAACACCCAAACACAGAAAAATCATCCATGAACACTTCCACAAATCTTTCAACCATGTCAGTAAAAATAGCCATCATATACTTTTGAAATGCGGCAGGTGCATTACAGAGACTAAATGGCATTCTCTTGAACGCATACGTGCCATAGGAACACGTAAATGTGGTCTTCTCTTGGTCCCCTGGGGCTATAGCAATCTGATTATAGCCTGAATAGCCATCCAGGAAATAATAGTATTCTTATCCACCTAATCTATCAAGCATTTGGTCAATAAAGGGGAGGGAAAGTGGTCCTTGCGGGTGGCATTGTTTAATTTTCGATAATCTATGCAAATTCTCCACCCTGCCACAATTCTTGTGGGAATAAAGTTATTATTTTCATTCACCACTACAGGAATTCCCCCCTTCTTAGGCACACATTGGATAGGGCTTACCCATTTGCTATTAGAGATTGGAAATACAATACCTGTATCGAGTCACTTAATTACTTCTTTTCTTACCACATCTTTCATGATTGGATTTAGGCGGTGCTAGTTCTCTACACTTGGCTTGGGTCCGTCCTCCATATGGATTTTATGCATGCAAAAGGCTGGACTAATGCCTCTAATGTCAGACATCATCCACCCAATGGCTCGCTTGTGCTCATGCAACACTCTTAACAACTTTTCTTCATGTAATTTAGACAAGTCAGAGGAAACAATAATAGGTAGAGTGTCAGAAAAACCTAAATAAGCATATTGAAGTTGAGGGGGCAAGGGTTTAAGTTCTAATTTTGGAGCCTCTTCAATTGACGGCTTTGGTGGAGGACCACTCGGCCTATTTAAGGGCTCAAAGGGGTTTAATCCTTGCATGTAGATACATGATGCATCTAGTATATGCATCATCTTCTCAACCTCATCATCAATCTCCAAGCTATAGAACAACATGAGTGTTTTCTCTAGAGAATCGTCTAGATATACACTCTGATCTATCAGTTTCTCATCCACCTCCACAACAAATATCATAGAGCACTCCTCATAATGGCGAGGAAGTTGAATCGCCTTGTAGACATTGAAAACTGCTTTCTCGTTGTCAATCCTCAAAATCATCTTTCCCTCTCTTACTTTAATAATCGCATCACCTGTAGCTAATAGAGGTCGTCCCAATATGATTGGAACTTGTTCATCAGCCTTATAATCTAGGATAATGAAGTCTGCTGCAATATCACAGTGGTTGGTCTTGGAGCTCCCAGAACCAATTGCTTGAACAAGGACAATGGCATCAGATTTATGCTCTCCCCCAAATCACAAATAGCACGGCCCACATCAATTGTCACGATCAAAATTCACCTATAAGTCGTGATGGCGCCCAACATCCCAGCTAGGCAAGCCAACTAATGATTTAAACATATATTCATTTCTTTAAAAATTATCCGAGTAATAAAACTCGGAGTACTTGCAAAAAATTAAGACAATGTGAAAAATAAGATAAATTAAAACCCAAGTAAAATAATTAAATCCAAAAATTCTACTAGTGTGTGTGTCAAGACCCGGTGTCACGAGTATATGATCATCTAGTAGATTATACAAAATTCTAAATATTATCTGAAATAAAATAGACATAATACAAATACAAGAAGAGGCACTAGTTGCTGCAGAATGGCTCAGAAAGGCAGCTCACCACTAAGCCTCTAGATAACGTGGGTGCGCTCCGATAGGTCCTCTGATAGTACATGTCTCAGGTCCTGTACAAAAAGTGCAGCAAGCGTAGTATGAGTACGTAAACAACGTGTACCCAGTAAGTATCAAGCCTAATCTCGAAGAATTAGTGACGAGAGGTCGACTTTGACACTCACTATGGGTCAATAATATTACAATAGAATATAATGAATTAAACATGATTTTTAGATGAACAACAATAATTTTTATCAATTAACTTCACAAGCAACAATAAAAATATCAAGGTATCTTATAATTATTATTATTAGGCACGATTTCTGTCGAGGTTGTACAGCCCGATCCAAAGTGTCGTGTACACTGTCGAGGGACGTTCGACGCGATCCATATATGCATCTATACTGCCGAGGCATTCGGCCCGCTCCACAAGAAAAGATGACATTTTCTTATGAACCTCCGGAATGAGAAGTTATTATAATATTAACATGTAGGATGTTCAATCTCTATTAACAATTTAATAATTTACATAAAATTTCAAGTATATGAAGTTTCAATCTTTTATTATTTCCTCAAATAATTTGCAATATAATTTCAGTAATTTAATTAAATAAAAGGAGTAATTATCATAAGTAATTCATGATTTGAGTCCTAAACTACCCGGACATTAACATAATTAGTAGCTACGTACGGACTCTCGTCACCTCGTGCGTACGTAGCCCCCACTATTAGCAGCAATTATTAATATGAATCACCTATGGGGTAAATTCCTTCTTACAAGGTTAGGCAAGAGACTTACCTTGTCTCAAAGCCCACTTCCCGATCACAATGTCGCGAAAAATCTCAATTCGGTGCCGAAAAATCCGAAACTATCCAAAAGTTATATAAAATAATTAATACATGCTCAATAATTCGAAATTAGACTATGAAATAAATTACCCTATCCAAAAATGGTAAATTCCTAAAATTCACCTCGGGCCCACGTGCTCGGATTCCGAAATTCTTTAGAGGAAATCGTTACCCATAATCTCAAAAACTCAAATATACAATTTCCATCCAATTCCATAACCATTTTCGTGGTTAAAATCTCATTTTTATACAAATCTAGGTTTTTCCTCTAACCATTTATTTTTATGATTTACAAGTTATAATCTACCCATAATCTATGTATTTAACTCAAAGTGTGTAGAATTAACTTACCTTCAAGTTGCTAGTTGAAATCCCCTCTCAAAAAGCTCCAAAATCGCCAAACAAATGGAGGAAATACGGGCTAAAAATGACTGAGCCTCGTCCCCTTTTAAGGTTCTTCCCAGGCAATATTCCCGCATTTGCGGTGCTTGGGCCGCATTTGCGGCGTCGCTTCTGCGGAAGAACCCAAGGCTGGCCAGGCTCGCTTCTGCGGATGAAGACCCGCTTCTGCGCCAAGTCTGTCGTTCCTGTGGCTCAAGCCGCTTCTGCGACTCATCTCTCGCACCTGTGGCTGGCCAAGTGCAGGTGCGATTTTGACAACAGCTGATAGCTTCAGCTTTGGCTCCCATTTTCCAACTTGGTCCGAGCCTCATCCGATTAACCCCTGAGGCCCCCGGGGCCTTGCTCGAACATACCAACAAGTATGAAATCATAAAACGGACTTGCTCGAACCCTCAGAATGTGTAAAACAACATCAAAACTAAGAATCATACCTCAAACCAAATTGATTCAACTTAGAAATTTCAAATTCTTCAAACTTACTCCGAACACCCCCGAAACATACTTAAACTACTCGGAATGACACCAAATTTTGCGTGCAAGTCTTAAATCACCACACTGAACTATTCTCAGGCTCGAAATTCCAAACGGACTTCAATTACTCCAAAACCTACTCCAAACCAAATTTAAAGAACATTAAACCTTCAAATAGTTAATTTTTACTATTAAGCTCTGAAACGCTCTCGGGTTGTCCAAAACTCGATTCGAATATACGCCCAAGTCGAAAATCATCATACGAACCTATTGGAACTGTCAAATCCCGATTCCATGTTCGTTTTTTCAAAATAATGACCTAAGTCCAACTTGGGCTTTTTAAAACCAAATTAAAGAACTAAGTGTTCCGATTTCAACCCGAACACTTTCAAATCATGAATCGACCATCCCCGCAAGTCATAAATTAATAAAAGCACATACGAGGAGTTTTATTTAGTGGAACGGGATTCTAAAAGTCAAAATAACCAGTTGGGTCATTACATCAATATTACCAATCCGCACAGGGATGGTGAAGCTTCCAGGGTCCTTAAGCTTTTAAGGAAGCTTGTTTTGGACCCTCGAAGTGCACTCCTCAGTAAGTGCGACTGTCTCGAATTCAGTCAATCTCCTCTTGTGAGCCACTATATCTTTGATGTACTTAGCATATTTTGGAATTTCACGGAGTACATCCGCCAATGGAATATTTAATTGAACCTGGCTTAACATAGAGAGAAATTTGTTAAACGTGCGATCATCATTCTTCTTCTGTAACCTTTGGGGGAAAGGTGGTGGTGGCCTTGCAGCACTTACTGGCTCTGAACTTGCATCATCTTTCTTTGACTCGGGTGTTGCCTTAGGAATCAACTCCCCCTCAGGTGTAGGCTTATCTCTTCTCTTCTTTGGCATTTCTTCCAATTCCCTCCCGTTTTTGAGTGTGACTGCATTAACCTGAGGGTTCTTCTCTGTATCACTGGGAAGAGTGCCCACATGCCTGGTATTTTGATTTGATGCTAACTGCCCAACTTGCCTTTCAAGATTTCTGAAATCGGTCCTGAGTTGTTGATTATCAAGTAACAACTTCTTTAACGGATCATTTATACTCTCCTCAACTTGTTGGGGTGGCTTCTGAGATTGACTGTAATTTTCTTGGGGTCTATACTGATTCTGAGTCACCTGATTTCCACCCCAGGAGAAGTTAGGGTGATTCTTCTAATTTGGGTTATAAGTGTTCCCATATTATGCATGCTGCTGATTCATCGGACCCCTACTCCATTGCCCCACATAATAGATGGATTCAGGATTCGTGGGACATATGTCACTCGTGTGACCTTCACCATATAACTCACAGGAACTCGACATATGTTACACATGTTGCATTTGTTGCGTTTGGTGCATTGTCATTCTATTCATCAGATTTGCTAATTTCGCTATATCTGCTCTTATGGCTAAGAAATCATCAAGCTCAATTACACCTGCTTCTTTCTGTTTAGGTGCTCTTCATGATTCCCCATCTCCTTGCCAATTATTATCATTAGCAGTGAAATTGTTTAGCGGTATTTGGATTTCACTATACGGCCTTGCCATGCAACTACCCCACAAGCTGAATCAAGATTCATCTTTGATGTCTCGTCTAACCCATCAACGAAAGTGTGACCCAATACCTCATCAGTATGAAAATGATGTGGGCAGTCTCTGAGTAGCTTCTTGTATCTTTTCCAAGCTTGACGAAGAGTTTCACCATCCCGGTGTTGGAACCCAAGAATCTGGCTCCTTAGCGACTTTGTCTTTTTAGTAGGAAAAAACTTGATTAAGAATTTTTATGATAGAATATCCCAAGTGTGGATCGAGTTTGATGGCTCCTTTCGCAACCATTCTTTGGCTTCCCCTAGCAGTGAAAAGGGGAATAATGTTAGCCTGACGTAATCCTTGGAAACGTTCGGATAATTGTAAGTATCGGTAATTTCCAGGAAGTTATGAATATGTTGTTGCGGATCTTCATGAGATAAACCCATGTACTTCCATGTGGACTGTATCAACCGGACCATGTACTGTTTGAGTTCAAAATGACCCATGATATCAGGCTTCACAATAGCCTGAGTCATATTCGCAAGATTGGGCCTTGCGGCTTCTATCATTGGCCGCTCCTCATTACCTGCCATCTCTAGTGGTTGTGGTTGAACTACGATGTCCAACTCTCTTTCTATTCTAGTTCTAGCTTCGAATTCCCTCCTCAACCAGTAAAGTGTTCGTTCAATTTTCGGATCAAGAGGAAGGAGGTTGTTTGCATTTCTAGTCCTCCGCATTCAATAGAAGAGCTTACGTTAACATAAATAAGGCAAACTGAAAATTAAAACTTGAACAAATAACTAATAAAAGCTTAACTCACACAACTAGCTAATTTCTAAGTCCCCGGCAACGACGCCAAAAACTTATTGCGACCAAACACACACGCAAGTATACGTGGTCGTCAAGTAATAAAGTAGTGAGCAGTATATCGTTTCCACAGAGACTTATGATTAACTTTTGACTGATTCAAACTTAAACAAATTATTTATTCAAGAGATTTTTTCTCAAAATGAGTAGTCAATTAATCAATAACCAAAGAAAATATCAAATAGTTAATTAAACTAGAGATCGACTAAAATACGTAGGCAATTGCGGATAACAATCAATAGAAGAGGATATTCTAGGGTCATAGGCTAACTAACAATCTTTTTGCGTTCTCGGCTTAAACTGACTAATTGCTTTATCTGGTTTGTTGATTGACAGGGTTAATCTTGCTCGTAAGAATCTGTCGATTTCTTACTTGCCTATTCAAGTTAACTTAATGTTTATATGTCTACGGAATTAAGACTAACAAGAACGCATTTACACTTCATGTGTTTCCAACCAAGCAAGACAATTAGGTATATTTCTATCCTAATTGTGAATTCGTTCCCCGATGTCTGGGTTTAAGAACTTGCTCTATTTAATCCTATATGCAATCTAAAATTCCCACTTTCGAGTTCAACTCTATATTCATAGATAGTATTCCACTGTTAGCTACGCATAAAAAAAATTTAAAAACAGAATTAAATAAACAACCCAATATGATTAAATCAAACTCGTCAATTCAAACATCAAATGTCAACATTCATGTAGCACCCATGACCCCCAGAACTAACGAGTTTAGCCACGCATGTTCATGGTAGCAATATCAAGTATTTCCCAAGAATATATAAAAATCAATAAAAGAAGGAATAAGTAAGAACTCAAGATGAATTCCTTAGTTTCCAAACTTTGTGGTGGCTTTTCTCTGCTTCCCCGTGTGTTAAAGAGTCATTTTTGGCTTATATATTGCGTACAAAAGTCGTGGGCCAAAGTTTTCCTTTTCCTATTCCGTCTCAGCTTCAAGGATTGATGTTGGCGTGGATGCTTCGCATCCGCCTTAGCTTCAGCTTCTCAGCATTGCATGCTGGGGTGGATGCTTCGCATCCACCCTCTGTTCCTTCATCTCTATTGTGCCCAGGTGTGGATGCTAAGGCGGATGCCTTAGCCCGACTTCACTTCTAAGGGTACACCAAATACACTTTTTTCCTAGGTTGGATGCGACTCATCCACCCTCTTCTTTTATAGCTGGAGCACCTTTTCTTCATTTTTTTGCACTCCAAACACCCTAAATCATCACACAACTCAATTAGTCATAAGACCAATAATGAACACATGTTGGGCATTTTAAAAATCAAATAGCACCAAAAAGCGGTTAAAACATGAGTAAAGTAACATTATAACATATAGAAATATGCCCAACATCAATAGACGGTGACGAAGCCAGGAAATTCAATAAGGGTTTTCAGATTTTTAATACCCTTTGCTAGTGGGCTATGCAACAATGTTCAAAATCTATTTTTAATCAATAACACGTAATGTTTTATCTTATCATAATATAATTTTTCAGCGAAAACGTTCAGTTGATCACCACCCTTGATCATACATTGCTTCGCCCCTGAATGTAGAGTTTCATTCAGCCACTTCTTTATATTGTCCTCTCTACTATTCATGAGTCCAATCACTTGATAAATAAATAAATAAATAAAACAGTATGTGCACTTGACATTGCAAATGGTAATAAAGAGAAAAAAAGGGGGGTAAACTACGAAAACACTTTGGAGGTCCATAAATAGATTCACATCCGTCTCAATTATATGATCATTGTTATGAAATATAGCTCAAAGTAAAAATATAGAACAAAGAAAAATAAGCTAAGAGATATAGAGATAAAGAGAGGAGAGATTCTTATTTCAAGAATCACTATTGCAAAATATGTCATTGAACATGTCATTAAGCATTTGAGAGGAAGATCATGGAGGAGGTTATGGAGTTACAATCATAACTCCATAATTATTAGAGTATTGGGAGTTATGGAGATAATGGAGAAGAGTAGACATCCACCATAATTTAATTTTCTTATAACACTCCCCCTTGGATGCCCATAGATAATGTGCCTGGTTAAAACCTTATCAGGAAAAAACCTTATGGGAAAAAAAATCTCAGTGAAGGAAAAAGAGTACACATGTTTAGAAATACGCCTTTTGGTTGCCTCGTTAAAAACCTTACAAGGAAAACCATGTGAAAAAAAAACTTGTAAGGGAACAAGAGTATAACACGTATTAACCCCCCCTGATAATAGCATCAATTCATATCCCTGAGCCTTCGCATCCCAATCTTGTACACTAGTTTCTTGAAGGTTGATGTCGGTAGAGATTTGGTGAACAAATCAGCCATATTATTACTTGAACAAATTAGTTGCACATTGATATCGCCATTCTTTTGAAGATCATGTGTGAAAAATAACTTTGGTGAAATGTGTCTTGTCCTATCTCCTTTTATGAATCCTCCCTTCAATTGGGCTATGCATGTTGCATTGTGTTCATATAAAATTGTGGGTAGTTTGTCATACTTCAAACTGCATTTGTCTCGAATAAGATGTATTATAGACCTCAACCATACACATTCTCGACTTGTTTCATGAATAGCAATTATCTCAGCATGATTAGATGAATTACCACGATTAATTGCTTAGTCGATCGCCAAGATATGGCAGTGCCTCCACATGTAAACACATATCATGTTTGAGATCGAGTCTTGTGTGGGTCAGATAAATATCCAGCATCGGCATAACCAACAAGATCGAGATTACAATCATTGCCATAAAATAAGCCCATATCGGTAGTCCCTTTTAGATACCGCAATATGTGTTTGATTCCATTCCAATGTCTCCTTGTAGGATCATAGCTATATCTTGCTAAGACATTAACTGAAAAAGTTTTGTCGGGCCTTGTAGTGTTAGCAAGATACATTAGTGCACCAATTACACTAAGATATGGTATTTCAGGACCAAGAAGCTCTTCATTATTTTCATGAGGTCAGAATATATCTTTATTTATATCTAGTGATATCACAACCATCAGGGTACTCAATGGATGTGTTTTATATATCCATATAGAATCGCTTTAAAATATTTTTAGTGTATGCTGATTGATGGACAAAAATTCCATCTTTCATATATTCAATTTATAGACCAAGACAGAATTTTATCTTTCCAATATCTTTGATTTCAAATTCTTTCTTTAAATAGTCTACTGCTTTAGAAAGCTCCCCAGGAGTTCCAATAATATTTAAATCATCAACATACACGTCGATTATAATAAATTTAGATCCAAATCTTTTTATAAAGACACAAGGACAAATTGAATCATTCTTGAACCATTCTTTCAACAGGTACTCACTCAGGCGATTATACCACATGCGCCCTGATTGTTTTAATCCGTATAAGGATTTTTGAAGGTTTATTTAATAAATTTCTTGGAAACCTTAATATGCTTCAGAACAATTTAAATCCTTCAATTATTTTCATTATACGCATATCAAGTTTTTCATGTATTGCCAGATTAAAACCTGAAATGATTACATCCACCACAGGAGAATATGTCTCTATATAATTGATGCCGGAATATTTACAAATCTTCTTGTGATACAAGTCATCTTTATGTCTATCCACTTGACCTTTTTATTTTGCACAAGAACATATTTATATCTCCGCTAGCTTTATACTTTCAGGTGTTGGTACTATCCATCCAACTTTATATTTTTCAGGTGAAATCAATTTTCATTGCATATTTTTCATTTGGCCAATCATTTATCTGTCCAAATTTCATGACAAATTTGAGCTCAAGATCCTCTTCAATATTAATAATATTGAGCGCTACATTATATTAGCAATATCGTGGATGATCATTTTATATCGGTTCTATTATTACCCAATAAAAACATAACTGTAATGACCTAGTTCCCCTAAATAAAACTCCTCGTATGTGATTTTATTAATTTATGACTTGCGGGGATGGTCGGTTCGGGATTTGAAAGTGTTCGGGTTGAAATCGGAACACTTAGTTTTTTAATTTGGCTTAAAAATCCCAAGTTGGACTTCGGTCAACATTTTGAGAAAACGACCCCGAAATTGAGATTTGACGGTTCCAATAGGTTCATATGATGATTTTGGACTTGGGCGTATGTTCGAATCTGGTTTTGGATAACCCGGGAGTGTTTCAGAGTTTAATTGTAAAAATCAACTATTTGAAGGTTTAATGTTCTTTAAATTTGGTTTGGAGTAGGTTTTGGAGTAATTGAAGTCCTTTTGGAATTCCGAGCCTGAGAATAGCTCCGTGTGGTGATTTAATACTCACGCAAAATTTGGTGTCATTCCGAGTAGTTTAAGTATGTTTTGGCGCGTTCGAAGTAAGTTTGAAGAATTTGAAATTTCTAAGTTGAATCAATTTGGTTTGAGGTATGATTCTTAGTTTTGATGTTGTTTTACACATTCCGAGGGTTCGAGCAAGTCCGTTTTATGATTTCAAACTTGTTGGTATGTTCGGGCGGGGCCTCGGGGGTTAATCGGACGAGGTTCAGACCAAGTTGGAAATTGGGAGCCAAAGCTAAAGATCCCAGCTGCTGTCAAAATCGCACCTGTGCTTGGCCAGTCGCAGATGCGAGAGATGAGTTGCAGAAGCGGCTTGAGCCGCAGGAGCAGCAAATTTGGCGCAGAAGCGAGTCTTCGTCCGCAGAAGCGAGCCTGGATAGCCTTGGGTTCTTCCGCAGAAGCAGACCGTGGTCCATAGAAGCGACGCCGCAAACGCGGCCCAGGCACCGCAAATGCGGAAATACTGTCTGGGCAGAACCTTAAAAAAGGACGAGGCTCAGTCATTTTTATCCCGTATTTCCTCTATTTTTGGGCGATTTTGGAGCTTTTTGAGAGGGGATTTTAACTAGTAACTTGAAGGTAAGTTAATTCTACACACTTTGAATTAAATACATAGATTATGGGTAGATTATAACCTGTAAATTATGGAAATCAAGGGTTAGAGAAAAAATCTAGATTTGTATAAAAATGAGATTTTAACCACGAAAATGGTTATGGAATTGGATGAAAATTGTGTATTTGAGTTCTTGAGATTATGGGTAACGATTTCCTCTGAAAATATTTAGAATCCGGGCACGTGGCCCCGGGGTGAATTTTAGGAATTTACCATTTTTAGATAGAGTAATTTATTTAATAGTCTAATTTCGAATTATTTAGCATGTATTAATTATTTTATATAACCTTTGGATAGTTTCGGATTTTTCGGCAGCAAATTGAGATTTTTCGCGACATTGTGATCGGGAAGTGATCTTTTAGACAAGGTAAGTCTCTTGCCTAACCTTGTAAGAGGGAATTTACCCCATAAGTGATTCATATTAATAATTGCTGCTAATTGTGGGGATACGTACGCACGAGGTGACGAGAGTCCGTGCGTATCTACTGGTATTTTCGTACATGCGGAAATGGACTCGTAGGAGCGATGGTCACACCGTAGAACCATCACACGATTCTAACACACGGTACATACCTTTACATAACTCCGTTGAAATGCGTGACCCCATCCAAACACCGGTCCATATTATATACTTCGAGTCACCCTGCTCAGAATCAATAACCACGGAGAGGCAAATGACACAATGCCACACAAAAACCGAAAGAAGATAACCAATACGCAATCGATCATGCAATACCCAAATACTCATCTCGCTCGAATTCCGCCATAAGGCCCCCAATAGAACCGCACCATGTGTACATAACCAATAAAACACAACTCCTCGTAGCATAAAAGAGTAACTCACAGATCATTTCATGAATAAGCTCAACATCAACTGAATGGAACATCCCTCAACAATAGCAGTATGGAGCCAACCAATCCGACTCGGTGTAGAATACGCATCCTAATTGGGCCTACCAATGGACCCCCAAATCAACTATGGTTACCCACAAATAGATAAATAACCCTCCAAAAATCCACAATAACTGAAATCATAATACATACTATCATCTGGCTGGCTTCAGCCACTACTTCACAGTCCACAACCATGAAACAATATGCTCCTAAAAACTCCCAGTCTTCAAATCCTTAGAACACACGAATCACCATTTCTGATCCAATCTCCACCGCCCGAATGATTATCACATCCTTAATGCACGATCATCCCACTCGGAATATTTCCATAATCCTTTCGTGCTACATAGCAATAATTTGAATATCAGCAGTCTACCAACCAGGTGAGTACCGCAATACCAATGACATCGAAACACAATGCGCTTTTTGAAATGCGCACCCTTCTCAGGGTTTACCGAGCAGTTATAACATTCGTCTAAATATCTGAAGTTAACCATGTTGTCCAAAATTTGGGACCTTCCCTTCAAGACTGAACTGCAACCTCGTATATGTAGATTTTAATCCCGCACAACACACCGCATCTATCATACCATCATGTGACAAGCACAAGAGTCTCATTATCAACTTTGAGTCACTAACAATTTACATACCCTATTAGTTAGAAACCTTTCTCTTGCTTCTTTCCAGGAGGAAATCACAATACACAACACGTTTCCCACACCGGTAGAAAAGTATGTGGCTCAAACCATGGTAGAAACCATCAAGAATACTTTGGAATCCATTTTCACATAATCAAGCCATCAGAACTGAATCTCTCTAACTCAACCAAGCCACGCAGGTCACCAAACCCAAGAATATTGCCACCAAAATATCTGTATAAGTCTTACCACATCGTAATTACCCAAAGGACTGATCCTACCATTACCATATTGGTCCAGTTACTACCCAGTTGTCCTATTTCTCCGAGTCCCTTCCGAATTGCCTTCAAATTGATACTTCTCCTTGCTGTAACACCACAATCCTTAACCAAAATTCACCACACAAGAGACCCTAGTATAAAACTACAACGCCCTAAGGCCCATAAGCCATTGAATTCCCCTTTAAGTACCCCAAAAGTATCGCAACCGAGACATCCACTCTGAACGACCTTATGTGAATTTAAAATTACTCCTCTTCCCTTTTCTTATACTAAAATGTAGGATCCATAGTTATACAGAATTACCGCAACTCTCGACACCATCCAATGTAACTCTTAGTTTCTAGCCTATATATACCAGCTAGAAAAAGCAAACATTTAATCTGGCCGGCTATTTGTGTAACAATCCCTAGGCCACATTCTTTTGTCATTCTCCAACACTTTCATCAAGTCCTTGAGAGCTTGTGAGGGGTCTGGTCTAGGGGTTTCCAATATCAACTAAGGTGAGTTTTAATTCTAGTTTTGTTTATTTTATGGCTATTTATATTTAGCACCATTATTAATGGTGAAACCACCTTGGATTGCTAGGCTTCACCAAAATCTCAAGAATCTTTCACGAAGAGATTTTTTAGGGTTCGACTTCAAAGATAAGCTCCATCACTTGAAGTTTATTTATGAGGTATAAATGAGTTGTTGAATGTATTTAGAGTATTGAGAATGGTTCGGTGAGGGGATAAATGAAACCCAAGATATCATTAAGGTTGGTTATAAGGGAAGACAATGAAAAGTAACTTTTGAGATTTTATTTCATATTTTGATGAACAAAATATCTTCTAGAGTTAATAAATACTACAAATGGAATACATGAGGATAGATTGAGTGATAGGTTTAAGTTTAAGCTTCAATGATGACAATATTATTAACATCTTGAAAATTCCCAATCGCTACATATAAATCTTGAATCCCTTAGAACCATTCTCGAGAGTCATCCACTTTGGTCAAATCTAAACTGCACCGCCCCAAATGGGCTGAAAGACACATGCCCCACTAGCACAACAACACCCAAAGAAGTAATCCTGCCTTACTATCACCGATCAAATTCATACTCTGTGTACACAACATCATTCACAAATAACAATTCACTCATCCCACGATTTTCATATACTCATAAAGCGCAATATAACCCATATCCAAAAATTTCCTTACTAGAGTCATTCTCGAACTCCACCTATGCAAGTCATCACTGATTCCCAAGTAAACCTCAGACCAAAACAAAAGAATTGACACATATCCATGAATTAAATTATCAATAGCAGACTCGCCCACTTGGCTCAAAGCCATAAATCAAAACATTCAATTACTCACAAATACCCATACTCTATTACTGCCATAATACTGCAGTCAGTTCAGTGAAAATTCTTCTCAAGCTCATGTAACACCAACCATAAAAGACCTCGATCATCCTCTAAGCTCGCATTTATTCTCTTGACAGTCAAGTCAACTTTCTCAACCAGATTCAAATTCAAATCACAACACATACACTCCACTAGAAGAAAAGAAACTCTCCACTCATATTATTAGGAACATACCCGCGTAGATTACTCCGCAGGGGATATTTCACCCGCTTAGCCTCAAATTGGCATCTTGTTATACCCTTCCGCAGTCACAATTACTATGCAATTACTTAATCTTTCTGAGTCCAAACTCATTAACAAGACATGAGAATTTAATTTGTCCCAAAATTTAACAACATGAAAGATCCTTCAAAACATTCACACTCGAAATTGTACGTCACATTAAAACAAAAATCAAGCACCCAATGGCCTTCTTTCACATTTCAAGGAAACACTTCTCGTCACATTCAAACCGTCTTAACACTTTCCGCAATTACATCATACCCATCACAAAGCCATTCCATCACTCATCGCTCCACAAATTCTACTCGTAGGGACATTACCGGACATATGAGTCCAAATGTACAAGTTACAACTGAAGCTACCGAGCTTAAGCTACGGTCTAACCATGGCCTCAAGTCCTCCAGACTGGCCCATCACCAAAACACATAATACACATATCGAACCTCGTTCATAGAATCACAAGCCGGCGATGCACAACTGATACCGAGCTCTCATGTGCACATACGAATGCGTGGAAGGAATTCAAAGAGTTATATTTCAAGCTGAATCAATTTCACATGATAAGGAAAGAAAGATGGGAAGTATATATCCTAAATGCCCTATAGCCTCTTGAAGATAGGTATGGACGTCATTATACCGATCCTCAAGACTCTACTTGACATTTGCTCATGACTTGTAGAACTTATGAACCTAGAGCTCTAATACCACCTTGTCACGACCCTAAATCTAACTAGTCGTGATGACACCTAACCCAACCCGCTAGGTAAGCCAACTTTCACTTATCCAATTCCAATAACAATTATTAAAGCAATTTAAGTAAATAAAGATCTTAATCTTATACATTTCCCAAGAACTGGTAGTACAAATCATGAGCTTCTAAGAATAGAGTATACAATTCTAGTATGAAGTAAATACATCATCTGTTTGAAAAGTACATAAACAGAGTTTTATGAATCTAAGGCTACCATGAACAAGAGGAAGCTACAATCAGAACGCAGGTACATCTTCAGATCCAGCTCCCACGAACACAGCAACATCAGCAGCCACAATCTGCACGCAAGGTGCAGAAGTGTAGTATGAGTACAACCGACTGCATGTACTCAATAAGTAACAAACCTAACCTTAGGTTGAAAGTAGTGACGAGCTTGTACCAAGGTCGGGTCCAACACAATTACCAACAACTGTTCATAACTACGTAAAGCAAATAATACAAGAAGTAGCTCAAGGGTAAGATGCTCAGCAAAATCATGATTTTCGAAAATAGTTCTACCTTTTCAAGTACATTAGTGAAAACTCAAATCGTTTACCGAAGTTGTCAAAAATATGAATAAGTTTGAAAATAATAATTTTCCCAAAAATCCTTTCAATAATAATAAATAAGATGTTTCATTTTTTTTCAAATAACTAGTGTAAAACAAATGCATCACTATGCCCATCTGTCAACATGTGTGAGAAATAATGAATGATGTAATACCGTACAGCATGAGGAAAATACATCTCGATGCATGTATGTCATG